>NW_005842295.1:261922-270817 GCF_000455745.1 Alligator sinensis | reverse complement strand
AACACTTCCCAGAGACAAGCCTATGAACTCCACTTCATCAACCTCCTGGATACTAAAAATCATGGACTAAATATAGACATTGGATTTATGACACATCATAACCTGCCTGACATCTGACTCCCCAGGTATCTCTCCACTTTCATCCCCCTTCTCTCTCTTCCCCCCTCCCCCCCAGCCTGTCTCTCACCCATTGACTCCTCAATCTACATCTTCACTGACTACCTGTCTTGTATGCATCCCAGCCCAGCCGCTGGCTTCTTTACTTTTCATTCCATCCAGGAAGAGTACACACCAACTGCTGAAACTTCCTTAGCCTGACAAAGGGTTTTTGAACCTGAAAGCTTGCTTAATAATTATTTTCCAGCTATTTGGGTTGGTCTAATAAAAGATATCAGATTCACCCAAGGAACTGTGTCTGAGTAAAAGCTATACATTTTACTATAAGGACTACAGGACTACTAAAACAATATTTGGGGCTATTTCTGCCTACCCCTACTTCATTGTGTTTGGGTTTTTTTATTTAATATATGAGCTAGAAAATGAGTACACATTCCAATTAAGTTATATCTGGTTTTGCTTTGCTAGTCACCTGAATAATATGCTAGCACTGGGAGCCTAGCATATTAATACAGCTTCTAGTTACTTTTTATCTGGAGAAAAATATGTCCTGTGTTATATGTGGTGATGCACCACGCTAACTGCATGCCCCTTTTCAAAATCCTAAATCCTCCCATGAATGCAGGTGTGACTTCCCAGGCAATTAGCCCAGGCTGGTCTTCCTGTTCGGGTCCCTTACAATTGGCATCTGGAGGAGGAGGAGAAAGAGGCATATTGGTCAAATGCTGAGTGATAATGATCTGCAAGTGCAACATAGATATGAGAAAGACTAATGAAACCACAGAATCATAAAAAATTAGATGTGGAAGGGTCCTCAGGAGGTCCAACCCCCTACTCGACCCCCCTAGTCCAACCCCCTACTCAAAGCAGGACCATCCCCACCTAGATCATGCTAGCCATGGCTTTGTCTAGCCAGGTCTAAAATACGTCTAAGGATGGTAATTCTACAACTTCTCTGGGTAACCTGTTCCAGTGCTTTACTACCCTCCTCGTGAGAAACCACTGAACCATAGCAACTTAGGAAAGGTGTTCCTGCATCTGTACAATGGATTGGACCACATGACCCTTGAGGTCCCTCTCAACCCTGTGATTCTATGAAACTTTTTTTTTGACCAAATCCAAATGTTGTATTTTGACCCTGAGTTTTTAAGCTTTTTAACAAAATGAAAGGGTACATTAAATAAAACAAACCACATTTCAAGCCAAAGGAAAAAAAAAAAAACAAAGATGTGACTTGGAAAAAATTAAGACAAGCTGGTTCAAATTTTTCAACATTTTATTTTTATTTTACATGAGAAGAATGGCAAAATAAGCACCTATTCACAAAATGTTTCATTATCAATAAATTGGTGTTTCACCCAAAATATTTTGGGTACAAATTTTTGCCTGCCTGCAAATATTTCTTCTCAAAAGTTAGAAACATATGAATAGATTGAAAATCCAGAATGGACAACTATGATCACATAGTCTAACCTCCCACAACTCAGGAAATTTCATCAAGGTTTGGTAGTAACAATGACAACAGCAGTAATCATTTCCACTACTACCCCTAACAGAAACATCTTTTTATATGAAGAGTATATTATGAAGAAAAATTTAAAAAGACTGGAATTCTTCACATACAAAAAAGGCAAATAAGAGGGTATTTGATAGCTGTCCATAAAATAATGAACAGGTTAGAGAGGGTATGTTGGAAACATTTGTTTTCCAAGCCTTGTAACACCAAAACACATGGACATCAGTTCCAATGAAAGGTAAAACATTCAGAACCAGTCATAGGTGACTGGTGCCACCTTAGTAAGCGGGGCACATGCCGCCCCCCACCCCCCTCCCCAGTGACCAGTCAGTGACCGGGGGGAGTCCACCCGCAGCTGATCTCACTGATCAGGCAGGGGTTCCCCATGGCCAATCCTGTTGCCTAAGCAGTGAGCACGGCCAGTCAGGGGGTCCACCAGCACTCTCAGGGGTGCATGCGCACCCCCGTGCATCCCCTATGTGTTGCCACTAGAACCAGTAGCATAAGGATGCAGCTAAGTGTCTGGGGCATGGAAGCAGTGGCAACTTCCGGTTGTTGCATGATTGTGATAGCATGGCTGCAGTAGCAGCCATTTGTTTTCATGCCTCCCCTCAGCCCTCCCCCCCAACCCCCGCACTAGGGGTGGTCGCTAGGGCTGTGCAAAGCTTCAGTCCCTGATTCGATTTGGGAGAGATTCAGCCTGATTTGGTGGCTGAATCTCTGAACCCAAATCAAATCATGAGACCTTTTAATCTCTCTGAATCAAATCAGAACCCTCCAAACCAATTCAGAGAGATTCAGAAAGATTCAGACATAGACACAGCTTTAAATGTTTTTTCTACATACCTCAAGGTACCAGGCAGCTCATCAACACTGTGATGGTGGGATCGATGGAGCATCCCACAGGAGCGTGGGGAGCTCCCCAGTGCACTCGGGAGCAGACCCAGAAGTGTACCAGAAGCACTTCTGATCCCTTCCGGGTCTGCCAGAGAGGGTGCTAGGGTCCCCCACCCTGTACCCCTCCAGCTCAGTGACTGGTGCCTCCTGGCTTGGGGGGGGTACCTGCGGTCTCCCCACAGCCATTTGTGGGTGGGGGGGGGGGGGGGGGCATGGGAGACCCCACAGCATGCTCCCTGGTGGACCCGGAAGTGGACTGGAAGTATTTCTGGACCCCACCCCCCCCGCACTCTTGTGACATGCTCCATCCACCCCAGTATCACAGCATTCATGAGCCATGCCTGGTACCTCAAGCTCTGTAGAAAAAACATTTAGAGCTATGTCTATGGCGAAATTATTGATTTGATGAATCAGCATCAAATCTTCGGATTCGGCCAAATTGAATCGGGGACAGTGATCCGAATCAATGAATCAAATCACTGTCCCTGATTGAGGCTGAATCCGAATCTGAATAAAATACAGCCCGTTTCACACAGTGGTCACCCTGTTCACCCTGCTCTGGTTATGCCACTGTTCAATATAGAAAAAAAGGACAGAGGGAGGGAGAGAGAAAAAGCCCACAACTTACATTTCATGGGCCTTTCCTCAGATAGACTCCTTCTATTAGTTTCTCTATTCACCCACCATATTCATGGGGGCTGCCTTTTATATGGATGCCTGTTTCATGCCTGGAAGGGACAGCAACAAAGCTGATGTTGTGGTGGGTGCGTTATAGGCCACCAGACCAGGAGAATTAGGTGGATAAGGCTAGCACAAGTTTCCAGATCACAGGCCCTGATTCTCATAGGGGACTTCAATCACCCTGATATCTCCTGGGAGGGCAATACAGCTCTGCACAGGCAATTGAGGAAGGTTTTGGAGAGTGTTGGGTACAACTGCCTGGTGCAAGTGCTGGAGCGGCCAACTAGGCGCCATGCTGTTCTTGCCTTGCTGCTCACAAACAGGGAAGAATCGGTGGAGAATGTAGTAGTGGATGGCAATTTGAGCAGCAGTAACCACGAGATGATACAGTTCAGGATCCTGAGGAAAGGAAGGAAGGAGAGCAGCAGAGTAAGGACCCTGGGCTTCAGAAAAGCCGACTCTGACTCACTCAGGGAATTGATGGGCAGGATTTCCTGGGAGGCCAGTATAGGGAAAAGGAGTACAGGAAAGCTGGTTGTATTTTAAAGAAAACTTACTGAGGGCACACAAACATACCATCTTGATGTACAGGAAGACTAGCAAGTATGGCAGACAGCCAGTGAGCTAAAACACAAAGAGAAATATTACAAGAAGTGGAAACATGGACAAACAACTAAGGAGAGGTGTAAGAGTACTGTGAGGGCATGCAGGGTTGAAATCAGGAAGACCAAAGAGCAACTGAAGTTGCAGCTAGCAAGAGACAAGAAAGGTAACAAGAAGGGATTCTACAAATATGTCAGCAACAAAAGGAAGATCAAAGAAAGTGCAGGGACCACTCTTACTGGATGGGGGAGGCAACCTAATGACAGATGATGTGGAAAAGGCTGAAGTACTGAATGTTTTTTTTACCTCAGTGGGCATGTCTACACAAGATGCTACCTTGCCACAGTGATGAGCTACAGTGATATAGTTTCTCACTACTAACCAGGATGCTGCCACTACTATACAGTAGCAATGACCTACTGCAATAGGGTTGGAAATGACCCATGCACTGCTGGGACTGTTCAGTACTGGAATGGTACTGATGGGTATGTGTAGATGCGCCCAGTCTTCACAGGCAAGGTCACCTCCCAGACTACTGCACCTGGCAGGACAGTTTGGGGAGGAGGTGAGCAACCACCAGTGGTGAAATAACAGGTTAGGGACTATTTATACAAGTCCGGGGGACTGGATCTGATGCACCCAAGGTTGCTGAGGGAGTTGGCTGATATGATTGCATAGCCTTTGGCCTTTATCTTTCAAAACTTGCAACAACTGGGAGAGGTCCTGGATGATTGGAAAAAGGTAAATATAGTGCCCATCTTTAAAAAATGGGCATCCAGAGAGGTACAGGGGAAGATGTGGGAAAATACAGACATGTCAGCATCACTTCACTCCCTGGAAAAATCACAAAGCAAGTCCTGAAGGAATGCATTTTAAGCACTTGGAGAAGAAGGTGTTTAAGAACAGTCAACATGGATTCACCAAAGGCAAGTCATGCATGACTAACCTGACTTCCTTCTATGATGAAACAACTGGCTCTGTGGAAAGGGAAAGATCAGTGAATGTGATATACCTTGACTTTAGCAAGGTTTTTGATAAGATCTCCCACAACATTCTTGCAAACAAGTAAAGGAAGTCTGGATTGGATGAAATGGCCTGTAAGATGGGTAGAAAACTGGATGGATCATCAGGCTCAGAGAGCAGTAATCAATGGCTCAATGTCTACTTGGCAGCCAGGATCAAGTGGAGTGCCCCAGGGGTCACTCCAGGGGTTGTTTCTGTTCAATATCTTCATCATCAACCTGGAAGATGGGATGGAGTGCACCCTCAGCAAGTTTTCAGATGACACCAAGCTTGGAAGAGTAGTAGATATGCTGAAGAGTAGAGCTAGGATTCAGAAAGACCTCAAAGAGACCTCCTTCAAGTAGGCCACAACAATCCCATGCACCAGTACAGGCTGGGGACCAACTGGCTAAGCAGTAGCTCTGCAGAAAAGGACCTGGGGTTACACTGGAAAATAAGCTGAATATGAGCCACCAGTGAGCCCTTGATGGGAAAAAAAGCTAATGGCATACTGGGCTGCATTAGTAGAAGCACTGCCAGCAGATTGAGGAAGGTGATTCTTCCCATCTATTCAGCATTGGTAAGGCCACATCTGGAGTAGTGCCTTCATTTTTGGGCCCCCCACTACAGAGAGGATGTAGACAAATATGAGAGTACAGAGAGTCCCATCTCTTGTAGGAATCCTTCTTCTTGAAACAATATCCCACGGTCCAAGAAGCCAGAGCCCTGCTGGTAACACCATCTGTGCAGCCATGCATTGACCAGCAAGATATGTTCACTCCTACCCTGGCCTTTCCCCTTGACTGGAAGGATCAAAAAGAACACCACCTGAGCCCTTTTTCTCTTCACCCTTGCACCCAAAGACCTATAGTCACTTTTGATCTGCTCAGGGTCAACCCTGGCAGTATCATTTGTGCCCACATGGATGAGCAGCATGGGGTAATAGTCAAAGGGCCAGATAAGTCTTGCTAATCCTTCAATGACATCTTGGATCCAGGTCTCAGCAAGCAGCAGACCTCCTGAATCAACAAGCAGGCTGGTAGATGGAAGCCTCCATCCTCCGCAGAGGGGAGTCTCCAACCACCATGACTTGCTGCTTCCCATTGGTGTCAGTGGTCTCAGTCCTCCCAAACTTGGGGATGCCTGGCCTGGACTCTTATCACAATGTTCTTCAGGCAAACTGCTGCAGGTGGAGATGAAGATTTCTGCTTGCTGCCAGAGCTCACCAGCTTCTAGCTTCTACCCTCCTGGGAGTCCATTTCCTCTCTCTTCTCTAGTGCTGCCTCTGGCAGTACTTCCTCCACAGTCTTAGAGGTCTCCTCCATCATCAAATCAATGAAATCCTCATAACAGAGGATGCTTCAGAGCCTTGTTACCTCCTCCTATAGCTAACTCACTTGCCTTCTCCTTGAGAGACACCACAGAAAACACCGCTGACATCACAGGCACTCCCTGACCTGGCTGGCACTGGAAGGAACCTGTAAGCTTGCAACCTGCAAGCTGCAGCCTCCCAACCTTGGGGGAGACCCACCCTCAGACCAACCATGGCCTTTCCATTCAATAGTTGGCAAATTTATTGATGCACAGTGATAACAACAACAAAAAAGGAATACAAACAATCAAGCAATTCTATATATCTACCGAATCCTATGGCTGTCATCAAAGTCAAAATACATCTGGCCGGAACACAGTCTTCACCCTGAGGCTTTACCTTAGCTGTCAGATGTCAGCATATCAGCAATGTGAAGGTAGGCTGCTGAGGCCCACACCGATGAAACAGGTTGGTGGTGTGCCCTTTGTCCATGGTGGCCTTGGGGACCCTTCCTGGGGGATAGGGATGGGGATGGGGAATTGTCTCAGGGAGAAGAATGAGAAGGAGGAGGGACAATGATGAGGGATGGGGAGGGACCCTTTGTTACTCTCAAGTCTCTGCTTTCATATTCTTCTTCCCTCCTAATGACTCTTGATTTGTGGCTATCTCTGGTTGGTAACACATCCATGTAGCTTTCTGGGCCTTCTCCTAATTTGGTCTGTTCCCCCAAAACCAGGACTCAGGCCTCCCTGCTCTGAGGCCTTGTTAGCTGGTCCCACTTTATCTTATGTTATGGACAGTATGGTACATACTATCTCTGTTCCCAGACTATGTATTCTTGTTGTGTTAGACAGCCTGTCTGTCTTGAAGGCTGTGATCTCGTGTTATGGAACAGTATGGTACATGCCCCCTCAATTCTCAGGATGTGTCCACGTGTTGGCCTTGTTATTTTAGACAGCTTGTCTGCTTCCAGGACCATGAGACTCTGTGACCCAAACTCTTAAAAATCAATTAACCCCTGCTGCCCGTCTTAAACCATTCTAATGCATATACATATACCTATAAGCCAATTTCCAAAAAGCAAACATTTAAATACCATTTTCTAAACCAACATACCCCTCCTTTAAGGTTTACACCTTTGCAGCATAAATGAGCATAATCACTGACATCATCTGGAATGCTCATGGGATATGTGGGGAGGACCTCCACCAGTCATCCTGGGAAAAATATGATGGCATTCATGATCAGGGACTCCAACCACCTGGATGCTGTAATGAACCCTTAACCATTGTTCAAATGTCACCCATACTCCTTCTGACTTGGTCTCTTGCCTCAACATTCCCTAGCTCAGCAACTGAGTTTTAGCCAATGAGGTTTGAACAAGCCTCCTACACTGGGACCGGGGAATGTATGGCCCAAGATTCCTACCAAACATTTTACTCAGCATTTCAGGTAGCATTTTGCTCCACAAGCAGTGTCTTATCCAATTGTCAACATGGCTATTCAGATCAGAGAAACATCATCTCTGGGGACCAGATATGTTCTTGGCAATTTTACTCTTCCTGTACAGTTGGCAATCGATTTTTTTGTTGTTCCAACTGGACACTTGGTGCCACCGTAGCACTACCAGTGCCTCTCCATCCTGTAAAAGGTTGGAGAAATGCCAAGGGTCAAGCATTTTCAGCGGCCATGGAAACCAGATATGCTGTTTGCACAGAAAGGGCCTGGTCTTCCTCAGGATCCCATCATTTTACTCTGTGTTCCAGACCTTTGCACAAATTCTTGGAATTAATAAAACTACATTACATTACTACTTCTACAATACAAAGCTAAGAATAGATATCTAATACAAACAAAGCAAAAAGAAAGTAAAAAAGGAGAAAAAAACTCAAAAGGATGACAATAAAAGAAACAATCAATCCAGCCTTCTTGATCTTTGGTGTAGCTGAATTCCGTGAGGCCTACCGTTTTTGTAGCCACTCTGAAGGTATTTCACAGCCTATAAAGAAGTTTTGCTTTACATTTCATAGTCTAGCAGTTGGCATCACAATCACTATACACAATACAATCAAGCTCAATTCCTCACTGTACCCAGCAAACTTTGTGATGCTTCAGTGGTGGTTCACACATACTGCAAAACACAAAGACAAAAAGAGAGGGGCTCACCCCTCTCAGTTAGTTTACTCAGCTGATACACTGTGGCTGGCTTTACTTGGCTTATATTCATGTTGGTGCCGATCCAGGAATTTCCCTCCTTGCTCCTTACACAGGCTGCTTTTTCAGCAGTGCTCTTTTCAGAGGGGCAGGTGCTCCAAGGTGTATCTTGCCACACACCTCTTTTCCTTAGCTTTCACCAAGGGTTTTTCTGTTGGGGTATGCTCTCCCTAGCCTTTTCCCAATAAAGTATAACCCACAAGGCAGAGGGTCAGGGTTTTAAGGCACTCTGTATTCACCCCTGCCCTTTCCCCAGGGTGGTTATTATGAGGGTGGCAGTTTCAGGTCATACCCAGGACCAATTTCTCCACTCTCCTTCGCTTGTCTTCTTTCCTCATGGGCACAGTCTCTCACTTCTGGGCTTCCCAGACCTACCTCAGGCCAGTAGGGTGACCATCATGGAGGACAGTTTGGTTGCCCTGTGCCCTCTATGGATACGAAACCCAACGCCTTTATGTCCTCTGTTTAAAAATAGAAGGCATAAAGGCGTCGGGTTTTGTATCCATAGAGGACAGAGTAGCAGAAAACCAGACTGTCCTCTATGATGGCTGGC
>NW_005842295.1:242741-261442 GCF_000455745.1 Alligator sinensis | reverse complement strand
GACGACTCCAGAGCTCTTCTACCCGGGTTCGAGTCCTGCAGGTTTATTTTCCCGTCGCCGAAACCCTTTGCGACGTACCCTCGTATTTTTCATCTTCCCGTCGCCGGAACCCTTTGCGACGTACCCTCGTGCCCTGCAGGTTCGAGTTTTCTTTTCTTTTCTGTCTGTAACTGCAACTCAATCAAGTTTTCCAGCCTACACCACTGCCATCTCGGTGTAAGTAAACAATCTTTAAAACTACCGATACGCGTTTGTGCCTAATTCCAGCTCGACGGCCTTCCCTCTCCAACCCGGCGTGCCCGGGCTGCTGGCCACAGCCCGCGTGCAGCACGGAAAAGGGCTCGGGTCGCTCCCGGCCCGCACAATGGCCACCCTACTGAGGCCAGCTGAGATCTCAGGCTCCTGGTTCTGGAAGCTTTAACAGTAGTCTTCTCTCTTTGCCCCTTCTCTGGGCTACCAGATCACTTGATCTTCTAAGGCCCTGCAGACCCCTCATCAGATCTCCCTCTCTCTCTCTTGGCTCCACTCTGAGCCTCTGGACCCATTCAGTCCACTCTCTCCTGACCTGACCCCTCCTGAGTCCAAGTCACTAACTCTTCCTCACACACCTTTCAGACTGAGAGTCCCTGGCTTCTCACGCTTTCACAAACTTCGGCTGAACTCTGCTTTTTAGCACCCACTCTCAATTCCTCTCTTTGGGCTCTGCAGGTCTGTTCTTCGACCCCTTCAAAGCACTTTCACTGTAGCAGGTCTCTCTGGAGTCTCTCTTAACTCTTATGGCAATACTTTCTCCAGCAGATCTCTCTTTCTAGACACTTTACCATCTCTGCTGGCCTTGCTTTCTAAAAACCAAAAACGATCTCTGTCTTTTCCCCACACAGCCTGTCAGTTCTTATAACACACACACACAATTCAGCAAGCTCTGTTCCAGGACTAAGAAAGCCCACCTCCCCAAAAATTGAGGGTCACAAATTACACACTACACACAATCCTCTCAGGAAAGCTCCCCCGAGCCTTAAAACTATGGGTCTGTGAAGGAGCAGGCGAAAAGCAGGCATCTTGCAAAGGGGGAAAAAAAGGCACCGATAAGGCTTCCTCTGACTCACAATCTCTTCCCCGCACCCAGCAGCTCTTGGCACTGATCTCTGTTTATAAATCTGTACACTGGTATTTCTCAAAACAAGCTGTTACACACTCCTGTCTTACTATTCCTGGAGAGGGGGGAGAGCAAAGTTTCCCCTTCACTTCCAATCACAAATTCTCTGCTTGAGCAGGTGTCCAGTAACATACTTTGTCTCTCCCTGTGCCACTCTGCCTCTATTCTCCAGGGCACACAGGATCCCAAAGTATCTGTCTCACATCCCTCTGTCTCTGATCTCTCTGAAGCTACACTGCCTGGATAACACTTGGCCTTGCCATAACCTGCATGTATAAATTCCACCTTACAGACTCCACAGCAAACACAGAACACTGCCCTTGTAACCATCCACACAGAAGACTGCAACCCTTCACAAGAACCTTAGAGTCCCTGTTCATTCACACAGTTTCTCCAGTGGAGATGGATGACTTTCTCTGCTCTCTCCCAGCTTCTTACTGCAAACACAATAGGACCACAGCACATACCCAAATCCACTACTCTGCCTGACCTAGGCAAACAAAACTTTCTCCTGCACAACACTTCCTTACACAGGTACTTACCACCCTAGTTACAGTTACCATACAGCTCTATCTCTACTACAAGTCTTAGCATACCTCTCTAGAAAGTGTCACTCTTATCAACAAATTCCATGATCAGTCAGGTCACTGCCCTCAAGTTCCAGTCCCAGGTTTCCAGACCTGGTCCCAGTTCCTGAGTCAGCATCTCGAGTCCCATGTTAGGAGCCAACTGTTGACCCTGGATTTAGGACCCAGAGGCCTTGTTCCAACCTGACTGACACTGGAAGGAACCTGTAAGCTGCAGTCTGCACAACATCAAACCGGAAGCTGGGTTGCTGTTGGCTCTGGATTTAGGACTCAGAGGCCTTGTTCCAGGGGTGGGGGGGGACTCACCCTCAGACTAACCACAACCTTTCCATTCAATAATAAGAAAAATTATTGATATACAGTGATAACAGAAAAAAGCAATACAAACAATCAAGCAATTCCTATACATCTAAAAATCCTAGGGCTGGCATCAGAGTCAAAATACATCTGGCCAGAACACAGTCTTCACCCTGAGACTCTTTCTTAGCTGTCAGATGTCAACATATCAGCAACCTGTAGGTGGGATGCCAAGGCCCACACCCCCCCTCCAGTGGAGTGGATGAGACAGGCTAATGGTGTGCCCTCTGTCCATGGTGGCCTCAGGGAGCCTTCCTGGGGGATGGAGATGGAGACCCATCTCAGGGAGAAGGATGGGAAGGAGGAGGGATGACAAGGGGGGATGGGGAGGGACCCTTTGTTACTCTCAAGTCTCTGATTTTGTATTCTCCTTCCCTCCTCGTGACTCTTGATGACTCTTGATCCATGGCTATCTCTGGTTGGTCTCTCTCTGTGGTCACATATCCATGTAGCTTTCTGGGCCTTCTCCTAATTTGGTCTGTTCCCTCTAAACCGGGACTCAGGCCGTCTTGCTCTGTGGCCTTCTTAGCTGGTGCCACTTTATTTTATGTTATGAGCAGTATGGTACATACTTTCTCTGCTCCCAGACTATGTGTTCTTGTTGTGTTAGACAGCCTGGCTGTCTTGAAGGCTGTGATCTTGTGTTATGGAACAGTATGGTACATGCCCCCTCAATTCTCAGGATGTGTCCATGTGTTGGCCTTGTTATGTTAGACAGCCTGTCTGCTTCCAGGACTATGAGACTGTGTGACCCAAACTCTTAAAAATTAATTAACCCCTGCTTCCCATCCTAAACCATTCTAATGCATATACATATACCTATAAGCCAATTCCCAAAAAGCAAACCTTTAAATACCATTTTCTAAGCCAACAGGTGGAAGCCTTGGCAGTGTCTGATCCTGCCTAGACAGACACCTCACAGTTATAAGCACAGGAAGAGCTGGAAGGGGAAGTGGCTCTGGGATTGTGATGTCCTCCAGCTATCTTCCTGGGTATTATAATCTGCTGCCTCTCCTGCCTCTCTATCCAAGCAAAACTTCCCTAGCAAACTCCTCTGTAGTTTGCTCGCCTGTTTGCTGTTCCTTGATCCTGAAGGTTTCCCTATTCCCTGAAAACCTCTTTCCTTTCAGCAAGCTTATAGTGAAGAAATGTGTCAGAGAGTTTCCAAGCAAACTCCCTAGCAAACTGTCCCTTGCTCTGGACTCTAGTTAAACAAGGGGCTTAATTATTGATCTAGCTGCTGAATTTTAGCTGCTTAAAATAAAACTATGTAGGCTAGTCAGTCTTAGTTACATATAAAAAAAGGAAGAGAAAAATAAAAATATGCTGATTTACATCAGCTGGGGGGCTGGTCTCACAGGTTTTCCCTATTTGGGCTAATTTTTCTTTTCTTTTTCTCTTTATAATATTTTAGGAGAACTTGACACTCATGATAGCACTAGCAGAGCCAGCTCTGAGCATTCAGCCTTATGTTTTGGATACTGCTGCAGTTAGTCTTCTTTAGTATCACTTTAATGAGTTAAAACACTATAAGTATCTCTGTCCGAATGACAAGTATGCAGGGTTGTGTGAGGTGCGTGCCATTGTTTTCATGTCTCTGTTCAGTTGTGTCTCTGATGGCCTGAAACTGTGAACAGAGAGACCACCCAGGATGAAGGCTCTAATTCATTGTGACCTAGACCAAAATGTCAAACATGTGGTCTGTGGGGTTCTTAGAGGGGTTGGAAATTCTGGAGTGGGACCAGTCACTGAATTCTCGCCTATGAGACCTCACTGGGGAGACATGCTGGGGGTTGTTGGGGGGAAGGGAAGAGTAATAGTTGTGTTAACCCCCATGGCTAGGGACAGAAGTTACACACAAACCAATTTAAGTGATCAGAAACTTGTTTAAACCTGTAACAGAATATAAGTTCAGTGCATACAAACCATTTTCAAAATGACTGAATCCAGTTTGAGATAAACCTGGCTGAATGTAGTAACAGACTTAACTGACTGAGCTCAAAATGGTTTTTGCAACTTCTGTCCTGGGCCCCTTCCTGGTTTAAGTTAAACCAGAGTCCCCCAGCATCCAGGCATGCTCTGCAGCCCTGAGTAGGGCCGTACGCTCTGCTCCATCTGAGCAGGGCAGGCCCCGCCTTTCTGCTCCCCAGTCAGAGTACAGGCAGGCAGGGGCAGGGGGCGTGACCAGATGCTGGCCCCAGAAGGGAGCAGGGAAGAGGTTTATTTCCTCCCTCCCCCTGTCCCACCAGCATGGACCTGCATTTCTCTGCTGGCTGCTGGGGAGGGAGGCAGACCCAGCAGTAGTCAGGAGTAAACTAAGCAGGGTGGGGGGTTAATACTCCCCTCCCTGTCCTACCAGCATGGACCCAAGCCGGAGTCTGCCTGGCACTCCACCCTTGCTGCTGCAGTGGCAGGGGTAGGGGCAGGGGCAGGGGCATGGCCAGAAGCCAGCTGGCATGGGGTCCTGAGGCAGAGCGGGCAGAGATGGAGGTTATTCCCTCCTCCACCCCTTCTGCCCCTGAGGGAACACAGCAGGGTCTGCCAACCCTGACTGCTGCTGCCACCACTTGCTTCCTGCACAGGGCAAGTGGCAGGATAATAGCCCCCTCTTGCCCCCTCTGCCAGATGACAGAGGGAGGGCGTGCAGCTGGCCTCTGGTGGCACCTCTGCCCCTGACACTGGACCAGTGAGGGGGAGGGCCCTTGATGGGGCAGCAGCCCTTGTCATGGTGTCTGGGGAGCATGAGCCTATTCCCAGCGGGGGGGGCGGGGTTGTGAGGAGGGCATCAGAGCTGCCACAGACTACACGAAGTGAGCGGTAGTACCGGGGCTTGAAGGGGTGTCCGTAGCCCCCCAGCCACACCCCCAACACTGCCCCACCACTTGCCCTGCACAGTCTGTGGCAGCTCTGACTGCCCTGCAGCATTCCTCCCCTCCCTCCCTGCCCCCAGCTGGGAAGAGGCTCATGCTCCAGGACACCATGACAGGGGCTGTAACCCCTGTCATGGTTGCTCCCCCTTCATTGTTCCAGCAGCAGGGGTGGGGATGGGGGGATGGACAGAGGCTAGCCAGCGTGGCCCCTTAGGTCAGGACCAGGGAGGGGGGTTATTCCCTCCTCTGCCCCCAGGAGACGGCAACTGGGGTCTGCCCACCCTGACTGCCACAGTCGCTCACTCCCTGTGTGAGGTGAGCAGCAGGATAAGCCTTCTCCACCAGACACTGGAGAAGGGGGCCATGCCAGCCAGCCTCTAGCCACACCCCTGTCCCTGCCACCAGAGCAGTGAGGGTGGAATGACCCTGATGGGGGCAGGAGACCCTGTCATGGTGTCCCAGAGCACCAGCTTCTTCCCAGCAGGGGGCCATGCTGTGGGGAGGGCTGGGGTGGGGAAACCTGCCACAGACTGCACAGGATTAGTGGTGGTGGTGCTAGGCAGGTTTGAGGGGCTATTCCACCCCTCTGATCCCTAGTGCCACCCCACACAGTCTGTGGCAGCATTCCCCACCCCACAGCATGGTCCCCAACTGCAGTATGGATACCCCACTGGGAAGAGGCTCATGCTTCAGGACACCATGACATGGGCTGCAGCCCCCACCACAGGCCCTGCCCCCTTGCCACTCCAGTGGCAGGGGTGGGGGCATGGCCAGAGGCTGGCCAGCAGGGCCCCTTAGGCGAGGGGGCAGGGAGGAGGGCTATTCCACCCCTCCCTCTGGCATCTGGTGGAGGGAACAGGGAGGGGGCTTATACCACTGGTCTTCCCATTCAGTGAACGACCAGTGGCAATGGCGGCAGGGGGGGGCAGACCCTGCTGCAGTCCCCAGGAACGAGGGGGAAGAAGGGGGAATAAATCCCTTCCCTGCCCCCTCTGCCTCAGGGGGCCATGCTAGCTGGCCTCTGGCCATGCCCCCACCCTCATGAAAAGTTAAAGGTAAGTGCAGTTATGAAGCCTAAGATGCAGAAAACTCAAAATGGACAGTTTAATGTACAAGAGTAGGAGGTGACTCCTTGGAAACTGGCAAATCTCCAAATTAAACTGGCAGGCTAAGCAAAGGATGCAAAAGAAAGGCCCTTCCTGGGCCATGTGGGCTAATGGAGTAGTGGCCCAGGAAGTAGATAAGTTTTTCACCCCCCAAGAGACAATCGCAGTAATGACAAAAATTTTTACAGGAAAATGGCATAAGTCAGTGCAGACCTCCCAGCAGATAAATCAAAGAATGTCAGGGTATTATGCCTACCAGTTAATAAAATTTGCGTTGGGAACCTTGGACACATGAGAGTTAACCAAAAATTGACACGATAAAGGACCAAAATGGGTAAATTGGCCGGGGGCGGTACGACAGCTAAGTGGAAATGCGTTTGCAAGGCAACTTTGAAGGGGAAATTTACCATGGACCCCCTGAGGGTTGTAGTCACTGGGACTGCATGTAAAAGCACCCTTTGCAAAGGGTCAGGCCCCTTGCAGGATCTTTTGCTGCAACGATATAATGCCTGGACAAACTGTCCCTTAAAGAAAATGATAAAAGGGTTGCAGACTTTAATTAATTTAACAAGGGAACACCCAAAATTAAAACAGGTGGCAGTAGTAAAGAGAGTGCCAGAGAATGCAAAAAAAATTCCCCGCCGACAGCTCTAGATAGAGCTGAAGAAGAAAAAAATCCCCCTAGAGCAAATTAATAGGAAGCCTACAAGTAAGTTGTACAAAATCTAAAAGGAAAATAATCTAGAAAAAAAGAATAAAGATTGCCGTGCTGTAGCGGTTGTTCCCTCAGCACCTCCCCTGGGCCAGGAGCCTGAGACCCCAGTAGGGCTCCACCCTGACTTAAAGAATTTGCACCTAAATTAGGGGGCGCCCCGGAGAGGGGATGCAAGTGTGGTGGGAGAAAACTCCCTGGAGTTCGTTGTCTAGCTGCATAGGAACCAGGAAACACGGGTAAAAGCTTTTACTGCAGTTTATTTGCTCAAGCAATGACCATTAAGCCAGCAAAGAGGCAAAATGGCCCCCCTTAAAGGATGGGGCATTCTTTTATACTTTTTACAATAAGGCAAGACTACAGGGTTAACAAAAGCAATACTTGGGCGGTGCTTTACAAATCTTCATAACAGCATATTTCTGTTAAGCTGAACTAGCACTTTTAAAAAGCCGAAGTTAAGTAACAGTAACATTATGATACGTTAGTAAAAACTTGCACAGTGGTACATACTTCTTAAGGACACGATCACTGTACTTAGAACAATGGCTTCTTTGTCTTATCTTGTTCCTTGCTGTATCTGGTTTACAGCACACAGACACAGATTCACTTGCTGCATTTTACTCAGAAAAAGGTTAACACAGTTAAAATGATTACTTAACATAAATAAATGGCTGGCTTAGCTATTATTCTGCCTTGTGGTCAACAGTATTGCTAGGCCACAGGTCATGCCTTGTATTCAGCTGCAAAGCTAATACTTCTTAATAATCTAAATTATTGTTAACCTAACAGTATGCTATCAGAAAACTATTTTATTTCAGGGTAATAACAAACATGCCCACCACACAGATTCCAGGGGGTACCCTTTTGATCAAATTAAAATTAAAGGTGGTGAGGTGGCAGGGTGGTTTTGAATACATACCGGGACGGAGGTTACCATTTTCCAATGGAAACACCCGCCCCCTGAGTAGACATCTGGTAGTACTAAAAAAAGGTAAGAAGTAAAGCAATTAAAAGCAGTAAAATCAAAAGTATGGTAAAATTAAAAAAGCAAAAAGTACCCACAGTAGTAACTGCTACCCAACACCCGCTATAAATATTAGAAACCAATGTCCTAAGCTACTGTATTATAAATAAACCCCACCAAAACGTAATGGCTCTAAAGAAAAAGTCCCCATGCCAAAAAGTGGGCCATGGGTCCGCTCAGAGTGGAATGTAGAAAACACCAAAAATGAAATACAAATTAAATGAAAAAAGGAAGCAAAGCCACGTTTCATGTATCCCTATCCCTTAATGCCCAAAGCTAAAAAAAAATGGTTCAAAAACTATTGCAGGCTAGACTGGTAAAGCCCACTATTTCCCAGTGAATGGCCCGTGTGAAAAGCTAGTAAAAAATAGCAAATGGTAATAAATTATCAAAAAGTAAACAAACAAATCCCCAAAAAACTAAGCCCGGTGGTCAGCATCCTACCCAAAATGTGAAATGCAGCCCAAAAAGCGTGCGCTTCCCATTTCACTGTAATTAACATCTCAAACTGTTTCTAAGCAATTCCAATGCAAAAAAGCAACCGAAATATATTCGCCTACATGTTTAAAAAAAATCAGTATCAGCCGTTGCGCCTGCCCCAAGGCTGGTGTAACTCACCGATAGCACATCAACAGGTACATAAGGCACTCAAATCTCAGCCGCAGGTTCAAAGTTATGTAAATGACATATTAATTTAAACAAACACCTCCGAAAAATGTGCTACTACCTCCCACAAGGTACTACAAGCTTTAAAAACAGCAGAGTTTCAAGTAAATCAAAAAAAGTTCCAATAAGTGCAGCACTCAGTAAAGTACCTGAATATGCAATTAAATACACAAAGCCTGGAAATCCTAAAGCAAATCAAAAAAGCATTAACCCAACTTCCCCACCCCACACCCAGAAAAAGCTACAGTCTCAATTGGAGTTAATGAAATGGTGTCAGGCGGCAGTACCCAACTTTGCGGCCCTGGCATGCCCCCTCTATCGAGCACTAAAAGTAAAAAATGAACCATGGGTGTGGGAAAAGGATAAAAAAGGACTTCGCCAAGAAATACTACAAGCTATATTAAAAAGCCCTTCCCTATTCCCTCCGGACCCCAGCACTCCTAAGTATTTAAAAACAAGAGTTCAGAGAAACACCATCAGTGTGGTGCTGTACCAATGAAGTCCACAAGAATAAGAAAAGTAAAAGTTGTTAAAAGCTTAAAGCCAGGTGCTATCCAGCACAGAAACTCACTATAAAACATTGCAACAAAAAATACTAGCAGTGGTTTTTAGGCTCAAAAAAAAAAAAAAAAAAAGTAAAAAATGCCCCTTTAAAAATTCAAGCACGGCCTGAGATTTTCATAGATTTCATAGACATTAGGGCTGGAAGGGACCTCAGAAGATCATCGAGTCCAGACCCCATTTTGACTGCCTTAAAAAAAGGCCCGCCCATGGGATCTCCTCACCAAACTCAGTGGCTAAAATAAAGTTTGCAGCTGGCCGGGTACCCACATTAAAAGACTAAAAGAATGTTAAAAAACCCTGTACTCTCATGGTTAAAAACCCCTATAAAAAAAAAGGCCATAAGCCCCATAACCTGTGCCGACAGTTTTAACCCTGCTGACCCTCACACTTTATTTACTAACAAAGCAGCAAACAGTCCAACGGCAACTTAAACTTAGTTCTGCCCCTTCTCAAAAAAATGTTAAAAAGGCAAAGTAAAAGAAAGCACCCAGCTAGCTAAACTATTACAAGCCTTGCAAACACGTAAGGAAAAGTAAAAAAATCAGCCCTTTCACCCAAATAATAAGTCGGCCGCCAAGGTTTCAGTAAAATAAAAAGGTGAAGTCAGATCTAAAGCAAGAAAACCAAAGCCGCTCCCTCCGACCTCCGTTAGAGGTCAAAATAAAGTTTACCTCCCAGCCCAAACGAAAAAAACAGCAAAAAGGCTTAGTCCTAACATAAAAACAAAAAAATACAGTGTTAATAAAAGCCCCCACCAACAAATATTAAATTCCTGCTAATCAAACATCTGTTTTTCAAAAAACACCATAAAAGCTAAAGTACTGTTGCTAATAAAACTAATTTAAACTAGTAATGCCATTTTCTACCCTGGCTATTAAAAATCAACCATCCAAGTGTAACCACTAAAAGCTACATAGCCCAATATTTCCTGCCCCCCCATGTTTCACCAAGAATACATATCTAAAGTGCTCCTACTTCGCACCTAAAATTCCAGTAATCTCCAAAGCTGGCAACTAGCAAATACCCATAGCCTGTATAAAGCGCACTGGTGTGCATAAATCAACACCACAAAGGCAAAAAAAACGCAGCTGTAAAAAGCCACCCACCGCAAAGTACATGTATCAAACCCTAAAAAAAATTACATTCCACTACAAAGTAACTGTGGCCCTGGGCACCAATTAGTCTTTCTTAACCCACAATAATAAATACATCACAAAAATCAAGAAATTTCGGCCCATTAAGGCAAAAGGCGCACGTAACCACACGAAAAGCATTTACAAGCATACCGTGTGCAATAAACTCCAAATAAACTTTGTGCTAATGTTCTCCAATATCACAAAATCAATAACTAATTGTAAACCCAAAAGACATCCCATCCCTACAAAGGTATGGGAGGCTTTGTATAAAAGCAGGCCAAAAGCCCCCTGCTAAATGCAAGACAAAAACAAAAGTTGCAAAACAAAAAAACTATCTCATTCTAAATTTTAGTAAAACCCACCTATCCAAAAAAATTTCCCACGGTTATAAAAGCCAAAGTCCCCAAAAACCTTTGTAGTGTTCCCTTCACTGTTCCTAAAAAAATTCATAATCCTACAGTAAAAAATGAATGTCACCCGGGTACACCTGTGGTGCAGCAAATAAGCAAGCCTATCCTGTCCGCTTAGCAAAAAAGTCCCAATATACATAAAAAATTCCGCAAAAATGCAACAACTGTCCTAAGTTCCTTAAAAAGTGCTAAAGCAGCACTCAATCAAATAAATATAAAAGTTGCAAAAAACAAACTTGCTAAAATAAAACAACTCACCCAACAAACATTAAAAAGTCAAATAGTAACTCACGCAAAATACCAAAAAAAAATGTTAAAACCATAACAGTGGCAGTACAGCCACTCAAACAGTTGCATACCTTTATGCATTCTGTATTTTAAAAAATACAAAACCTATCAAACAAAACAAATTCTGCCATATCTTATGTTACAATGCAAACCTTTGTATTACACCAATATAAAAAACAGGCACTTTAAATCAAGTCCAAAAGCCCAACAATCATATCCTATACAAAATAGTACCCAAAATGCAAGCCCCTTTTTGCAAGTTATTTCCTCTAAAATAAAAACACCCTTAAAAAAGTACATCCATGTAAAATCAGTAAAAATAAAAACCAAAACCTAACCTCTCTATAAGTATGTCCCAATCCCTATAATATAAACAAAAAAAAATTAAATCCCCAAATCCCCTGCCAAATAAATAACTCAATCCAAAAAACTCTTAAACCCTAAAAAGTATCAACAATAAAAACAACTTAAGTAAATATATTAACATAAAAACTTCTTAATAAATCCCTGTCGTTTACACCAAAAAAGTGTAAAAAATTGTGTACTAAATAAAATCTTTAACCAAACTAGAGTAGTAGTTAACAATGCCATTAAATATCTATGTATCACTCCAGTAACACCAGTTACTTAAAATAATAAAAATATCTCCCAAACCCCTATTAAAAATACCATTGTAATATAACTGCTATAAAAAGTAAAAAGCATATCTATACACAACCTACTTATTCCCAATCCTTAACCTTAGCAAAAACCTTCCCAATAAATTAAACAATAACATTAAGCCCTTCCTAAAAAACTGTGTACCAGCAATTAAAAATTTTTAAAAATAATTAATAGCTATGTTAATGCTTTAAATAAAAAAGCAAGCAAGCAAGCTTGCATATAATATATCAAAAAAAACCTCCTAAAAGTAACAACAAAATTAGTCAGTGTCCAAACACCATTAATACAATATCTTCCTAAAATATAGCCCTACTTAAACAAAGTTAATGAGCTTTGTGTTACATCCAATAGTTATTGTTTTGCTGTGTGTTATTATTCTATGCTTTCTAATGTGTATGCTTACCTGTTAGACCTAAAAGTTATATTAGCAAATAAAAAACCTAATAAATTACGTTAATAGTTATATAACCCTGCAAAATTTCAATCAGCATAAATACGTGCAAATGCAACCAGTCAAAAAAAAATTGTAAAACTCGTCCCAAAAAAGCTTCTAAAAAAAGGCCAAGCTAACACTCCAAAAAAAAGATCAGTTTCGTGAAACCTAAAGGCCACAAAATAATAACCTAATGCATCTGCTAACTTGCTAATATTAAAAAAGTACTGCTCTTGCATAACCTAACGGCTCTAAAAAAAACCCAAAATAACAGCTTTAAAAAAAAACAAAACTGCCGCATGGCCCAAAGTAACCCTGCTTTGCAGCAAACAGCAAAGCTTTGCTGTAACACATAAAGAGTAATAAAGCTAAAAGCTATTGTGTAATTAAAAAATCCAAAAAAATCCCCCCCCCAAAAAAAGAAGTATAAAAGTTATAAAAACTAAGCCCAAAGTAAAACTGCTTCAAAAAAAACAAAGCTACAAACCCAATAAAAAAGTAGTCTCGCCACCCTGAATGCAGGGTGGAATTCCCAAAACCCATCAAGTAATAACACAAAAAAAGGTAAAAAGTGCCTCTCCTCCAGCCCAAAGCGCTTGCAGCTTAAAAGCCCTTAGTATCAATTTAACGTATGCTAATTACTTCTTCCTTATTAAGTTAGCATGTACTATTACGTTTCTTTCTTCCAATAAAAAAGTTACAATAATTGTTTTGCTTTAGCGTGTGACCTGTAAGTTACTCACCTTCCCTAAAAAAAAAAACCCTCACAGGACCCTACCTACCCATTCCTGCCCTGGCTCATGTGGCACTACACCAGCCATCTCCCCCCGCCAGGCACATTTCAACAGGTGCCTGGGTTGAACCCACATGCTGGTGAAGAGCACCTTCAGCTTCCTCAAGGAATGCTGGCACACCATCACTGCCCGCCTTGAGATCACTGAGGCCAGTATCCCCACGTCATCATCACAGCCTGTGTGCTGTATAACACATCTGTGAGGCTTAGAGGGAGCTGTTCCATGAGGCATTGGCAGAGGAGGTGCAGCAGGAGGAGGATGCCTGGCAGTGGGAGAGCCAGGTGCAATGGTAGTGACAGCAGCGCCCTCCCCCTACCTCATTCTGAGTCCCCAGGTGAGCCTCACACCCAACAGTGAGAGCCAGAGCACTATGCGTGAGAGGCACTGGCAGACCACTTCTCCTGAACCCCATGATGTAGGGCACCTGGCTGGCCAGTGATGGATCCCAGGTCCACTGTGCACCCCCAGCCCCATATTCACTGTAGACAATTTTCAGCAAAAGTCTTTATTCTCCTCCGCAAACACAGACTCAGTCCCACCCTCCCTCCCCAACAACAGACCCTGTCCAACCCTCCCTCCCCAACAACAGACCCTGTCCCACCTCCCCTCCCCAACATAGACCCCACTACCAACCCCACCACGCACCACCAGTAAAGCATCCTTTTCCCCATGCAAACTTTGTACATTGTGCTCTGTGTGCCCTCCCGCAGTGGAGGACAGTGAGGCAGAGGCACCTACAGGGCATATCATGGAGACAGGCACCCAGCACCCCAGCCTCTGGCCACACTATCAGAGATGTGGACCCTGTGGCAAGGCTAGTGGGTGGGGGGCTCACCTGCTGGTGCCAGTGGTCACTGCTCTGCCTGCAGGTCTGGCTCCCCCTCCTCCAGCAGGTGGCCACTCAAGCCCACTGGGGTGTTTAATGCTGGGTGGTGGGCAGCAGTCAGGGGGCAGGCAGGGCCATGGCCAGGGGCTGGGCAGTGGATGACATGAAAGTGACTTCCAGAGGTCCTCTTCCATGGCCTCCACTGCCCTGGCCATCATAACAGCCTGCCACTCCTGGGCCTCTAACATCCTTTTGAGCCAGAATGCCTGGTCCTCCCAGTCCCTCTCCCACTTGTGTAAAATATCCTCAGCATGCCAGGCCCACTCCTTTGTCAGCTGCTCTTTTGCCGTGGTGACCAGCCAGTCGAGTAGCAGGGTCCTGTCTTGCATCTCCTGCTGTCAGAGGTGGCACATATGGAGGGCCCCAACCAAGGGTGTCAGCAACCCTGAAGGTGCATCCCCACCAGCAGGTAGTGCCTCTCTCCTGCATGCAGCTGCTGGACTGGCAGAGCCAGGAGAAAGAGGATGTTTGTGAGAGTTTGTCACATTTAAGAGAGAAAATTGTACTATACCAGGGGGCTGTGCACTGCTTGGCCTCAGATCAGGGGTTGTGCATGCACTGGTGCCCAGTGATCAGGGTAAATTGGCCAACCAGGTACTGCCACAGGCAGCTGTTGGCCAAGCCATCCATTCTCACTCCCTCCACAGGAGCAGGTGGCTCACTTGGTGCTTGCTGCAGGCAGCCTGCTTTCTCCACCCACTTGCCAGGTTGGGCCAGGACTGGCTCCAGGCAGCACCTACCATAGCTGCTCCAGCCCCTTTCCCCACCTTCTCCTGCAGGCCAGGAAGTCTCCTCCTGTGACACCAGGCCCGTGCCAGCTAGACTTGGGGGCCAATGGACTCCCACCCAACTGGGACACAAAGCTGGTGATGCCCCTGCCCTCCCCCACAATAGGCCTCTCCAGAGAGGTGGCCTTGGGCAGGGCCCCTCTGTGCATGGCCTGTGCCCCAACCATGCCCCTGGTAACAGTCTCCTGGTGCACCACAAAGCTGTTTGAGCATACTGAGGAGGGTCCAACCCACTACGACCTGCTTCTGTTGATCACCATGGTGCCCAAGATGTGCCTGAGAACCTGGCACAGGACCCCATGCTTTGATGGTGCCCCAGGCCACCACATGGAGGGATACCTCTGCCTATACTATTTGTCCCTGTCCCCCGTGATCGAGGACAAGATCACTCACAGGCAGATGAGTTTCTCCACATGTGAGTCCTCTGACTGCCTAGCGGGGAGGGCTCTGGCTGCTCCGTAAAGTTCTGCACTGCCTCCTGCCTCCGTGTGTGCTGTGGGGGGCAACTCCAGGGGCCACTGGGGTCTGTGAGGCTGCTGTGGCCAGCATGGAGCCACCACTGTGGAACCCAGTGGCCAGAGGCAGACAGCAGTTGGCACAGGCCCCAGGGTCATGGCAGAGTTTTAAAGCCCAGGCTAGGGCAGGCAAAGAGCCACCCCAGCATCAAGGCTGGAGAAACTTGGAGTCCCATGCCCCTGGGGCAAGCAAAGGGTGGCTTCCTGGTAGGGGGACTGATTGGGAGCAAATTTGCTCCCAGTCAGCCTCTACACATAGGCTACTGCGCAGCAACTACTGAGTAGTTAATTTACCACCTGCATTTGCAATTAGCTGCAAAAATTTCCAAACAGCTGCAGCTTGCTTTTCTCTTGTATTTTACAGGTGTCTGGTGGAAAAAGCGGATGTAGCCTTTGTCAGGCACACAGCTGCTGCAGAGAGCACTGCGGGTATGTGATTATTTCACCTTGATGTTAGAGTCCATCAGAGGTTTGAAACTGCAGCCAGGAAACAGATAGGCTGGCTGCAGAGGATGAGGAGCTGGGTCTGTCAGCAGTCTCAGCAAATTAAAACAGAGGAAGTCTTTGTAATATTGGTACAAATGTTGAGCAGGTTGCTTAGGAAGAATAGTTTTATATTTGTAACAGTATTGCTTCATCTTATTTCATTATTATTGTGCTCTGTGGGCCCAGTCCAAAGCCAAATGAAGTCAGCATGAGTCTTTCCAGCTCCTTTTACAGAGTTTGTTAGGAAAAAATCCAGACTGGTCCCTTCAGCATATCCAGTTTTGGCTTCATCGTGTTTGAAAATCAAATGTCTGGTCTCAGGAGGGTGATTCAAAGAATGGTGTTTGGCACTTTGGGTCACTGTGCACCTCTGAAGGGTGAATCAAGGTTCAGATGATGAATAAGGTCTGGATGATGGCCTGCCGAGAGAACAGCCAGTAGGGAGCACAGAGCATCTGATGGTGAGTGGAAGTTCCACGTTCCATTTAGACCATGCTAAATCTGTGGAAGGTTATGTGGTGTTAAAGTTGGAGCATGCTACGGACAGTCGCATGTTAAGTAGTCCCGAATACCATTTCTTGCCTACCCAGCTCTGACTTGCCACTAGAGGGCTGGTGAGCACGGAGGGGGCTGGGAGCCAGGGTACCTGTGCTCCCAGCCCCTGCCCAGAGTGGGGAAGGAGGCACTGGGGGTAATCCATCCTGGGATGATGGGACTGCATATTGCTCATTTTATCTCTGTGGAGCAGATTGAAGTTACCCTAACTAACTAACATGAACCAGGTAGCACAGCCCAGAGTTAGCCCTTGTCTGAAGTAACTTTGAGATGCTCAGAGCACGAGTTAAAGAGCTTTAACGTGTAGATGCTTGCAATTTAAGTGCCCTTAGTATGGCCTAAGTGTAACGTGTAACTTCACCCTGAACTCCTACCCCTATCAGCACCTTAGGCACCTTATTCAGAGCCACACATTTGGATCCTTCATCCCCTCAGATCTGGAAGAATGTGGTCCTGTCCTGAGAGAGGAAGCCTAGCTGAGCAGAGCCCACTCTTGTGGTTTGAGCCATGCACATTTGTCATGGAGTCAGAAGGAGAGCAAGCAAGAGCCAGGCTGACTGACATTTCTCATAGAAGGACTTTTGAAAGAAGCTGACTCAACTCTTGTCTCCTCATCGTTGGGATAGTCATTTGTGGGGTGGGGGAATGACTCTTGGGTTCTAAGCCCTGTTTCCAGGATTGCTTCTATATTAGACAGTCATTAGCAGTAGTGTAACTAAGGATGGGAGGGAGCAGGGCACCAGTCCCAGGCACTGGTCTAGGTGGATGCACAAAAATAGCAGTCATGGTCTCTGCTGGTCTGGTTGCTGCAGCTGTGCACTACTGCCACCCAGGGCACAAAACTGCCCAAGTATACCTCTGGTCATTTGATTAAAAACCCCCATAATAATCCTGAAAGCAGGGCTTGGGACCTGACACTCCCCTTCTTTCTCTAGTCATGCTTTTGCTATACTTTGGTCTGAATTCAGTGCTGTGGATGTGTTCTGGGTATGTTCAGAGCATGAATAACAACACGGTCCCTTATCAAACCAATTCTTTTCAAGGAAACAATAAAGCTGACTGGTCAAAAGATCTGACAGCAGACCAATTTGAGCTGCTGTGTCTTGATGGGACCCGGGCAAAGCCTGGAGAATATGCAAATTGTCATCTGGCAGAAGTTCCTACCCACGCTGTGATGACACGTCCTGATAAAATAGAGCTCGTCCATCAGATACTCCAAGAACAACAGGTCTGTGCTGTGGGTGGAGTGTATTCTATCGGTTTTGTACCCTACATCTTAGTTTGTTACAGTGAACCAATTGCAGTCATGCATAAGTAACATAAATCATTAGACCCATTAGAAAAGCCACATACTGTTCAAATCCAGGCATGGGTAACTATATAGCTGTTCTGATTCTTGCAACAGGTTGTCCTGTACCTGCCTCTCAGGTTTAGGTGTATTCATAGGAAGGACGTTGACTATAGCTTCTTTTTCAGGGATCATTTATGGTAGTGGAAGAGTGTTGTACAACATCACTCTCACACTACTGTAACATGCAACATACTGAAATCTTACAGTGGAAAATCCACAACCTAATCAGCTTCTTTTCTTCTGTTAACTGTGTGTCTACTACCCCTGATAATTTCTCTCAACCCTTCCCCTGTGCTGTGCTTCTCTTGCTGTGCCTGGCTTCTTGGAATCAGAGACCCGATGAAGAATGTCTGCCATTCGAAAGCTTGCTTGATTTGATCCCAACTATGTAGTTTCAGAGTTTCATAGTAGATCGGGTCGGAAGGGACCTGAGTAGATCATCAATTCCAACCCCCTGCCATGGGCAGGAAAGAAAGCTGGGGTCAAATGACACCAGCTAGGTGATTTTCTAGCCTCCTTTTGAAGACCCCCAAGGTAGGATTGAGCACCACTTCCCTTGGAAGTTGGTTCCAGCTCCTAGCTGCCCCGACTGTAAAGTAGTGCCTCCTGATATCTAGCCTGAATCTACTCTTGGTCAACTTATGGATGTTGTTCCAAGAGTTACTCCCAGTAGTGCTCGGGGAACAGGGACTCCCCCGTAGCCTGCTGGTCCCCCTTGGCCAGTTTGTAGACGGCCACCAGATCCCCTCTCAGACTTCTCTTGTGGAGGCTGAACAGGTTCAGGTCCTGTAGCCTCTGCTCATAGGGCTTGCCTTGCTGGCCCCTGATCATGCGAGTGGCCCTCCTCTGGACCCTGCTGTTCACATCCCTCCTGAAGTGCGGTGCCCAGAACTGGATGCAGTACTCCAACTGCAGCCTGACCAATGTTGTATAGAGGGGGAAGATCACCTCCTTGGACCTGCTCATGATGCATCTGTGGATGCATGACAAGGAGTGGTTATCCTCTCTGACCGCGTCCCCACACTGTCGGCCCATGTTCATCTTGGAATCAATAATGACTCCAAGATCCTTTTCTGCCTCTGCACTGATGAGAAGGGAGTTCCCCAGCCTGTAGGTATGCTGCTGGTTCTTCCCCCGCAAGGTGCAGCACCTTGCACTTGTCAATGTTGAAACCCATCCTGTTCTCATCCGCCCACCCCTGTAACCTGTCTAGATTTAGTTGCAGCCTGTCGCTGTCCTCCAGCATGCCCATTTCTCCCCACATCTTAGTGTCATCTGCAAATTTGAATAAGGTGCTTTTCCCCCCGTCATCCATGTCTCTGATGAAGATGTTGAACAGTGTGGGCCTGAGGAC
>NW_005842295.1:222889-241938 GCF_000455745.1 Alligator sinensis | reverse complement strand
TACCTTCTTTTTACCCCCTATGTATTTAAAAAAGGACTTCTTGTTATCCTTGATCCGGGTCGCTAGTCCCAGGTCCAGCTCCACCTCAGCCTTCCTAACAGCCCCCCTAGTTAGTTCAGGACAAGATATCTCCTTAAGAAATTCTTGCCTCAGAAGTCACCAGATAAAATATATCTCGTATAAAACATAAACAGTTCTTGTAGCAGAGACTGGAAGCCAGGCCCACCACTCCCACCCCCAAATGTGATGGCTCTAGCCATAAGGCTAGGGAGCCATGCTCCTTTGTGTATTTTTTGTCTGACCCAATGTATGTTGAATTCTTTGTCTACAAAGTGGCATTGCTACACAAATTGCAGACAACTTGTGGCCTAGTGCTTAGGGTGCTTTTCTGGGAGCTGGTGATACTGAGCTAAAATCCCCTCAAGAAGAGAAGGGAATTGGCTCAAGGTCTCCTGCTGGGTGATTGCTGTTGCTCTAAGATTATTGTACAAAAGGGATGGGAGGTGGGGGGTGAACATCACCACTGCCAACTTCTTCTCTGAACATGTTTTAGTACAAAATCCACTTGCAATTTTTGCAGGTTTAATCCAGTAACATTCTCTAAAAATACCTATGGAATGAGACCTCCAGGAAAGAGGGCTATAGATACATCTGGTTTGTGTATCCCAAAAAAGTTTAGGAGAGAGATGGGCACTGAGTGCTCAGACTTGTAAAGACTGAAGCACTTCTGGGCATGTGCTGAAGCAGAACTTTAGGTGCTTGGGGAACTTGAAGGTAGAAAAAATAGCGGAGGCTCTGGAGTTTAGCTGCTTCCAGGGAAATCAGATTTGCAGATCCATAGTAGATCTCCTGGGCTCTTCTGCTAAGGTGGCCCTTAGATGACAGAGAGAGGTCATTTTGAGGTACGTGCAAAATATTTTTTAAATGTTCACTTCTGGTGAAAGAACTTTCTGAATCTTTCCCTTAAACATAGTCTGATTTGCATTAGGTGATCTTTATGTGCACATTTTAAATTTATTTTAGACACAGTTTGGACGTGAAAAAAATGCAGATTAAGTTTTTGCATTGTTTGCGTCTGATACCAAGGACCTTTTGTTCAAAAACAAGACCAAGTGCCTGATTGAAGTGCCTAAAGCACTTGGAAAGCAGTACATTGACTCTGTTGCTAATCTCAATCAGCACAATCCATCAGGTAATTGTAACAGTCTTAGATAAGAAATAGATGAAATGGCTTTCTTTGTTTATAGACATGCAGTATGTAGGGAGTTGGAGCTGTAGGCAAGTATTCCTGTCCCTTGCCTGTTCAGTTTTTTCCCCAAACAAAAATGAGGACAAACCCCCAGTGTTAAAATATATATAAAACAGTTAATTGCATGGATTGTACACTTGCTGAATGCGCTGCACAGGAATGGTCTGTTCCCAATACAGTTACAGGAGGAAGATGGTTATAGAGCCTTTCCTATCCTGCCTATGTGCCCAATCTGGTTCTGTAGGAGCCGCTTCTTAAGATAAGAGGTTTCTAATTCAGTTTTTTATGTCCTTTCAGTTCTTGACATTTCCTCTCAGGTGGCCACCTAGGGCGCACCCCATGAGTGGGAACATAATATGTTTCCCTAGGGATAAATAGCAGCAGCACATATTTAGTGTTGATTCAGGTGGGGTGGCTCTGGCTGGCCAGGCTCCAGATTCGGGTGGGGCACACTGCCACCATGTGTGTCCTTTTGCTTTTTTCTGGTGCAGGTTTTTTGACACCAGGAGAACCCAGTGACAGAAAAACCCCACCACACTGCTAATTAGCAGTGCGGCAAATGCATGCATGTGAGGTATGCGCAGTTTGCAGCACCACAGATGTGTTTGTTGCACCACAACCCAAGAGGGTTAAGTAGGAGCTGTGATGGAGGTAATTTTGTGACAGGGACTCAAGTTCACTAAGGTACTTGACTGAGACCACCCATTTATTTCATGTAGTTCACCATATACTCTTTGAATGGCAATGACTTTTGGCCACTTGTGACCTATGGTGATTTGAAATAATGTCATGACAAGTCCCTTGAGAACTTACAGTCCATTGGCTGCCAGAATTAGGACCATATTTAATCCCTTATGTGGAACTGTTGTGTGAAAGGAGCAGATGAGCTACATGGCTGTAAAATCTCTGCTGCCCATTCAGTGCTCCTGCACCCTCCCCCATGGCCTTTCCTCTTGGAAGAACCCATGGCCAGAGTAGATTCTGGTGGGACTGGAGGAGCTCCTTATAGCACAGTGCATGTGTGAGCCCATGATGCGTTTTCTCTATGGTCAAGTTGCTGTTATTGTTTTAATTGTCTCTTTTCCTCTTATAGAACTCCAGAAGCTCTGCAACTTCCTCCAGTCTCATTAATCCAATCAATGGGATGCAAAACCAGGAAAGTTCATTCCTCCTAGCATTCTCAGCACTACCTGGGGACCCCCTGCTTCCATCTCTTTCTCTCCCTTTAACTCACCATCACGAGGAGGGGTTAGGCTTTTTTTCATACAACTTTATATTCCTGACTGTCATCAGAACAAGAAATAAAATCTTGAAATGTTACAAATGGGCCTGCTGTGATTTATTTGGGACTATTGTGGAGGTTTTCTGCTCTTATTAAATACAAAGAACAGTGCAGTAAGATCTACCAGATTTGTTTTTCGATGCACCCATCATGTTTCTGGAAGCACTAACACACAGTTATGTTTCAGACTTCTGGGACTTGTTCAGATCCAAGGCCCAGTTGTCAAGTGGAACTAATCAGAGCTGTTCAGTTGATGTCTCTGCTAGGACTAGATGACCTGCATTTTACATAGTAGAGGGCTTTACAAAAGCATAGTTCACTGCATGGAGAAATTACATAGCTTATATTTCTAGAAGGACATTTCATGGAAAAGTACGACTGTGATATGAAAGCTACTTAACAGTCTGGACAGTGAAAATTAGGCCACCCTCTCTGGCAAGCTTATTGAGGCACCCCAGTCAGGGCTATTGGTCAGTGTCAAAGCCCAGTGGGAATCCAGAGCTTTGAATTCATCCTTCTCAAGGCAGGTACCCACATATCGTCTTTCAAGAAAAGGAGCAGGATTTACTATTTTTAGTCTTTGTGTTGGCTTTTTAGCTTTAAGTGATCTTCTTAGTTTCTTTGCATTCTTAATACTTATTGGTTCAGTTCTTGTTTGGTTTCCTCGTTCCTGCTAGCATTCGCAAGGGCCAAAGGGAATTAGGCACCCAGACCCCTATTCAGTGGAAGCTGAGGTGCAGATTCTTAAAGACACTTACACATTGCTTGGCTCAACACTGAAATGTTATACCTCAGAATGAAATGGTTTAAAGGAACCATCGATTTAAGTCATCCAAGACAGATATTTTTTGAGCAAAAAAAATGATTCACTTGAGAAACTTTTTCCAGCTCTGGGCATTTCCATTCTCTATGTAACAGGAAAGGGGATACAACAAACTTTGTGGGAGCAAGCGTCAGTGCTGTAGTAGTAGATTTCAATTTGAATTCAGGACACAACATTTAGTAATGATGACCAGGGGTTCAAAACCCACCCAATCTGGGGCAGTTCATGCTACAGCTCCATAGTCTTGAGAGCAAGATGGACACAGATAAGGTTATGTGGAAGACTGTTATTTATACAACACATTTTATATGACAGGACTGGTTGGAAATGGGTTGTGAGTAGCAATGCCTCCCAAATATATAGGCTTGGTAGGATTCAATTTTTATCAATAAACACTGATCTTACCTGGCACTCACAGACCAACAGAAAAAAAATGCCCATCGGTAATCATCAAAATTAATGGAAAGGGGAAATTAAAAAAAAATCTGGGAGCAGGATGAGAAAATTCAATGCAGGGAGTGCCACATGTACTCTCACACACATACCCACACACATATGTGCAGCGGCCACTGCAGGCAGGGTGAGAAAAGTCTCCCTTTCTCACTCACAGAGAGAGAGAGAGAGAGAGAGAGAGAGAGAGAGAGAGAGAAAGCAGGTGCCACAGGAAGGGTGGAGAGAGCCCTGGCTGTGCTGCCCGCGCACTGCTCCTCCAGCAGCGGCTCAGGCAACTGCTGCAGAAGCTGGGGCCGTGCTGATAGGGCTGTGCTGGGAGTAGAGGTTGGAGGAGCAGGGCTGTTGGCATCTGGGAGCCCAGTGCCACCAGCCACTCCCTGTGCCTAGATCCCGGCCCATGACCAGGCACCAAATTCCCGGCAAGCTCAGGCCAGCCCCTGAATGATCAGACTTTGCCAGGAGTTCGGCCCCTGTCCTGATCACACAGGGGCCAGGCCAGGAAGGAGCTCTGGGAACATGGGAAGATGCAATGTGATCAGGGCAGGGCAAATGCGGGTGCCCCTGGAGTCCAGCTGCTGCCCCCACACTGCTCACGGAGGCTGTGGCCATCAAGGGGCCAGGCTGCCCCTCCACTGCCACCCACCAGGTAGGGCTTGCCTCCTAAGGGGCTACAGGGCCCAGGGAGCTGCATCCCACTCTGAGCTGGGTGTGCAATCTTAAACATTTAATTCAATAAACATTGATTCAAAATTGATAAAATTGAAAGAAATGCTTTAAAATAAAAACATTAAAAATATGTATTAAAAAAAATTAAAATTGAATTCTGCCAAGTCTATAAATATAGCAATAAGAATACCTACCTCATCTTTAGCTCTTTCCATCTTTAACTCAGTTGATCTGAAAGGGCTTCAGAAAGGAAGTGGTATCCCTCTTTTACACACAGGGACCACTGAAGCACACAGAGGAAAAGTACGTTGCCAAAGGCCACCCAGCAGCACAGCCTAGAAGAGCCATTAGCAGACTTTCATCGCTGCATGCCAGATTGACTCCATTCAGGTCAAAGGTGAGGGATGTGCATGGCCTGATCAAATGGCTCTGCAGGCTGGATCTGGCCCAAGAGCCCTGGATTACCAATCCCTGCCTAAAAGATCATGGGCACTAATACAGGGCTCACAAATTATTTAAAGCGATGTTATTTTATTCCTATAAACTATAGTGTGAGTATGTGTTGGAGGGCTGGGTGGAAGAAGGGTGGAAAAAGACTTGATTTCAGTCTGGGTGAGTATGGGTAAATTCCATGTGGAAAATATCATAAATTGCGAATTCAACTTGGTGGGAGAGGTAACTAGGTCAGGCAGTGTGTTCTAGTGGATCAAACTTGGCATCACAACTCACTGGGATCTGGGTCTTAGACTTGGTTGTGCTCTCAGGTGCCATTGTGTCAATTCCTGCCCTTCCCGTTGCCTTGGTTTCCTCACTTGTGTAATGAGTCTAATGAAACCAATTAATCACTTTAGATGTGTTGAGACAAAGGGCTGTAGGCATCACCTATCTGAGTAACAGGACCACGTGGCACTGTAAAATTCAAAGAGGGTTGTAAAGCTGCCAGGAAACAAAGTGGCATGAGCTTCATGGATGAAAAGCAATCAGTCAGAGGAAGGAATATTTATTACACTAATGAAACATGGTTGGAGACCCCTTCATATCTTGAAGCCACTCTAGGCACCTATGATTTTGTCCTCCTTAACTTGCCTTTTTTTGGCTGGGAACATCTTTTCTTATATCTCATTCTTGGGAGAGGGGAAGGACTTCCTTTGGATAAAAAAAAAAATCACTTACATTTTTTGATCTTGGAAGATAAGTATTTGCACCATGCTTCCTCAGTCCACAATGGCACAAGGTTTCTCTGTACCTCCTGCTACCTGCTCCCCAATCCCAACTCCTTCTCTGCACTGCAGCATCATCATATAGCCTGTGCTGTCCCATCCTCTTGATAATCTGACCCCCAGCTCCCCTCATCCTGACATGATAAAAGGGGACAGCCACACCCCATCCTGCCTGTCACTTTCCCATGACAATTCTTGTGTCCACAACCACAAAGTGGATGGCTCCCAATCAGAGAAGTTGCAATATGTCACATAGAATAAAATGCTCACTGTGTTTTACCAGGCCTAGGGTACACCCGAGAGAGACATAGGTGAATTTAAGTCTGACTTTTCCAACAGTTGTCCAGGATAGCTAGGGTCTGGGCTCAGGGAAGAGTTACTACTTCCTCAGATGCAAAAATTTAGACACCAATTCCAATATCTCCAAACCAGCCAAGTGATACCCTGGCATAGGCTTGGAGTGAGCACCCATCGAAGTAGCAAGCTCCCACTCCCCATTCCCTAAACCGGGATAATTGTTTACCCTGAAAGTGCATTAAAGCTGGTGCCCTCCAGAGGAAACAGGAATGTTTCCCATTTCTTGCACATAAGGTTTAGCAGTACTTTCTGTCCCTGGGGTGGATTGAAGCTGGCTCCCCATAAAGGAAAAAGGCTGTGAAACTAATTCCCTGTCTCCTGACCTGGTCAACCTCCCACACTGGGGCTGAATTGCACTCAGTTACCAATAGCACCCCCAGCAGGGGCATGACCATATGGCCTATCCCCCACTCCCAAATAAGAGCAGGTACTCTCCTGAGGGGGAAGTCCTAGTGTCCCAATTACTCATGTTAGGCATACACCCGCCTGGCTATGACCCGCCTCAGAGCGGCCTTGACCTCCTTGTTGCGCAGGGTGTAGATGAGGGGGTTAAGGACAGGTGTGACAGCCGTGTACAGCACTGTCATAAGCCTGTCAGTAGCCAGAGACCTCTGGGAATGTGGCCGCAGGTACATAGCCCCAGAGCACCCATAGTGGATGGCCACCAGAGTCAGGTGGGCCCCACAGGTGGAGAAGGCCTTTCGCCGCCCCTCTGCTGAGCGCATGCCCAGAACAGCCCTCAGGATCATTGCATAGGATACTATGGTGAGAGTCAAACAGCCCAGGATGATGGAGCCGGTGACACCAGCCAAGAGGATTTGGTTGAGCTGGATGTCAGAGCAAGAGATCTCAAGGAGTGGGGACACATCACAGAAGAAGTGGCTAAGGTGTCACTTACAGCAGAAAGAGAGACGTGATGCCATGATGGCATGGAGAAGAGAGTGAAAGAATCCAGCTGTCCACACTGAGCCAGCCAGGGCCCAGCAGAGCCGGCGGCTCATCAGCAGTGGGTAGTGCAAGGGCCGACACACAGCCAGGTAGCGGTCATAGCCCATAACAGTGAGAAGCATGGCCTCAGTGCTGCCCAGGAAGTGGAAGAAGAACATCTGAGTGATGCAGCCCCGCCAGGATATGGGGCTCCCACCAGTGCCACGCCATACCAGCCCCACAAACATCTTAGGCACCGTGGTGGAGGAGTAGAAGATGTCAATGAAAGAGAGGTTGCCAACAAAGAAGTACATGGGGGTGCGTAGATGGGAGTCCCACAGAGTTATGGAAGCCACAGCCAGGTTCCCTGAGACATTGGTCAAGTAAAGGAGGAGGAATAAGCCAAAGAGGAAGCTGTGGAGCTCCTGTGTGTCTGACACCCCAAGCAGGATGAACTTGGTCACTAGTGTCATGTTATCCATGTCCTTGGGCTCAGCTTGCAAGAGGAGATGAAGAAGGGAAGTGCTGGTGGCTGTAGGAAAATGACAGGAGTGAATGGAGGGCTGCCACAGCTCTTTCCAAGCCCTCATCCTCTGCCCCCTGATGCTGCACTATCAATAGGGCCCTTAGAATGGTGCTCCAACATGCTCCCCACCATCAGTCACAGGGACCCCTCCAACTTCTGCCTTGTACTATGCTCTTTATGTACCCCAGCTAACAGTCATCCACACACCTAGCAACCCTCGTCCCTCATCATTGTGGCCATCCCTAATTCCTTATTCATATGCACTCTCATTTCCCAGTTTCCTCACCCATCAAACAGGGATCTGCTTCAACATACTCCCCAACCTGTACAGTTAAGCCTTCCACCTTCCTATTTACCATACCCTTTTTGCACCCTTGTTCACAGCTACAGCCACCCCTCCACCCTGTAACATTCCTTTTCCCGTTCATTCAACCCCCTGCACTCTAATCCCCCAAACTCTGCACCCATCAGCATCACCATATGACAATATTCTTGCATCTTCTGCTGCCCAGGCCTCCCTACCCTGCAGTGTCCTTGCTTCCCAGTTTCCTCTATAACCTAACTCTTGGCAACCCTTACTACCCATCTGCCCTGAGCCCTGTTCTTCCATACCCACTCTCGGGAGCAGGTGAAGGAGGTCCCAACCCTGTCTCTGACCCTCTCCCCACAAGCCAAAAAGATTCACAGTTTACACATAGCCTTGCATCAGAAACTAAGCAGACCTAGATCCATTTGCAAAGCAGTACCTCCAGTTAACCCTTCTAGCTGCCTTCATGGTGAAGACATTGTAAAGAGAAGGAATCCAAGCTATACCCTTCTCACGAGTTCTTTCCCCCACACTGTCCCACTGTTTCCTGTTTCCAAGGTCAGCAAGCTGGGCAGATAATGAAGCAAAAGGAAAATGCAGTGGCTTTCGCAGGTTATATACAGGGCTATTGTCAACAGACCTGGCTCCTAGCTCTTGTGTGCCAATTCTCACTGCCTGTAGTCATGGAGAGAACTGGTTCTCCTGAGACCCACCCTCTTGCTCTAATTCACTTGATCCCAATCCCTTCACAGCCAGAGAGAAACCTAGGAGCCCAAACCCCAGAGTAATCGAATGATCTGTATTTTTCTCCCAGAGTCATGAACAGAACCCAGCAGTCCTGGCTCCCAGCCCCAGTCCTGAGACACTACCTACATTGTAGAGATGGAGATAGAGTGCAGGAAGCCTGACTCCAATCCATAAAGGTATCATCCTATCTGGGAACAGAATCCAGAATCCTTTGCTCTAACTCATGAAACTTCCACTTCCCTTCAGACTTTGAAATGCTCATGAACTAATAAGAGGCCAACCAAGGCACAAGCCCATGCTAGTTTTATACAGGGTGCAGGTGACAGTCTTGATGCATCTGATAGATAGAAATAATAGAAATCATAGATAGGAACTCCATTCATCCTAGGGAACTCACCCTGACCCTCTAGTGAGGCAAGTCACCTGGAGAAGTTCCTTTAGACAAAGAGCCCAGCTCCTGGCATTTGTTATTTAACAGATGCCTAGTGAACATAAGGATCACCAAGGACCCAGCCTCAGGGATCTGAGGGCCTCTGAGATTGCTGGTTGGGTAAAAGAGTTAAAACCAATTAAAGTGTCTTCTGCAGTCTCTCTGCAAAACTGATGTACATTCCCCCTTCCAACACTGATGATAGAACGCAAGAGTCCTCCTGAGTCCATGCCTTACCCCACATGCCCCTCCACCACCCAGCTTTAATCTACTTTCCACTTCCCCTCCCAAATTCGGAAAGAGTCAGGAAGTCAAAGAATCATAGAGAAGAAGGGCTGAAAGGGACCTCCAGAGGTCATCTAGTCCAACCTCCTGCCTGAGGCAGGACCATCCCTGTCCAAACCATCCCATACAAATCTGTTGTCTAGCCTCTTACTAAAACTAATCATCCCTGACACAACACAACACAACACATAGCACCATAACCTGCCAAAGATAAAGCGGGGAGACCATAGTTTCATAGTTGATAGGGTCAGAAGGGACCTCAGTAGATCATCAAGTCCAACCCCCTGCCATGCTGGAAAGAGTACTGGGGTCAAACGACCCTGGCTAGGTGATTATCCAGACTCTTTTTGAAGAACCCCAGGGTAGGAATGAGCACCACTTCCCTTGGAAGTTGGTTCCAGCTCCTAGCCACCCTGACTGTGAAGTAGCCCCTCCTGATGTCTAGCCTGAATCTACTCTCAGTCAACTTATGGCCGTTTTTCCTTATTACTCCCGGTAGTGCTCGGGGGAACAGGGACTCTCCCATAGCTTGCTGGGCCCCCTTGGCCAGTTTGTAGACTTCTCTTGTGGAGGCTGAACAGGTTCAGGTCCTGTAGCCTCCACTCGTAGGGCCTGACTTCCTGTCCCCTGATCATGCAAGTGGCCCTCCTCTGGACCCTCTTAATGCTGTCCACATCCCTCCTGAAGCGTGGCATCCAGAACTCCAACTGCGGCCTGACCAGTATCACATAGAGGGGGAGGATCACCCCTGTCATGACCCCGAGGTGGGGGCTAGCGATTGGCTTGCTAGCCATATAAGAGGCTTGAGCAGTTCCCGCCCAAGCCGGAGATCTCCGAGAATCTCGGGAGGACCCCGAGATCCCCGATTCCGAGAATTCCGGAAGAAATCCGAGAGAATTCCAGAGAGAATTCCATGATTACTTCATAGACTTCTACGTAAATCTCAGACCGACTGGTGGTCTGATCAGCTACCAAGAATCTCTCCCCGTCACAGAACGATCCCGATGTATCCCTACCCTGCGCGCTCATCGAGAGTCATATTTCGGACTCTCATTTCGTTATCCAGAGCTCTGTCCGGTTCGTTTTGCGGAGCCTAGCAAACTCTGTGTGTGTGTGTGTCTTCGGTGGAGCCTAGCAAACTCCACGTGTGTTTGTCTGTAACTGCAATGCAAGCAAGTCTTTCTGCCTGCACCGCGACCACCTACGGTGTAAGTAAAGTTTTCTTTGTTCAACCGTACGAGTCCGTGCCTAATCCTAGTCCGTCATGCCGAATTTCCCCGCCCACATGCCCGGGCCACAGCCCCTCGGCCCCGACAACCCCCTTGGACCTGCTCATGATACATCTGTGGATACATGACAAGGTGCGGTTAGCCTTTCTGACTGCGTCCCCACACTGTCGGCCCATGTTCATTTTGGAATCAATAATGACTCCCAGATCCTTTTCTGCCTCTGTGCTAATGAGAAGGGAGTTCCCCAGCCTGTAAGTATGCTCCTGGTTCTTCCTGCCCAGGTGCAATACCTTGCACTTGTCCGTATTTAAACCCATCCTGTTCTCATCCGCCCATCCCTGTAACCTGTCCAGATCAAGTTGTAGCCTGTCCCTCTCCTCCAGCATGCCAACTTCTCCCCACATCCCCATCTCTCTCCCCATCTTAGTGTCATCCACGAATTTGAACAAGGTGCTTTCACCCCCTCATCCAAGTTGCTGATGAAGATGTTGAATAGTGTGGGCCCGAGGACCAAGCCCTGGGGGACTCCACTGCTCGCATCCCTCGAGGTCAAAAAAGACCTGTCCACCACCACTCTCTATCTGAATGGGTGTGGCCCTCCAACCAATTTGCGTCCCATCTGACTGTGTAGGCATCGACACCACAGTTGCCTAATTTCTTAATGAGAATGCAGTGAGAGACAGCAGACAACACCCTGCTTTTGTAAAAGGTTGTTAACATAGGCTCAAGTGATTCCAGGTTGAGGACCATACTTCATGTTACAGAAGAAAGCAAAAACTCCAACAGTCCATATCAATCTGACCATGGGGTACAATTCTTTCTTGAACCCACATACAGCAATTGCTTTAACCCTGAGCAAGGGGAGGATGGCGGGGGTTCCTTTAGCCAGGAATCTCAGGGTTTTAGTCCCAGCAGGAGCACTGGCACACCCCAGTCACAATCCCCAGCCTTCTCTGCAACGAACACCCAATGCCTCTGGTGAAAGCTTAAGAAAGAAGATGAAGAAGAAAAACTTTGACACATGTAGCAGAAAGGAGGTGGGGGGATTCTTTCAAGCTACATGAGGCAACCATCAAAGTCCAGAAGAATGGGAAGGTTGATATCCAGAAGCATGGGAAATACCCAGCAGAACATGGGCATAACTATGCCTACATCATCCCTGACCAGTGGCTGTCCAACCTCTTCTTGAACACCTCCAAGGATAGAGAGTCCACAACTTCCCTAGGGAGCCTGTTCCCCTCCTTAACTGTTCTAAGGGTGAAGAGTCCTGCCTCCTGGCCTCTTCTCTCTATCCTTTAGACCAGGAGTATCTAACTCACCCATCCCATGGGCTGGATGAGGGGCACAGGGTCAGTCTTCTGGCTGGATCAGGCCAATTGACCTACCCCACATGTTGGATCCAACCCATTGGACTGGTCCAGCGTAGGCACCACATGCAATGTGTGCCCTGGACTAGCCATTTGTGCTGCTTGCACTGCATGACTAGCCATTTGTGCTGCTTGCACTGCATGCATCAGCTGAGCACAATGTGTCCTATGCAGCATTCACCCACCCTGGCCCTGTTCATGGTATGGGGCACCTGCAGCAGCCCAGCCCTGAGAACTGGATACAGCACATGGGTCCAGTCTCTGGGCCCAATCCCAAACATCTCTGGATTCAGTGCTCACCCCAGACTGGTTCTATGTGCCGGCTCTAGCCCAGTGCATGGCACACAGTGCATAGCCCTGGGGCTGGTCCAGAGCACCTGCTGTATGTGGCACCCATGCCAGCCTGGCCCTGCACACTAGATCTAGCATGGATGGCCCATCTGTGGGCCTGATCAGGGCTGGCCCTGAATCTGGTTTGCAGGGCTGGTCTGGCATGGGAATCACGCATAGCATGCACTCCAGAACAGCCCCATGCCAGGTGCAGCCTGTGCCAAACAGTCTCCATGCACCACATGCAGTGCACAAGGCCAAGACCACCTCATGCTGCATGCAGCACGCAGCACTTTGGGCAGGATGATATGACACCCCTTCATTAGAAGACAGAGGAACAGGAACAACTTCAGCATCCTCTAGATGACAGCCAGGGCTCCAGGCTTCTCTTTCCAGTAGGTTCCACATGCTGTGATCTGACTCTGTTTACACGTATGAGTGCTTTGAACTGTGAGGTCCCACCTCCCAAACTGTGCCCACCTTAGCTAAGTACAGACAGTCAAAAAGCCTGAGTCTGAATTGATTCAGTCTTTCCAGATTAGTCTAAACTGCAGAGATTAAACTGAGAAACAACTGGACTCATGTTCATTTTTGATTCAGGAAATGTAGCCACCCGGGAGTGGTCAGAGGCGGAGGGGGGGGGGGGGGGGGGGGGGGGCTAGAGCACAGCTCGCTGGCACATAGCCAGCATGGGCTGTGTGTTCACTTCCTCTTCCTGCTGCCCCTGGAGTCTCTGGGATTTGCAGTCCAGAATCACAGCAGCAAGACTTTGCAGTGTTGCTCATCACTTCCTCTTCTTGCTTCTAGGTACATTTGGGGTTTGTAGTCCACAGTTGCAGCCGGCAGTAATTTTTTAGCCAGGGCAAGGCAGGCCAGGGCAGGTCAGGGCACCATATTCAGGGGAAGGGAAATTTAATCTCCCTCCCCAGCCCCAGCCCCCAGCTAGAGTTTGCCTGCAGGGGGGGCAGTACCTGCCTACCCCTCTCCCCCTCCACATGAACCCTTCTCTGCAGCAGCAGACAGCCCAGCCCAGCCCCACCCAGCCTAGGGCTGGAAAGCATGCTGGGATGCTGGTGGATTGTGATTTAAATTGAACCAGGAAGGGGTATGGGACACAAGTTTCATAAACTGCTTTGACTCGAATCAATTAAACCTGATACTAGATCTGATACTGAGCTTCTGTCCTGTTACAAATTTAAACCAGTTTCTGATTATTTAATCCCTCCACCTACCATATGGCCTGCAGGGTCAGGGGGCCACCCACTGGCTAAATCCCAGCACCTCTTTGAGAAGGTGAGATTAGGAACATGGTACTTCTTATCCATACCCCTCCACCTCCTGAGAACCTCTTCGAGCTGCAGTGCTATAATATCCCTCATATCTAGAGACAGCCAGTAGGGGACAGCATTGGACAAAGTGGGTGGGTTGCAGCTGAGTAGCCTGGTCAGGAGATGAATTTCTGGGCAGCTGATGCTGGTCCAGATGGACCATAGCAACCTTTGCATGAAGGAGAATGGTGTGGGTTGTTTGTGAAATTAATTCCCCAGCGTATTAATTATCAGGATTGTTACTATGCCACTCAGGGCATTCTTAGGAGCTGAGAATTGCAGGTAGGAGGGGTTTTTGTTTTGTTGTGGTTTAGTTTGGTTTGGGGTTTTTTTAGCTGAAACACCTGCATTGTGGCTATTTGCTTTCTTGTCCAGATGGTGAAACCAAGGCACATAGCATTTGAGGCCAAAAAAGACCCTTATACCAGTCATTGCAAACTCCTGCAGAGCAGAAGAGACAGGATCCATGTAGCATTCCCTATGTCCTGCCCATCACACTGGCCTAAGCAACAGCCCTAAAACAGCCTAAAGGTTTGCTTTGTTTTACCAGCTTTTTCAGTTACTTCTGGTGAGTCTTGTGGTATTTGTTCCTCAGCAATTGACATGAAGAGAAATGAAGATTCAGCATCCTTTTTTTCTTTTTATGAACTCCACTATGGATTTTCCAAAATGCCTAACAGAATAACCACAGTATTGCCAGTCCACAAACATTAAAAAATCCTGAGCTAAGTGTCAAGAAATCATGATTCGCCAAATTTCCCTTGATGCTGTTTGAGTAGATGGAAAGGTGAGATGGAGAGTCACTTAAGAGGTGCTGCACTATTTTAGCATTGTACCCATCTTTCTGAAAGGCCCAGACCCAAAATATTGACACAGCATGAAGATCTCCCCTCAAAAGGATTCAAATGTATAGCCTGTTATTTCAATGATCAGCACTACTCCTCCCATGTGTCCATCACTGTAGGCTGCTGATAAACCAGTTCCTAAGGAAGCAGTGATTGTCAGAGGCATGAACTGCTTGTGAAGAGAGATGCTACAGCTTCCTCCTTGGTTTCTTTCTACTTCTCTACCTGGCCAATGTCCTAGCAAACCTGTCTGTGGTCTTCATCACTCTGTGGGCCCCACATCTCCACACCCTCATGTACTTCTTCATCAGCAAACTCTCTTTCACTGACATCTTCTACTCCTCCACCACAGTGCCTAAGCATCACGGTAGTTCTGGCACTGGCATGGGATGGCACTGGTGGGAGCCCCATATCCCAGCGGGGCTACATCACAGATGTTCTTCTTTCACTTCTTCCACTTCCTGGGCAGCACAGAGGCCATGCTTCTCACTATCATGAGCTATGACTGCTACCTGGCCATGTGTTGGCCCCTGCACTATCCACTGCAGATGAACTGCCAGCTCTGCTGGGCCCTGGTTGGCTTAGTGTGGGCAGGGGACAATTAGCTTCTTTCACCCTCTCCTCCATGCCCTCATGGTATCACGCCTCTCCTTCTGCCATAAGTGACGCCTTGGGCCCTTTTTCTGCTATATGTTCCCTCTCCTTGAGCTCTCCTGCTGTGACATCCAGCTCAACCAAGTCCTCTTGGCTGGTGTCACTGGCTCCATCATCTTGGGCTGTTTGACTCTTACTGTTGTGTCCTATGCACTTATTCTGAGGACCATTCTGGGCATGCATTAAGCAGAGGGTCTGCAAAAAACTTTCTCCACCTGTGGGGCAACCCTGACAGTGGTGGCCATCCACTATGTGTGCTCTGGGGCTATGTACCTGCAGCCAAATTCCCAGAGGTCTCTGGCTACTGACAGGCTTGTGACAGTGCTGTACACAGGCATCACACCTGTCCTCAACCCCCTCATCTACACCCCGTGCAACAAGGAAGTCATGGCCACTCTGAGGTGGATCGTAGCCAGGCAGGTGTGAGCAAATGAGATTCTAGGCCTTCCTCCTCAAGAAAGCACCTGCTTTACCTGGGATTTTCTGCCTCAGAGGGCTGGGAAATAAGACAGGATATTTTTCCTGTAGTGAGGACTGACTGCAGTTCAACCCAGTATGGGGGAACTGACCATTTCAGAGTATCTGGAACTTGCTACAGAGCCTTGGGGGCACCTAATGCCAATCTACCCAGAGAATGGGTAATGAGAACTTTCCTTTGCTAGCAATCATCATGTTGGTCCAACCCCATTGCTGGGGAACTGGTTGGCCTGACTTGCAGGGACTGTGACAAGGGGCCTTGCCCCCCACGACCTCAATATATATATAACCCTGCTGAAGAGTACATAGGTTGCGTGACTTGAGTAGCCTCATTAGGTATGCAAAGTCAACAGGTCAAGGGTCTGTTTGTATCCATTCGTTGATTTGGGCTTTCAGTGTAATGAGCCAAGGAGGAAAGAAGGGCATAAACCTTTGTGTCACTTACCTGATCTTCTTCTCATTAGCCCTCCCTTTCCAGTATTTCCCCCCCCCCCCTTTGGAAGGCACACAAAGGCCTGGATGTGTGGGGACTGGACAGTTCTATGGGAGGTGGTGCAAAGGGTTGGGGAGAGCCCAGGAAGACTCCAGTGCAGGGTACCCCCTTGAGAGCCTTCTGGCTGTGGCTGATAATATCTTCACTAGTAAAAGACATCTGAAGCTGAGATTGAGGGGCACTGCCTGAAGTGGGGAGCAGTGGCAATCCTGGTGTCAGGCAATCCTGAGCAGCAGCAGCCAGCCAGTGATAGGATCTCCGGCCTGCAATCCAGAGGGGGAGACTCATGTCGCCATCCCTTCCAGACTGGGATAGAAGGTAGAAGCCCCAAGGTGGGGAGTTCTTAGATAGACACTGACCACTGACACCAAAAGACCCATGGGGCTTGTTATTTGGGATGAGTTTGGAGTGTTATTTGTTATGTTGTTGTTTGGGATGATATTTGATATTCAAAGTATTTTGTTATTTGTGGAACTTGATAATTTGGCCTATTTAATTGCTGGATTAATTAATAATGGATAGGAAAGTTAACAGCACAGAGGCCATGCTTCTCACTGTCATAAACTATGACTGCTACCTGGCCATATGTTGGCCCCTGCACTACCTACTGCAGATGAACTGCCAGCTCTGCTGGACCCTGGTTGGTTTAGTGTGGACTGTGGACAATTAGCTTCTTTCACTCTCTCCTCCATGCCCTCATGGCATCATGCCTCTCCTTCTGCCATGAGTGACGCCTTGGGCACTTTTTCTGCTATGTGTTCCCTCTCCTTCATTTTTTGGTTACCTTCAATAAACTGTTATAAATCGGTTAAAACATGAAGTTATAATGAACTTTAACATGCAAACATTCATACTTTAAGTGCCCATAGTAGGGTCTAAGTGTAACATCTAACTTCACCCTAAGTCTAATCAGGGTACACAGACTAGGCATTCCCCCTCCTTGTCTCCCTTGAAGGGCTTGAGCCAGGAAGTGTACTAAGAAGACTCCTGCTTGATCAGGTTCCACACAAACTGCTATGGCATGAGCTGCTTCCTTTAGAAACATGACCTGCATCCAGGCATTTTGTTGTAGTGGCATTGTTTTTACAGCACTCAGTCAGGATTTGCAAGCTCTTGGTTCAATACCCTCCTCTCTCTAAGAAGGCTCTCTTACCTGGGAGAATACCCTAACTGCTAGACTCCATAGTAATGGGCACTCCACCTTTCTTACTAATACCACAACTCTATGCAGGAAAAAATGAAAATTCCAAATTCTCAATCTAAATCTACTGTAAACTATGAATCTCCTTGAACCTTTCACTAGGAAACAGGATCTCCAGGCCTCACCTCACTCTTCCAGCTTCCCATTTTTGCAATAAATGTGTTCCAAAATCCACTTGCATGTTTAGATTTGCTTGAAAATGCTGAGCATTCCCCATATAGGCCATTGTTCAGGACCCTCAGCCATTGCTTTCCTGGAGGCAGGGCAGCCAAATGCTTTACGGACTCCAAAATCTGAACCCATAAGCGCAAAGAAGTAATGTTAAGGTTGTAGATTCATCTCAGTAAATATTAAACATTCACTAGACTTATGCTACAGAAACTATAACATTTGCAGAGTTACTCCATGGATCATTGAATTTACAAATAATGTTTCTATAGATACAATAGAGTTACCAATGGGTTTCTCCCAAGACAATGTTTAATTATCCAAGAATTACTAGAAAGTTATTATAAATTCCTACATAAAAGTTTACTGGGTTTCTACAAGATTTTATGTATAATTAAGAGTTGCACTGTAGATACGACAGTAATAACAGTTATGGCATAGGTACTGCATGTTTATACATAATAGGAAGGTACTGTAATAAGGTTGGAGTGTTGAAGGTCCCCTGTCTGTGAGAACAATAATATCCCAGTCTGTCACTTCACACCCTGACTCTGTGAGGGTGGATGGATGTATCCTGGCAGTTGAGAAGCTGGTAGGTTACAAAAACCATCAGCTATGCATCCCAGATCAACAGTGTCAATGATTTTCTTGAGCTCCTCAAACTTTTGAATCAAGTGGAGCAGGGTGTCATAATTAGAGGAGACTTCATCACCATAATGCCACTATGATTGAACAGCCCACCCATAAGGACCCTGCTGTCCAAGGTCCCCACCTTTCTCAGTGATAAAATAGCTGAAGACCTGGCTTGTTTTGGTAAGATAACCATCCCTATTTGTAGAATCTCAATTGGCTGCACAACACCCAAGTTCAAGCATATCCTGTTCTTCAGGAGCCAGGCCTTTAGGATAGGAGCAAGTCCTTGAGAACCACCCTGTGACATGTTGTGGCAGGGTACTGTTGGTGTCTGCCACTTTAAGGACTGAGCCAAGCAGCCAGCAGGTGGTTGATTGCGGTGGACATTTTAGAACTCTCACTGTCTATATAAACAGAGCAGTTGCCTGCTGGCAGGCCAGCCAGAAACATTGCTTGGCTGCAAGGCTGTATGCAACACCATGGAGGCAAGGGCAGGAGCTGTAGGGGATGGTTCAGAGGCTCCTGGTCCTGGGCATGACCTAAAACTGCACGCCGCTGGGAGTGGGTGGTCTGGTGGGGCTCTCAGTGGTGCGGGAGCCTCCAGGAAATGCCAGGCCAGTTACCAGCCCAGTGAAAAGTGGGTCAGGGCACCTTAATAACCCCAGCTCCTACAACCAGTTGAGTTACCCCCTAGTAGGGTCCAGAAGGCAGACCCAGGAGAGAGAGTGGGGCTATAGACTCAGAAGCCTGACTTGAAATCCCTTGACTAGTCAATGCTGGGGTCAGGACCGGAGTATCAAAGGGCCAAGGGCCCAGTGTGAGGGATGCCCAGAGCTGAGGAACTGGGGTTCCAACTGGCCTGGGAGTAGGCCGCCTGAGTGGAGGGATCTTGTAGAAGTTTGGACTGGAGGATTCTGGGGCCCAGTGTGGGGCCAGTGAGGTTAAGTTCCATAGATGCCATCTGCAAGACTTGGGCTGCAGTGTAGGGGAGGAACGGAGGCACAGATAGCATCCCCTGGCATTGGGGGGGGGGGAAAAAAAAAAAAAAAAAA
>NW_005842295.1:201867-222858 GCF_000455745.1 Alligator sinensis | reverse complement strand
AAAAAGTGGGCAGCCTCCTGCCTAATTAACAACTTAATTAGATATCATCAAGGCATGGCAGGAGAGAAGGTGGGCGATTGGCCCAGAACAGGTGGGCGGGGCATTGGTAGATCAGCCCCGAAAAGGCCCCCCGTTACCACATACCAATGTTCACCTAGCACATGTGTATCTCTCTCCATGAAACAGGCCATGTACTTTGGCTGCACTAATCCCACCCATCCATCCCTCACATCCCATTCTGGAGAAATCCTAGTTACTACTGCTGGGGCAGAAAGCTGAGAAGAGGGAGAACCTACCTCAGTCAGCCTTTCTGCTCCCCCTGGACCTTTCTTCTGCTGTTCCTAGGGAGCTAAGCACTCCCCTTCTCACCCCCTAACAACTGGGAGACACCCCAGGTCCTACTGAGGGCATACCCAGCCCTGTCCTGATAGTGCTGCTTAAAATGGGGGGGTGAGGTAGAGCCTATGAGGTAATAAAGGAAACCATCAGCTTTTTTCCCCTCAATCCCCAGCTGTCTGAGCCCAGGAATAATGAGACGGGAAGTTGGACTGTGGGAGTGATAAGTTCAAATCCTCTTAGGAAGAGAATGAAACTAATTTCTCCCCCATCCTAAATGAGTGATGCAACTGTCAGGTCATTGAACAAACCCTTTTTCTTCAATGTCAATTGTAACAGGGTTCCTAGCCAGAGCCCTGTTACTTGGAGAAAATACCCACAGCTGGCAGTCATGATGCCCAGGCAGGGGCGGGGGGAAGAGATTCCCCGTGCCACCAGTAAGCCAATGGGACCTGGCTTCTGGGAATATACAGAGGACAAGACACAGACACAGACACATTGCCCAAAACCCCAGAAAGAGATGGCCCCTAAAACGCAGAGCCGAGACCCAGAGAGATGCAGGGAAGGGACTGTATGGCTGCCAGATCAGTAAAGATGCTCGATACCTGCAACAGAACTCGAGCTGCCGTGGTGAGTTAGAAGAGGGAAGAAGTCACAGGTCTGGGCAGTGAAGGGGCAAGGCGTCCCACAATAAAGTCTTGATTCCCAGTTGGGACCCGAAAGGGAAACAGGCAATGACCCCAGAGCAAAGGGGTAGACAGCCAGGACCCTCCATGCCGGCGCGGGAAGCAAGGGAGCTCCCGGAGACGACCTGGCACAAACCACAGGGAGGCAGAGAGAGACACGGTGAACCTCTGCTGCTAATAAGGCAATAAGCCAAGCCCAGGCAGGAGTGGCTCGCACCCAGGGGAGCTCAGTCAGGACTTTAAAGGTTCCATTACCCGCAGAAAGGGGACTGCTCCTTCGCTGTAATTGGCAGATAAAAGGCACCACTCACGCAAGCTGCTAAGAAGGCAATAGGCAGCGCAGGACTCCAGCCAGTACTTACCCTTAGAACCGCGAAGCCGGCGATCCTCTCTGGAATACAAGGGTGATTGAGGAGGCAAGTGGGACAGGCTGCTGCCTGTGCTCCGGACCGCTGTAAAAGAAAGACGAAAGAATAAAGCACCTGGAATCACGTGACATGTCAAGCATTATTACTCTGTGGGTACCTACTAACATTCCACCTCTTTCCTTCCTTAATAAGATCAAAATCGTGGCAGGAAAGAACCAGAGGAATGAGTGGTACCCCACAGACTCAATATCATCAATCAGTTGTAAGCTGGCCTTTTCTTGTGACTAACATGATTTTTGGTAATGGAATAGACAGTGTACAGCTGGGAACGTGATCTAAGTAAGCTGCAAAAGTGTCCCATACACAACTACTTTTAGACATGTAAGTGGCACTTGGAAGCCTTTAGGTAAAATATGATTTTAACCCACATGTTTACAGCTATTACAACTATTTACACCCTCTCCCTTCCTTCCCCCTGCCCCATACTATAAAGTAAGTTACTGCATGGCTTATACAGAGTTAGTATATAGCTCTACTCAGTAGATACCAAAGTTATTGTTAGGTTCCTCATAAAATACTGTACAGACACACACATTATATATTACAGAGGTACTCCAAGGACACAAAAATTGTGTCAATAAGTTATGCAAAATAATTATATACAAAGATACGAATCACAGCAAAATTATACTACAGATATTACCAAGTTAGTCCCCAGAAATCATCAAATCACAACATCATTACTCCATACATACTTCAGCAGTACTCCATAGTTACTTCATAGACTTTACACCATGACTAGAAGGCAACTCTGGAGTAAGTTCAACCTCAGCTTTTCCCCAGACTTCAACAATATTCCATTCCTAACACATCACATTCTGACACTTTTTTCCTTCTCCAGAGCCCAATTACCCAACAGCCTCTTCATGGCACTGAGGATCTCCCTGTTCCTTAATGTGTAGATCATAGGATTCACAAGGGGAAAGACCACAGTGTGGATCATGGCCACCACCTTGTCCATGCAGAAGCTACAGAAGGCCTGGCAGTAGATGTAGATGACTGGGCCAAACATGACAAAGACAATGATAATATGGGTGACACAAGTGGAGGCCACTTTGCTCTTTCCATAGGAGGAACCTCCCCTCAACTAGACCAACAGGGCCCCATAGGAGATCAGAAGCAGGAAACACACCAGTTTGGTGACTCCACTGTTGACAAACATCACAAACTCTCTGGTAGGTGTTGGTACAGGCCAGTTTAACCAACTGAGCGATGTCATAGAAGAAGTTGTCCAGTGGACTGGGGCCACAAAAGGGAAGATGGACAATAAGAATGACTTAGATGGAGTGAATGAAACCTCCTGCCCATGAAGCTCCCACCAGGGCCCAGCAATCATCAACCCCCTTGTGACAAGGGGCCACCTCGGGGCTGTTCTCCACAGCCCACCCACCTGTCTCTGGGCAACCGCCCACCTATCTCGCCCGCCATGCCTTTGATGATAATAAGTTCAATTAAGATGTTAATTAAGTGGGAGGCTGGCCATTGTAATGCCCCGATGCCAGGAGGCACTCTGCAGCTCCAACCTCCCCTAATACTGCAGCCCAAGCCTCACAGATGGCATCATGGTGTTACTATAATCACCGGCCCCACACTGGGCCCCAGAATCATCCGTACAGGACTCCTCTATGATCCTCTCCTCTCAGGCGGCCACCCCGCCGTCATCCGGGCTACCTAGCCCCCCCAAAGCCATGTTCCCCTCTCAGGTGTGGTCCCCCCAGAACCTTCGGCCTCTTGCCCTGGCCCACCAGGCCCCCAGCTATTGGGCGTCCCTCGCGGTGGGTCCCCGGCCCTTCTGACTACCGTAGTCCTGGCCCCAGCTTGGGCCAGTCAAGAGTACTCTCCCCTTCAGGCTGGGTCTCTCTAGCCGCTCACTCTGTCACTGGGCCTCACCATGCCACTACTCCCCATCCTCTCGGGGGCAACCGCAGCACCACGCCCACATCACTCCCACTCTCGGGGTCCGCCCTCTATGGGCCCCTCACAACACTAGCCCTCTAGGCCCTCCAACAAACTCAAGGGTAACCCACCCAGTGGTGGTGGGGGCTAGGGGGTAAGGAGCCCCAACCCGCCTTTCACCAGGGTGATAACTGGCCTGGCATTTCCTGGGGCTCCCGCACCACTGAGAGCCCCACCAGACCACCCACTCCCAGCAGGGTGCAGTTTCAGGTCATGCCCAGGACCAGGAGCCTCCTAACCATCCCCTTACAGCACCCCCTTACCTCCAGGTCATTCACAGCAGCCCAACAGCCAGGCAATGTTGCTGCCTTCCCTCCTGCAGCCAAACTGCCCTGTTTATATAGGCAGCCCATGTCTCAAAATGGCTGCCTTCATCAGGCACCTGGAGGCTGCCAGCTCCAGGCCCTTAAAGTGGCAGGCACACACAGTGCACTGCCACACCCCTGTTCACCATACTGCTGTAGTGCAGGGGCTTGCAAATGGCCAAGTATCTGTCAAAGATCATGCCCATGAATAGGTTGATCTCAGACCCCCCCTAGAAAGTGGAGGAAGAAAAGCTGGGCCCTGCACCCTCTGTAGGAGATGACCTTGTGGTGAGAGATGAAGTGGACCAGCATCTTTGGAGGGGTGATAAAGCAGTAGCAAATGTCCAGAAAGGCCAGACTAGCCAGAAAGAAATACATGGAGGAGCCCAGAGGGGTCACACTGGATGGTGAGGATGATAAAGACATTCCCAGGCAGAATAACAACATAGAAAATAAAGAAAAAGATAAAGAGGGAGAGCTGGACCTCTCTGGTGTGCGATAAGCCAAGCAGTACAAACTCTGTCACCTCTATGCTGTTCCCATGTTCCAACCGATGCATCTCAAGTAAAACTAAGGAAGTGATACTCCCGCTGTACTCAGTAGTAGTAAGCCTGCAGCTGGAGTACTGCGTCCAGTTTTGGGCACTGCACTTCAATAAGGACATGGAAAAACTTGAGAGGAACCAGAAAAGAGCCACCCGTATGATCAGGGACTTGCAAGGCAAGCCATACGAGTAAAGGCTGAGGGACTTGGGCCTCTTTTGCCTAAAGAAGAGAAGATTGAGAGGGGACTTGATACCGGCTTACTGCTATATCAGAGGAGTGCATCAGGAGCTTGGTGAACAGCTGTTCACTAGGGCACCCCCGGGGAAGACCAGGACCAGTGGATACAAACTCCTGGAAGGCTGCTTCAGGCTTAATACCAGGAAAAACTCCTTCACAGTCAGGGTGTCCAGACTGTGGAATAAACTCCATCAGGAGGTGATGCAGTCACCTACCCTGGAGGTTTTTAAGAGGAGACAAGACAGTCACCTCACTGGGGTCATCTAACCCCAGTTGTCTTCCTGCCTAGAGCAGGGGGCCTGGACCCGATTATCTGCAAGTTCCTTTCCAGCCCCTAACAATCTATTAATCCTGTCAGTGCAGAGCCCTGTAACAACACAGGGGGATTATTGTAATAATTTATTAGGCCTGAGAATGTAGAGTCAAATGTCAGGCAATAGGTTAGTTCCATCATTTGACGGTTGCACATACCTTGACAAAGAAAAGGGTCCCTGGTGTGCACAGTGCTGCACAGACCCTAACTGAGACTCTCTCTGTATTATTCCAGGAGTTCCAGACTCCACTGTAATTGCAGCTGGGTTGGGGGCAGATTCTTTCTGAGTTCAAACACATATGGAGATACAAGGTCTTACCCACCACCATGCAGTATGTTGTGGCCACCTGAGCTAGCTCTGAATGGAGTGTAAGTTCCAAAACCTGACTGAGAAGTGGGTAAGCACTCAGGCACTTACCCATACAGTGCTCTATTCTGTCAGAGGTCCACAGCCAGCAGCTCCTGAACTAGCCAGGGTGAAGCAGTTGAAGATACATCTACAAGACTGATAGTCACTGCAGGGAAAGCACCATAGGGAAACCCTTGGTTTGAGCCCTTCTCTCATTCTTTTTTTGTGTTATACTTTCAGTTATTATTGTCGTCAGCTATTCATCTGTTATTCATTTGCATACTACTGTAGTCATTTATTTATCTATGTATTTATCCATTAAGTAAAGAAGGGGTCTAAAACTCACCTCATGAACTAGGCCAGACCCAAACTGTAGGGCTTCTTGCAGACCAGATCCAGCCCAGAACATACAATAGCAGGGGCAGCAGCTCTGACTCCAGCCCAGGGCATGTGGCAGCAGTAGCAGCAGCTCCAACTTTAGCCCCAGCAGCAGAAAGTCTGGTTTCTGTGTTGTGCTCCTTGCCAGAGCCAGAGCCAAAGCTGCCACTGCCACCACATACCCTGTGCTGCAGTACCAGCTCTGGCTTTGCTATGAAGCATCAAGAAATGATGGCTCCAACATAGGGTGGCCGAAGAGGTAGGGCCACAGCACTAGGGATGGGTAAAGTGGCTGTAGATTGACCAGGACTGTATCAGTCCTAACTTGCCCTCATGCCACTAATTGCCATGCCCACCAAGTCCCAAGTCCCCTGGATTCTGTAGCATGCCATGCCCCTCAACCCCACCCCAGCAGGCCTGATCCAGCCCATGGGCCCTATGTTTGATACCTCTGGAGTAAAGCTCCTTCCTTCCTTCCTTTATGGGTACATTGCTACATTTCTGCATTTGGTCCTTCATTTTTAATATCATATTTATGACATTCAGTTTTTTAATATATCTTTTTTATCTTTTCAACTCATTAATTTGTTTAAGTAGAACATTTGTATTCCTTTGTGTATTTATTCCGTCACATATTTCTCTCTGAATAGTTCACTAAACCCATTCCCTGCCACTGGAGGGGTTCAAAGTACTGGGGGTACCCCCCATGCTCTCCTGCTCTTTTCCTGTGGCATTTTCTTTTAGATCTATGGGCTGTGCCCTAAAGATGCTAAATTTGCTTCTGGATCTCATGGGTGTTCTTGTGGATATTTGATTTGGCATCCATTACATGGTTGCCTGCAACTGCAGGGAACTGCACTGGATGTTTGTCAGTCTTTCCCTCATATATGTATGTATGTATGTATTCTTGTATTTATTCCTAGAGGTATTCATTCCTCTTGTATTCATTCCTTTGGGGACATGCTGAATTAAGGATTTATTAAGTCTTTCATCTATTAATTTAATGATTGATTCAGTCCTTTATACTTGTCATTATTCAGTCAATTATTCCCATATGTGCCTATTAATTTGTAAACCAATTCTCTGTCCAATCATGTCTCTCTCACTTTTTTATACTTTCACATATTTATTCCTACATTTATTATATTATATAATGCATTGATTTGCAATAACTATAAGTGTACTTTATTTACTAATATATATGAGAAATATAAATGTATTAATTTATATATAATTTATTTCTTATATACAATTACAGGTAAAGAAATATTCAATATTCCTTCCTCTGTAGTTGTATATATGACTTTATTTATTCTTAGATATATTCACCACTCCTTCATTTGCAATTACAGCATTTTGGCCAGGTTTTCATTCATTCATTCATTCGTTTAAACATTCATTTAAATAAATAACATTTAAAATTAAGATTTAAAGAATTAAAAGATTCGACATGAGACAACAGTATAATGAGCCCGGGTGAGTCAGTGGAGCCAGAGGTTGGAATTCAGGCTGGAGCTGCCCCTGCCTCCCCTCTTCCCTCCCCCACCACAAATATGGGTCTCTGGCAGCGGGTGGGTGGGAGGTGGCGAGGGACACCTGCTTCCCTCAGGGCAGGGGTCTGCGCCACCCCCTACCCACTTCCCCCAGGAAGCCCCATCCTCACCTCGGCTCTAGGCAGGGGAAGCTGCTCCCTGGTCTCGACTCTGCTGGCCTGAGATAAGTTAAAGGGTATGTCTGATGTTTCTGCCATTGTGCCTGGTAGTTGTATGAGAAGGTTATTCATTAGGTTTTAAAAATAGATTATACAGACACTTGTGTAGCATGGGCAGCAGGATGGACTAGATGACCTCCTCAGGGCCCTTCCACCTGTACTTTTCTATGATTCACTGAACAGTAACTGCGCATAAACTCTTGCAGGTTCAGGCACGTATACAACTGGATAATTATGCACTGTGGGATAGTGCATATAATGGAGTAGAGGCAGGTGAGGAGCAGATATTTTGGTTATCAATGTTGAAACTTAAGTAAGAAAAAAGAGTTATGGTTCAGAATGAAAATCAAAGTAATATCTTAGTAAATAAATTTGAAGGAAAATCCCTTGTGGACTTTTTTTTACCCAGTTGAGAGATCTTTGGAAAATCTGTTATTTTTTTTTAAATGATTTAAAATAAATCTATAAATGAAAAGTTGCTTCAAAGTAAACTATCAAGTATTTTGCTTAAAAAGTATTAAATTTAGCAAATTGGATTTTATAGAAACTTTAGACCTTTTTAAGTGGCTAATAACATTGACATGCACTCATGAAACAGTTTGGTGTCTGCAACTCTTTTTTTTTTTTTTTACTGGAAAAATGTTTCATGGGTAGGTAATACATTCCCTGCTTTAACTGTGATATTAGAGATACTCCTCACTGTCAGACTCAACTTCAAACCTTTCCTGACCAAGAATACATATCTGTTAGAAAGTGGAGTAGCATGGAGGTGGCAAGAGGGGACTGAGTGGCGGGAAGAGGATAGCAGAGAATGAAAGGGAGGAGGACAGAATGGAAATAGAAAGAAAGAAATCCTGGGAAGGGCAGGACTGACACAGACTTACCTTGTGCTGCCTTTGACATGTCCCATCTCCATCCTGACCCGCCCTGTAGCTCCCTCCCCCTGAGTCCCCAGTGCTATATTCTCTCTGACTGGTAGAAAATACAGGGTTGGGCTTTTTGTGATGGTGATCCCTAGGGGTGTATGAAGCAGGCCCTATTCAATTCAGATTTGGATTTGGCCCAAATCAGGGACACTGATTTGATTAGTTGATTCAGATCACTGTCCCTGATTCAACTTGGCTGAATATGAATCTGAAGATTCGATGCTGATTCAGAGAATCAGTAATTCAGACATAGACACAACTTTAAATATTTTTTCTACATACCTTGAGGTACCAGGCGCAGTTTGTGATCGCTGCAATGTTGGGGCACATGGAGCGTCCCACAGGAATGCAGGGGGGGGCCCTCCATGTGCTTGACAGCTAACCCGAAAGTGGACAGGATGTACTTCTGGTCCACTTCCAGGTCTGCCGGGGAGCACGCAGGAGAGCCCCCCCTGTGCCCCTCTGACTCAGTGATCAGCCATGGAGGGAACCTAGGTGCCTGCCCCAGAACCAGGAGCCACCAGTCACTGAGCCTCGGGGTGTGTGGAGGGGGGCTGGCGCATTCCACAGCGGACCCAGAAGTGGATCGGAAGTGCTTCTGGTCCACTTCCGGGTCTGCTCCTCTCCATGTACCCCAGCATCGCAGCACTTACGAACCCTTAGAGGTATATAGAAAAAGCATTTAAAGCTGTTGTTTCTATGTCTGAATCTCCGAATCTTTCTGAATCTCTCCAAATTGATTCGGAGAGTTCTGATTCGATTCAGAGAGATTAAAGGGTCCTCTGATTCGATTTGGATTCGGAAATTCAGCCACCAAATTGGGCCAAATCTCCACCAAATCAAATCCGGGACCGAAGCTTTGCACAGCCCTAGAGCACTAGAACTCTGAGGCCCCAGGGAGCACAACAACAGCTCAGCACCAAAGGACTTGTTAGCCAACATTAGGACCCAAGAACTGTAGGAGTAACCTCAGGGTGGTGACAATGACAGCAGGAGGAAGGGGAAGTGTCCAAGGCTGGCCATGGAACCCACAAGTCTTACCTTCCTGGTCCCCAATCCCAATCCTTTGAGAACCAGCCTTGTTTTAATTAAGGGTTCTCACATTGCTTTACAATCTAAAATGTTTTATGAATTAAGTAGCACAGCTTGGTGTAGCATGTTAATGAAACTGAAATTTTCCACATATAAGTCTCATGTGCATATATTTACACACAAGCATAATAGATCAATAGGTTAGGAAATTATTAGGACAATTAATAATTGCTAAAAGTAGTAGATGCCATCATAATCATGCTATGCAAATGTTAATGGCTATCCTATTAATTTTATGATAATATAAGAAAAAAAATTTGTGATACTCAAGCACCAAATAATTAAAAGAAGTGGCTAAAACCAGAAATATTAAGACATGTAATAGTAATTAGCATATTATTAAGATTAGTAATAAAGAGCAAGATAAAACAATCAAACATATAATAAACTGTGCTTGTGATAAAAGCATCCATATTATAAGATTAATTAATTTCTTAGACATAGACAATAAACTACAGAAAAATGAATTAGAAATAAAGATGAGAGCTAACAAATATTAACTAAAATCATAGTGACATAGTTGTGACAGCTGAAAATTATGTTTGTGTGTGATGACGGATGTCTAGCGTCTAGTATCACCCATCGTTTAGGTAGCCCCTCCCCTCATCCTTCCTGCCACGACTTTGCTGTTATGTATGATTGTGAGAGGGTTCAGTGGAGTTTTTTACCAGAGGGGTTCCCCGATGCGGGTGTACTCACAGTTGTCACCTCTGTTGTTCCACAGGGCTCCACCACCCCTACACCCCGTCCACTCGCCAACCGATCACACGCTGGGAGGATGGAGGCCTGTGGTTCGCTGCAGGCTTGCTTGTCATTGGTTTCCTCCAAATGTAGGGACCCAGGCCTAGCTGTATCACTTGGCCAGCCCGTCCTCTAATCTCGCTGGCTCTTCTGCTACCTCTTGATGTCCTTCTTCCCTCCTCTTTCTAGAAATAATATTCCGCCTGGGCGGGGAGACTCCCCGGACTGATGTCCTGGACCCAGCGGCTACTAGGGACTTCTCCACCTGTCCCTGTCTCTGTTCCCCTTAGGGGCTGTGCTAATCCGCGCAGGGTGCCTCGTCGTTCCCCCTGCTTCCCTCCTCCAGAGAGGGACACTGGCCCTTCTCCGCTCCCTACCTGGGGTAGGACAGGGAGCTTCCTGTTACCTGCCTCTGTTAGAGGCTTCGAGCCTCCTCCTGCCTCTGTCAGAGGCTTCAAACCTCGCTCTGGCTTCTGCGTGCGTACGTCGCAGCCTGGCTGGTGCCTTTCCCAAGGGGGAGCCGCAGCACGCCAGACGTGCTGCCCGCCTTCTCTCTCTCTCTCTTGCTCCCCCTCCCCACGGGTGCTGTCAGGGCTTTTAAACTCTCCCGCGGCGGCCGTATCGGCCGCTGCGATTGGCTCAGCTGTCTCCCTCACTGGGAACAGCTGCTTAAATAGCCAGCGTAATGTCGGCTCACGCGGCTGTAATTGCGGCTGCAGCCGCGGTCTCAGCTCTGACGCCACCGTCTCTCCCGGAGGTAAGTAATCCCATCCAGAGTTCTGTCTCAGGGTTGCGTCTGCCCTGCAACCCTTCCTTGCCTCACCCTGTGCCCGTGATGGCGGTCTGTCGGCGTTAATCGCGGCTGCTGCCGCGGTCTCAGCTCTGACGCCACCGTCTCTCCCGGAGGTAAGTAATCCCATCCAGAGTTCTGTCTCAGGGTTGCGTCTGCCCTGCAACCCTTCCTTGCCTCACCCTGTGCCCGTGATGGCGGCACGCCACCGTCACATTGTGTAATAAAGGTGCTTGCTGAAGGCTCTACAAAGATTAGACTGGGTGTTTTTCTGTCATTTGTTCAGATATTAAACTATATGTTGTTGGTAGGAGCCTAATTAAAGTCAAAAATTAATAAGGCCTATAATATGTAGTGAGGCCTAGTAAATTTAGCAAAGCCTTGTAGAAGTAGAAGTAAACCCTGTGGCATAGTTAAAATTAACCTTATCAGAAGAATGCAAGGCTTGTACTGTTATTGATCAGTCCTAAGGACAGTTTGAAGTAGAGAGAATCTGGATGGCTGTAAGTTATCAGCATAGCTCAGAAGTTATAAATTGGCTGGCACATCCGGAAATCATTTAGAAGGAAGATGCAGCTCTGTGAAGAAACTACTAATTAGCTGCTGACCTGGATCAGTAGGCCCATGGATCTCAAGGAGCCCAAGGACTGAATACCAGGGTCCTTCCCACTACCCCTCAGACAGCGCTGATCGGGGATGCCTGACTTTGCTGAGTTTTGCAGAAAAGAACTTGTTGTACATCAGGCATCAGAGGGGACTGCCAATAAGTTGCCAACGCGAATTATTATTGTCTGTCTTATTATACTACGCATAGTCGTGCTTCTGTTAAGTCAATAAACCTTTCTTACCTTTCTACCCCCGACCACACTCTCAATCCTGAACTCTCCGCAGGCGGCTGGGACAATAGTGACTCAGGATTTATATTACTGGAACTGCAACCAAAATCTGGTCCCAACCTTCTTCCAGTCACCAGGTGGCTCTTTCTTTCCAATGAAATTACTGAGATTGATGAGGAATGATTGCTTGTATTGATCCCTATACATGATGGTACCACTCAGTGTGCAATGTGGTAAACTGTTACCCAAGACACAGCAGTTATGGATGGTCAATTCCAGACCCCCAAATGGTCCTAGTTTCCTAGAGTGGGCCTACATCAGAATGTGGGTGCTGAAATCCAAGAATATGACCCTTCAATCCACATCTACCACCTGCCATCTGCCAAGTTGCTACAGAGGCTGTGTATGTAGAGATAGCACTACTTCTTCAGTCCCCATCCCCAACCCAGCAAAGCTAATCCACAAGTAAAAGTCTAGGTTTGTTAAGCCACAGAGACAGAGCCTGACTCTAGCACAGTGGTAAAGGCCCCTGCCTTGGAGTCATTGTGACCTCTGTTCCAAGGACTGTTTGTGTATTTTGTATTTAAGTCATGGAATAAAATACATAAAAAGCCCTGGAAAGACACACTGCTGCTGTGACTCGCTGTACTGATCCACACAACAGACTCCAATTTAGGGCAGAGATATCCATGTACTGTTGCAATCTGCCTTGGGTAATCTGCAGCTGCCAAGAATGAACTCTTCTATACTGCAAAATGACCTTGGACTACTCACTCAGGGCTGTGGATTCCAATATTAGACTCATGAGAGGACACAATTCCTTGGTGGATTTACCCCTAGCTCCTACAGTTATGTATTTGATATCTGGAGAGGCAAGTAAAGACTCCAGGAGTAGGAAGTTCTGGTGGTTGGCATGAACCTGTTCAGCCTCAGCAAGAGGAGGCTGAGGAGGGACCTGGTGGCTGCCTACAAGCTCATCAAGGGGGATCAACAGCAAATAGGCAGAGCTCTTTTCTCCCCAGCACCACCTGGGGTGATGAGGAACAATGGTCATAAGCTTATGGAAATAGGTTTAGGTTGGAGTTCAGAAGGCAATATTTTACAGTTAGGGTGTCCAAAATCTGGAACCAACTTCCCAGGGAAGTGGTCCTCACCCCTACCTTGGGCATATTCAAGAGGAGGTTGGATGATCACCTGTCTGGGGTCTTGTGAACCCAGCATTCATTCCTGCCTGTGGCAAGGGGTCAGGCTAGATGATCTGTTCAGGTCCTTCCTGACCCTAGCTACTATGAAACTATGAAACTATGAAACTCAGCACCTAGAACTGAGTAGACACCATGCCTGCAACCTGAATCCTGAACTTACTGCCTTTTTAGCTCTGCAGCTTAAAACAGCATTCATTTGATAGAGAATAGCACAGTTCCACCCAATTTAAGTCAGGCTCAAATAGCATTCATTCTACAGGTAAATTCCAAGGTTAGCTGGTCCATGGGGCTAGAGAGGGACAGTCTGTTTAGCAATGACATGAAAAGGCATGGCCTGGTTAAAACCACAGCTGGTCATATTTGACTCTCCAGTCTTAGTGTCTAGGTTCCCCTTTACTGGTGGGACTCCCTCTGACTGGACTTCCAAGAAAGGTTCAAACTCATACCTTTGGAGCTGTCTTAGGCTGTTGTTATACCTTCTCTTTCAAACATGTTACGTGCTTTTAAGACAAAAGTGTCTGAATGTTAAGGCAGAGAAAGACAAGCTAAGTTCTCTCTGAGTGTCTCAGAGATAATCGTCTTCCAGCAAAGATTATGCCCAGCTGGTGTTTGGTATACTTGGACCAATCATGACAAAGTCTATGATGATATGGACGATTGAGGGAGGATTAGGGGGCAGAGCAGTAATGGATGTCCAAGGGGGCCAAGTTTGCCAGGAAGAAGCACATGGAGGAACCCAGGCGGAGGCTGTGTAGGATGGCGAGGGCATTGAGGGTGTTCCCCGGGACATGCCACCACACCATCTCTGGATCTGCCCCTGCTGGCTTTCCATTGTCTGGGGGCTTCCTTCTGTTGCTTCTATGGGCCAACATATTGAATGTATCTGCAGTAACTGAGGTCTGAGACAAGATTAGGATGCTGGTGAAAATGCAATTACAGTATAATAATTCCTAACCAGCACAAAATTGCATCATTCTTTGATATTAATATACCTAAACTAAAACAGCAGTGTGCTCATCCTCATTTTGGCTGGCTTGGGAAGTTTGTTGATAATGGCTTAAGAGCATGCAAACTTTAGTTTATATTGGGGGGTGGGGGGAATGTTGAAAAGTCCTCTGCATTTTGCTCCTCATCCAACCACAGTATCCCTGCCAACTTCACATTCAGTCCCAACTTATTTTCCACTTTCTCCAGCTCTCAGACTGTGCCTTTCTGACCATAGAGTCGCTATAGAATTACTCTCTGGGTGCTATGGGCTCATTCCACAGATATAAAAGGAAAAAAATCTAGAGGTACTAAAGTGTTGCCACACAGATATTGTGGCCTAAATCTTGTGTCCCTCTCTCAGGTGAATCCCACTTATGATGCACAATTCTGTAAGCCACTAAGGCCAATCCTATTCCACCCAATATAGCATCCACAAACCAGCTGAGATAGCTGGATTCCATTTACAGTGAAGTTCTCTTGTGATCCAGTTCTCCTAAGGCAAATGGTGGGAGGTGTGGTGGGTCTCATTTCCACCTACACCTTTTACCCAACAGCCAGATAGTTATAGCATTTTGCCCTGGAAGTGGCAGACAGTGGAGGGTTCTAGGCCACCCTCTCTTTCAAGGGAATGTGAATCCAGATCTCACACATCTTGGTGAAGTGTTCCTAACCAATCCCCAAGATGCAGAATAGGTAGCCCATCATCATCTATCCTTCCACTTAAAACTAACCCACTGAGAGGAAAGGTTTTCAAGAGTCAAATTCCCTCTTGCAGGCTCTTCTTTTGGCCTTAGGATTCCTGTCACTTCCAAGAAAGGTGCTCTAACCACTAGGCCACTGGGCAAAAGGGACTGACAGTACTATTAGCAGGGACATTTCTACTACTATGGATCTGTAGGGCAAAATAGGATCAGCCTTTGCAGGTGCCATAAGGGAACAAATATCTTCCAGGATGAACTAGGATTAAGGATCATGAGGTGACACGCATTTTCAAAAATAGCCTGAAAAAGAATTAGCCAAATAGGATTTGGCCTATATACTTACAGAGCTAAGAGAATTTCCCCACAGATGTTGTAGACTTACTCCATAATTACTATAGAGTTACTGCCTGGCTTATACAAAGTTAATATATAGTTATTTCATAGATAACAGTGTTTCTACACAGCTGCTGTAAAGCCTCTCCATCTATATTTTAGATCACTTCATGGATAATACATTGATTCCAAAGTTACACTGTGGACCCAGAAAGTTAGACCATAGGTTCTGCACCATAAAAAATACACAAGGTGTGTCTACACCTGCATTAATGTGCTTTTTCTAATGCTCATTAAATTTAGTACCTCCAGTGTGAGGTAATAAATAAATGTGCGTTAAGTTGCCCTAATTCACAGTATGAAAAGCACACATTTTTAAGTGATGCATAATGCGCAGCAGCCTATTTTACTGTGCATTAGCGTAAGTGCATGGTTTTTTACATGACCCTTTAATGTGCAACAAAATAGGCTATTGCACATTAAAGTGCACATACAGATGTACCCACAGAGTAAAGAATCACTGTACTCCACAGATACTGCAGCTTTTAAAATATTATTTCAAAGATACTTCAGAGGAGCTCCATGGTTAATTTGCAGAACCTATACCATGATTAAAGTGCTACTCCAGTACAACTCAAACAAAACCTTGTCAGCAAAACAATAATATCCCGATTTCTGCATTTCTTTTATTCTGACATGTTCTATTTTCCTTTCTAGAGACCAAATCTGCCCAGCTGCCTTTTCATAGCGCTGAATATCTCCCTGTTCCTCAGTGTGTAGATCATGGGATTCATGAGGGGGAAGACCACAGTGTGGAACACGGCTACCACCTTGTCCATAGGGAAGCTGCGGAAGGGCCGGCAGTAGAGATAGATGGCTGGGCTAAACATAACAAAGACAATCATGATGTGGGTGACACAGGTGGAAGCTGCTTTGCTCTTTTCATAGGAGGAACTTGCCCTCAGCCGTAACAGCAGGACCCCATAGGAGATCAACAGAAGGAGGAAGCACATGAGCATGGCCATGCCACTGTTGAAGAACATGATGAATTCCAAGATGTAGGTGTCAGTGCAAGCCAATTTGATCACCTGGCTGATGTCACAAAAGAAGTTGTCCAGCTTGTTGGGGCCACAGAAAGGGAGAGGAACAATGAGGGCAACCTGGATGCTGGAGTGAATCAATCCGCCTGCCCAGGCAGCCACCACTAAGGCCCAACAGACCCCTCTGTTTACCACGGTGGCATAGTGTAGTGGCTTACAGATGGCCATATACCTGTCAAAGGCCATGGCAATGAGCAGGAAGATCTCAGCTGCTCCTAGAAAGTGAAGAAAGAATATCTGGGCCATGCAGGCGCTGTAGGAGATAACCTTGCAGCAGGAGAAGAAGTCAGCCAGCATTCTAGGTGGGGTGACAGAGCAGTAACAAATGTCCAGGAAGGCCAGGCTGGCCAGGAAGAAATACATGGGAGAGCCCAGGCGGGGGTCTCCATGGATGGTGAGGATGATGAGGACATTAGCTGGGAGAATCAGCGAGTAGAAGAGAAGAAATAAGACAAGAAGGAACAGCTGGACCTCCCAGGCCTAAGACAGTCCCAGCAACACAAATTCTGTCACCTCTGTGCTGTTTCCATGCTCCATTTTATCAGTGTGGAGTCCTGTAACACATGCATGAATTCTTGTTATTTTTGAAGCTGTCATTGTGTGACATAGCTATCATTGTGTGTCACTGTAGTTGTTATGAAAAGATCTGGGTCAGGGAGCAGCTAATATCAGAGCATGGTTGTACCAAGTATTTCAAAGACCATGACCAAGGCTGATCTCCCCACATTGTGCAAGTGCTGAACAGACCTCAACTGAACACCAGGTTTTCACTGGGCACATCTACACAAGACACTAATTGCATAGTAAGCTAATAACACTGCATAGTAGCGCATCACACCATGGACAGTGCTAATATACTACTGGGAAGTATTATTAGGCTACTGCGCATCATATCACTAAAAAGGCATTTGCTGGCACTACTGTGCAGTAACTCTGGGTACTGTGCATTTATTTAGTGCTTGGTTAAACAAGCAAAGTTATATAGAAAAAACACAACTATCAGGTGTCAGTTGCCAGAGGAGGAGGAAGGTACCCTCCACCTTTCAGGCCAATAGCTTTGTGGTTAGGACACTGGCCAAGGAGAAAGATAGAAGGATTTTAGGCTCCCTCAACCAGAGACTTGTCTCCTGCATCACTTAGAGGCCTCTCCAGCCTTCTTCTTGGAATTCGGCCACTACACCTTGCATTTTATAGTCATTGGATAAGATGTTTAAACAGCTCTGGAAAAATACCTGTTCCACTGTAAGCAAAGGCCCTGGCTAGATCCCAGCAGTCCTGTGCTATGCATAGCAGCATTGAGCTATGCTCCCTCTAGCTGGTTGCTTTCTTGTTGGCCCCATGTAACCACTCTTTTGGGTGCTCAGTGGTACTTACCCACTTTGTAATTCAGGTACTAAATGACAATTAGACAGCATCCTTCATGCTGGGTGCAGCAGATGCAGACAAACCCTGAGATTATATCTGTCACATGTTTAAACTAGAAGAAAAAGGAAAAGAAAAGGAAAGAAAAAAAAACAATGGAAAAAACAGCCAACACATGCAAGGTGTATACGGCTCATAACAATGAAGTCCCTTGCATAGAAAGACAAGCAAAAGATCTAAGGGAGCAATTGGAGTGAGAAAAGCAGTGGGACAGTGAGTTAAAACAGCAAGCAGTGTGTCATAGTTCCTCAGGTCCTCATGGCCAAGGAGTGTCAGCATGGCTGTTTAACTGAATGCACTCAGAAAGGATCAGAAAAGGTGGAAATGCAAAGACAAACGAGGATCCCAAAGGTAGAAACCAGATAGTTGAAGAATATTCTAAATTCAGGGAAGTCACTCCAGGAAGCTGTGCTTGGTGTCAGAAAGCAGGGAAACACTTAAGGAAACAAGCTCCTGTGGGGGAAGGCCAAGTAGCTGCATTAACTCCTGGAGCCTAGGTTAGTGCTCCCACTTCTCTGCACATTACTAATAGCAATAAGGCCAGTGACCAGGAATATGATCATAGAATTGTAGAACACAATCATAGAAAAGTTGGACTGGAACCTCGGCAGGTCATCTAGTCCATCTGCCTGCCAGACGCAGGATCATCCCTAGCCAAACCATCCCACTCAAATCATTGTCTAACCCATAAATAAGCCTACACAGTCAACCTTGCCACACAACTCCAAGGCATTGCTCCCTGACCCGCGAGAGATAAAGCAGGGGGAGAGTGGCGGTCAGCGTCCTGCTGCTGCAATGGTTGTTAAAATACATTCCAAAGATGTAAGAAGGGGGGCTGTGCCCTTTGCTAGAGGAAGGCAAAGAGCCCCACAGTCTGTAACAATGTGACCATCAGTTAAAATTCCTTTCTGGCCCCGAAAGCATGATGAGGCCAGACTGGGGAAAGCAGAGCAAGCAAAAGAGTGTCTCGTGGTGGAAGCTTTTGGGGGACCCAAGAGAATCAAGAAAGAAACACAAACCTCCTGAAATCTGAAGTATTTTATGTACCACATATAAGTAATACATTTATTTAGAAAAGGCAACTCTGTCGCACTGTGTAACAGCAGAGCTCAATCTAATGACAAATTGCACCATCTCAGCAAAGATGATTAAAACAAATTTGTGCAGTTAAGAACAGCCTGAAACACCCTAGCTGATGCTCACAGAGCAAGGCAAAAAAAAATTAATAAATTCTCTAGATTATAAAATATTGTAACAGAGCAGAAGTCCAAGGCTTGAGGCCCCAAGATCCAAAGGAAAATTCACCACTTGGCAAAAGTTTTAGTAAACTGGTTGCCAGCACTAAAGACCTTATCAAATTAATTAGCAAACGGAAAGGCCTTGATCACCCAAACTATCATCTTCAGTGGAGATGTCCATCTGACCTCCCTCTCCCTGACATTCCTAGTAACAGATAAGTGCAAAATGGATATTAAGAGTAGCTCTTAGGGCTAATTTCATCATAATTATAACCCCCTCATAACTTCCCCAATTCAGGGAAGACCCAGTCAAGATATTCAGGGCCAGTCTTAGCCTGAGGAGCTACCAATCACGCTGGGTTGATGAGCATGAAATGACGCACTCAGTCAATTTGTGTCAAGGAGCTGATATTAAACAGTTCTTTTAAAAATCTCAAGCACAACATCACAGCATGGTTTTTATATAATAAAATACAAATCTGGTGATGAAAGTAATGAAGGAAGGAAGTTCGTTTTAATACTTCCAAGTCAAGTGCAAATTAAAGTCCAAATTCAAAATATCTAAGCATAATATCCATGTCTATTGAGAGACCTATCTTGATACAGGGCTAGCATCTTATGTGCAGTCCCTGGGCCAAAAGAACTAGGGATTCAGATAGCACTCAAAAACCTGGCTTGATCTAGGAAGGAAGGAGCGGAGATGGAGACTCACCCTGCACTGTCTTTAGTGAAGCAGTGGCCCTTCAGACTATCCCCATTTCCATTCTGTCCTGTGCCCAGCCTCCTCCACTCAGCTGTCAGCAGCTATATCCCCTCCGTCTCAGGCAGGGCTGGTTCTGGATATACTGTTCTTTTGGGGGGAAGGGTGGAGGTCTGAGGCCAGAGGAGTGCGCTGAAACTTGGCACCAGGGGGCTTGCTAGCAAGGCAGTGACAAGCCTGGAGAGCCGTGACTGTGACCCCTCCAGGAGGGGTGAGCTAGGCTCTTGGTCACCAGGACAGCAGGAGGAGGACTGGGGCTTCTGCGGCTCCAGCCAAACAGGGTTTTCCCAGCAAGGGGCATTGTAGGATCCTTTCTGCAAGCTAATGAGAATGAAAACCCTTCAGAGAGGATTACTTCTGGGAAGTAAGTCTCTACTGGGAATTTAGTCACAAGTGCCTATCTGGGCTTTTAGGAGCCAAACTACTTTTGTAAATTACTTCTAAGTAATGAGATAAAAGTCCATGGCTGAGTCAAGAGCTGAACCTCAGATTCTTACGTGCAAATACGTGCTTTCACCTGCACAACCAGTGCCTACAGATGCTGCACAGCAGGGAGAATGAAGATCATGGTTTTTTGTTTTTTTTAATTACAGTGAAGTCACTTTAACACAGCTTAATCCACATCTTATCTAGAACCAAAAACCCTTGGCAAACCACTTGTCATTAGATCTGTGAGAGGGTGGGAGTCTGAAGACAGGTAGAAGACAGGATTGAGGTGTACCTTATAGACCAGGGACGGACAATTATTATGGGTGGAGGACCGCTTACTGAGTTCTGGCAAGTCATCGAGGGCCACATGATAGGCAGCCCAGGACAGATTAATATAAATTTTCTAAATTTTTAGGAGCCCCGCAGGCCAGATAGATGACCTAGCGGGCCACGTCTGGCCTGTGGGTCACATTTTGCCCACCCCTGTTATAGACCGTGTATAAGCATAAGTGTTTTTGAAGTGGGAGAAAGGGGGAGAAAGGGAGAGAGAGACAGACAGAATAAGTGAGTGAGTGAGCAAGTAAGCACTGTCTAGGAACTGGGATTTCTGTTTCCTGGAAAATGTTGCATTTTTTTCCACGTTTCATATCAGGGCAAGAAAAAGTCAATGATGCAAAATGGTAGGAGGAAACAAGAATGAATGAATATTTAGAAAAATTCTGAAAGTCCAATTTTAGAAAAATTCTGCCCATGGTGATGGCAAGCCAGAGAAATAGCCAGCAAACATTATACATCTTTAAAGCTGGGGAATCACTTGTACCCAAATCTCAAGACTAGATTTTCAACAGGGGTGGGTTGGGCAGGGAGGCAGTAAGTCTATTCCCAAATTCCTCACTCTCTTAAATTAGGAAAGCTCTCTAAATGATCATTTTTATCACTACAGGGGCAAATGACCAGCTGGATGCTGGCCTTCCCTCAAGAATCATCTGTACCTCAGTGGGTAAAATAGGGCCAGGTCTCAGTTGAAAGGCAGGTGTCAGTAGGACAAGCTCTGTAGTAACAGGTGAGAAAGTACTGTTTGAGGCACTCAGCAAAGGAAATCTTTCCCCTTGAAAGACTTCAGCTTGATGAGAGGATCTGAAAAGGACTGAAAGTTGCATCTCATGAGAGTAAAAGGGGAGAGGCAT
>NW_005842295.1:179264-201836 GCF_000455745.1 Alligator sinensis | reverse complement strand
CTGCCTCTTACAGAAAAATTTTCCTATTGTATTAGTGATGATACTAGGGCTACTAGAGCTTTTCAAAGGCATCTTTATTAGGGTTCAAAACTGAAAGAAAAAGGAAGTGTGGGTGTGGGTTATGGTGGGGGAGGCCTCCTCAGCCTCCAGCCAAAATCAGAAGCTGCTATTGCATTTTGTGCAAAGTCTCATCCCATTACTGTGCGTTAGGCATGCTCTGAGAGCATCATGTTAGAACGTGCCTGAAGGGAATCAGGTAGGGAAACTTTTCAGCCTTTACTGAGATACAGTTCTTGCCACCTGGGAAGCTATAAAGTCAGACATAGAGGTGGCTCCGATGTCTGGTCACCTCCAGGGTTAGGCAGCAGCTGAGTGAGGGTTTTCAGGTAACAGTATTAGATTTAGGCTGCCAGTTTAAAACCAAAGTCCCACTTTAGATGCCCAAGGTCTTTTTCTTCTTTTGTCTCTGCCCCTGAGTCTCAATCTGCACCTCAGTTCCATGTACCAAATGTTCCATGTAATAGGTCCCCCCTTCAGGGGGCTGCAGTGAGGATCCATTTGTTATAATGGATTGTGTTACTGTATTAATGCAGATTATAGGACTGTCAAAGAATTCTCTCAGACATTCCTTGGCTTATTTAACCAGCTTCCTGTGAAAGCAGAGGCCAAGGGCTGTAGAGCACCCTTGGTCTCTCCTGTTGTCTCCCTCCTATGTCACACTGCAGTTTTTTTAGGCTTTGGGGGGTTTTTGCACTAAGATTCTAAATTTGTATAGGATGAGAGTGGGGGTTTAGTAGCTTGTGGTGTGCTTGGAGATGAAGTGTTGCAGATGCTCTTGTGGACTCAGGGGACTGGACTCAGTGAGGCAGATGGTCTGTGCTGGTCCTGTGTTTTAGGGTCGTTCCTTAATGGCAACCTGATGCCGTTTGGTTGTCATTGTAGGGTTTAACTTGGCTTTTCCCCCTTTTGTCAGTTCCTGACACGTTTGATCAGTAGTATGTAGCTCACTTCCCAGCTCCCATCCCTCAACCCCTGCTGCCCACAAGTGCCTGTTAGATGGCTAGCCATCTGTTTTTCCCTCTTTTTCATACTCTCCATCTTGCCCATGTTCTTCACAACCAGAACATAGTCCTTCATTTTTCACAGACCCGTTAGACATAGTCTGCAGACCCCCAGGGCTCTGTGGACCACAGGTTGAAAACCACTGGTCTGAGGCCCCCTCCACATATTACCATATTCATGGCAGCATAAATAGGTAGGGTGCTACATCTGTACCCAATCCAAGGTGCCATAAAATGGGAAACAATCCATTAAATATTCCACATATAATGTAGATATATTTCTGCCTAGTTTGTATGGCAACTTTAATTTAACTTGTGCCCAAGGCTGATCAGTCTGTTCCTAAAGTTACTTCTTGAGTTTCTAATCTCCATTGCAGATGTGGGATAGGCAAGAAAGTCTACCTGAAGCCCAAGAAACTTCCTTTCTTCTGAGAACTCATCTAAACTAGTTCCATGAGGATCCATGGTAGGTGTGAGTTTCTAAAGAAGGAGCTTCATCATTGACTTTTGTCTGGCTACCATGGGCAGATTCAGGATTGCACTGATGGGGGGAAGTTAAGACATCTCATTTTGCTTATACCATGCAACTGAAGGGGATGAGCTCACAGCATATGTGGAGCTCTCAACAAGAGCTTCTCTGCAATGCCAGTGAGAGCTCACTGCACATGTGGGGCACAGCTGAAGGTGGAAGAGGTGCAGTCTGCAGCTATGCCACCACAGCATCTCTGGATCTGCCCCTGCTGGTTTCCCATTGGCTGGGGGCTTCCTTCTTTTCCTTCTATGGGCCAACATATTGAATGTATCTGCAGTAATAGAGGTTTGAAACAAAATTAGGATCCTAGGGAAAAGGCAGATGAAAAGCTTTATATAGTGGTGCAATTACAGTATAATAATTCCTAAGCAGCACAAAATTCCATTATTCATTTATATTAATATGCCTGAACTAAAAAAACAGTGTGCTCATCATCATTTTGGCTGGTTTGGGAAGTGTGTTGACAATGGCTTAAGAAAAAGCAAACATTATTTTATATGGGGGGGGGGGGCGGGAAGTCCACTTAATTTTACTCCTTGTGCAACCACAGTGTCCCTGCCAACCTCACATTCAGTCCCAACTTTTTTCCACTTTCCCCAGCTCTCAGACTCTGCTTTTCTGACCATAGAGTCACTATAGCATTACTCTTTGGGTGCTACAGGCTCAATTCACAGATACAAAAGGAAAAAAATCCAAAGGAACTAGAGTGTTACCACACAGATATTGTGGCCCAGATCTTGTGTCCCCCCTCTCAGATGAACCCCACATTTGCTACTTAACTCTGTAAACCACTAGGAGCAATCCTATTCCACCTAATATAGCATCCACAAACCAGCTAAGATACCTGGATTCCATTTACAGTGTGCACAATGAAAAGTGCACATTTTTAAGTGATGCGTAATGCGCAGTAGCCTATTTTACTGTGTATTAGCGTAATTGCATGGTTTTTTACATGACACTTTAATGTGCAACAAAATAGGCTATTGCACATTAAATTGCACATACAGATACACCCACAGTGTAAAGAATCACTGTACTCCACAGATACTGCAACTTCTAAAATATTATTTCAAAGATACTTCAGAGGAACTCCATGGTTAATTTGCAGAACCTATACCATGATTAAAGTGCTACTCCAGTACAACTCAAACAAAACCTTGCCCAGCAAAACAAAAAATCCCGATTTCTGCATTTCTTTTATTCTGACATGTTCTATTTTCCTTTCCAGAGACCAGATCTGCCCAGCAGCCTCTTCATAGCGCTGAGAATCTCCCTGTTCCTCAGTGTGTAGATCATGGGATTCATGAGGGGGAAGACCACAGTGTGGAACACGGCCACCACCTTGTCCATAGGGAAGCTGCGGAAGGGCCTGCAGTAGAGGTAAATGGCTGGGCCGAACATAACAAAAACAATCATGATGTGGGTGACACAGGTGGAAGCTACTTTGCTCTTCCCATTGGGAGAGCTTGCCCTCAGCCGGACCAGCAGGACCCCATAGGAGATCAGGAGAAGAAGGAAACATATGCAGGTAGCTAGGCCACTTGTGCAGAATATGATAAATTCCAAGATGTAGGTGTCAGTGCAAGCCAGTTTGATCACCTGGGGGATGTCACAGAAGAAGTTGTCCAGCTTGTTGGGGCCACAGAAAGGGAGAGGAGCAATAAAGACAAACTGGATGATGGAGTGAATCAATCCTCCTATCCAGGAAGCCACCACCAGGGCCCAGCAGACTCCCCTGTTTACCACGGTGGCATAGTGTAGTGGCTTACAGATGGCCATGTACCTGTCAAAGGCCATGGCAATAAGCAGGAACATCTCAGCTGCTCCTAAGAAGTGAAGAAAGAATAGTTGGGCCATGCAGGCCCCGTAGGAGATAGCCTTGCGGCAGGAGAAGAAGTCAGCCAGCATTCTTGGTGGGGTGACAGAGCAGTAACAAATGTCCAGGAAGGCCAGGCTGGCCAGGAAGAAATACATGGGGGAGCCCAGATGGGGGTCTCCATTGATGGTGAGGATGATGAGGACATTAGCTGGGAGGATCAGTGAATAGAAGAGAAGAAACAAGCCGAGGAGGAACAGCTGGACCCCCTGGGTCTGAGACAGTCCTAGCAACACAAACTCTGTCACCTTTGTGCTGTTTCGATGCTCCATTTCATCAGTATGGAGTCCTATAACACATGCATGAATTCTTGTTATTCTTTGTAGTTGTCATTTTGTGACACAGCTGTCATAGTAGCTTTCATGAAAATGTCTGGGTCAGGGAGCAGCTAATATCAGAGCATTGTTGTACCAAGTATTTCAAAGACCATGACCAAGGATGAGCTCCCTGCATTGTGCAAGTGCTGAACAGTCCTCAACTGAAAATCAGGTTTTCACTGGGCGCATCTACACAAGACACTAATTACATAGTAAGTTAATAACACTGCATAGTAGTGCGTCACACCATGGACAGTCCTAATACACTACTGCAAAGTATTATTAGGCTACTGCGCAGTCGTGTCACCAAAAAGGCATTCACTGGCACTACTGCACAGTAGCTCTGGTTACTGATCATTTAGTTAGTTCTTGGTTATACAAGTACTAAATTAAACATGCAGTAACCACTGTGCATTTATGAATGTGTAGACACACACATTGAGTCTGAGCTCCCTGTTGTGTTGGTAGGCAAGTCAACTTAACTAATAACTGATGCAGAATAACTGTAAAATGGTATGAGTAAAGACGAGGCTGAGTGACAGAAAAGGAAAATTCCTCATGGGGAGTTGTCCTTCGATATTTTTCACTAGCATGCCTCAGACTCAGGTCACGTTTACTATTTTCACTAGCTAAAAATGTCTGTTGGTGTAACCAGCAGATACTGCAGTAAGGACAGTGTAGTAAATGCCAATGAGAAAAGGGCAGTTATATAGAGTACTCTGGATCACATAGTAACCTAGGTCCACACTGTGTACACCAATACATGTAACTGCAAGTTAATACTTCTTGAAACAAAGACTGTGGAGTCTACTTACAGCATAAAGACCTGTATTTCAGAAACTGGTGATTTCTATATGTACTTGGATTTTTGTACACAAGAAGTCACCATGGCCTTTCACTGGCCAGAAGTATTCAGGTAAACCACGGCTGTATAAACAGGGGAGTAGTAAACAGGAACAGGAACTCAGTTAAATCTCTGCAAGCAGCCTTGGGGAGACTAGTTTTGGTACCCATATTTTTTAAATAATGCTGAAAACTTGGAGATGCTGTAGGAAAACCATATCAATGACTTGTAAACTATTAAGGAGGAGACAATATCAGGTATCTAAGAAGTCTTCAATGCACTCAGTAAAAGCAAAGTAAAATGCAGTGGTTGAAAGTAAAATCTAGGAACAGTTAAACTGGGAATAAGGATCAAATATTAAATCATGTAGGTGATTATTATTGGAACAAACTGCCTAGCAATCAGGAATACCTTCCTGTACAGACTGGCCTTTGTAAAAGGTGTTTCAGTTAGGTGCTTGCAAGCTAATGGACTCAATGTAAGTGAACATCATTGAAATGTTTGTCCTGCTGGATGCAGGAGGTTAGGTTTAGATGGCTCTGGCCTTTCAATCTAGGCTTCTCTAAATATGTGAATTTTAGTAGTGCTAAACAAAGATTGGATGCTCCATAATTCTGGGTCCTCTGCAGTCAAGACCAAAACACAGTCCTCGCTGTGCTTCTCGAACTATAGTTTTTAACTGAGACCAGAACCCCACTGAGCCCTATTTAGTCATTCATCTTTTCCATTAATGCATTTATACACAGATTTATTTGTCCCTTTACTCACTTGTCTCCACATTTATTTAGTCCTTCACACCTCTAATTCTAGATGCAGCGGTTCACTCTTTCATCTGCCCAGTTCTGCAACTGCTTCTCTTTTTACAGGTATTAACAAGACACATGCATCCTATTCCTTGCAGATACATTATTAACTCCTTGTACTTCACAACAGAATGGATGGACATAGGTTTTCCTGATCTACCTGATATGACCTTTTAAAATCTTTTGCTTGCCTTCACAATTGCATCCTTTCTGAGCCTTCTTGAGCACATTCAATTAAACATCCACGCTGATGCTCTTTAGTCTCCTCCAAATAATGAGGCAAAGAGCTTCAACACTCTGCCTGCTGTTTTCCCTCATTATTCTACTGCATTTCTCTTCCTAATAAGCTATAGCAGGTCTTTCACTTACCTTTGTACACAAGGTACTTAATTATTAATGGCCCATGCTTGCTATGTACACACCTTGCATGGCTTGTGTTTTCCTTATCTTTTTCTCTCTTTCCTTTTTCTTCCACTTCTAGTTTACATACATAATCTCAGGAATTATCTGCATGCCCTGCATCCAGAGGCAAAAATTGGTGTAATTTCCAACCTGTGTTACAAAGCCTGTCTTTTAATTTGCCCTTGCTGAAAATTGGTTCCAGTTAGTTACTTGTAATTTGATTATGAATGTTACAACTGGGTGGGAAAAGCAGTACAAACAAATCTTGTCCCATGATGGAAGCCAAAGGTGAGACAGTACCCCTCACTGCACCAAAAGAATTAGCTGTGGAGTTCCCAAAATACAAACACTTATGTCCCATGAATTGAGCAATACCTTTATGTAAAAAGTGGACCTGTCACATTGCAAAATAGCAGAATTAAATCTAATGTGAAATTACACTTCTTGGCAAAAAATATTCAGTCAGGTTTGTCCAGCTAACAAAGAATATCACAGCCTTAAACGCCCTACCTGATGCTTACAGAGAAGGACAAAACTCCTTTTCACTGCATCTCAGATGCAAAAGAAAGAAAGAAAGAAACCTGGCCAAGTATCCGAAAAGAAGAAGTCACAAGATATGAAGGACTGATATTAAAGAATTGTTTAAAATAGTCCAGCACAATCATAGCAGGAGCTTTTGGTATAAAACATAAATCTGGTTTATATACTTGCCTTTTATATGCATACCTCCATGGTCAAGAGACGAAAAAAGAGAGAAAGAAAGAAGACACGATAGGTGAAGTCTTACCCTGTTCTGCCTTTGAAGGAGAGGGTCCTCTCAGCATGCTTTAATTTCTGCCTCTCCTTCCCAGCTACCCCCAGCTATGTCCATGCTGACAGGGATAGGCCTGAAGCTGTTGTTCTTGTGGCTGGGAGAGGTGGAGTTTCAAGGTCAGGTTAGTGCAGCTCCCATTTGGTAACAGGTAGCTTGTTAGTGCTTGTTAGAGCACCAACTGTGACCCCCAGAGAGAGATGAGCTGGGATCTCAGACACCAGGGCAGTGGGAGGAGGACTGAGAAGGAAAACAACTGGGTCTACATCAGGACAAGGTCTTCGCAGCAGTGAAGTGATTCAAGCATGCATGTCCCACTGCCCAGAAGAGTGTCCTTACCATCAGGTTATGATCCCTCTAGTCTTTGCTCTTCCTACTCACACCCCCATTCCCCGTCCAGCTAATGAGTCCACCCTTCATGAATCTCCTATCAGTCATATACTTATGCTTCTTTCTCTCTGCCCCATGGTGGCACACCAGACACTCATCCTACATAAAGGCTAGGGGACCCTGAGCTCAGACAGCCTCAAAACTCTTATGGGGATGGCTTGTGTCCCTTGTACTATTCAGACAGCATTGTTTTTTATATTAGACAGCCTTTGTTTAATCTGGGCTCAGGAGTCTTGCGTTTCTGCCTGCTCAGCAGCCCAGCTAGAACGTGGCCCAGCTACCCAGTGGTGGCCCACCTACCCAGTGCTCATGAAGCACATATTGTAACTTCTTGGTTAGGGGACTCTCCTCTGGCATAGAATCCCCTGAGGGTGAGGAAATGCTTGAATCCAGGGCTCTAACTTCCTGGGTAGATCACAAGGCTATTGGATCAAACATGAGTGTCACCTTGGATCTGAGTTGAATACACTACAGATTATGCAAATTCAGTGTGATGTATTCCTACCTAAAACTAGGGTTCTCCAGGGTCTTGGGCAGAGTTCAAGTGCTCACCACCAAGACTTTGAACAGAAATCGAGCTTTATTAGGAGCTATGTGCCATAGAGAAATTAAGCCAGTGGTTCTAAATCTTTTTAGACTTGAAGCATCCCTCCATAACTTTTGCCAATTGAATGGCACCCCATTTCAAAAACTAATTTATTACAGTTCTTACCTCCTTTCAGAGGGGCTGGGTGGTGGGAGCAAGGGAGTAGCCAGGTAGGGATGAGCCTGAGCCTGGGCTTAAGCACTTATCTCCTCACACCTGACTTTTCTCTTCACACTTTGCAGCACCTTTCAAACTTGTAGCACCCCAGAGTGTCATGGCACCCTGGCTAAGAACTACTGGCCCAGGCACGTCACACAATTTGTACCTGAGCACATACAGAAGCTCATGTAGTGGGCCCAAGGGAGCTTTGCCATGCAAAATAGAAGCACTTCGGAAAGTTTGGGCTTGCTGGTGAAAGGCCAGTTTGAATCCCTCTTGGAAAGCAGGTGGTTGAACTCTGCCTAAGTCCTATGTAGACACCTAAGGAACCACTTGGAATCTTGTCCTTTGTATGGATAGAGACCTGTGTATTCAAGACTACCAAGATGCCTAAACCAGGCTTTCCCCTACCTAGTGATGGGGAAAGGAAGCAAGAGAGAAAGGAACTGATTTCCCAAAGGCAGATTGAGCCAGGAATAGAATGCAGGCACCATAACTGACAATCCAGTCCTTTTCTAACCCACCTCCCTCCATTATCTTCCTTGTAAATCACAGAATCATAGAAAAGTAAGGCTGAAGGGGATCTCAGGCAATCATCCAGTCCAATAACAGCTCAAGGAAGGTACATCTCATACAAGTGCTTGTCTAACCTATTCATAAAACTCTACAGACAACCCTGGCACAAAGCTATAAGGCATATAGCTTAAGGACACCAAAAACACCCTAACCTGCTGCAGGTTAAGCAGGAGGGCAAGGGCACTGCCAATGCCCTGATACTGCAAAGGTGTTATCTACATCTATGAGGATCCAAGGAAGAGAGCCATGCCCCCCTGTACAGAGGAAGGAAAAAAAAACATAGTCTGGACCAGGCTGACAATAAGGTAAAATTCCTTCCTGACCTCAGATGTGATGATTGGTCTAATGCCAAGCAGTGGGGCAGCACACCGCCTAACCAGCTATCTCTGAGTTTTCATTCCAACAGGAGCACCGGCAGATCCCAGTCAAAGTCCTGCCTTGGCTGCACCCATCACCCAGTGATCACTGTAAAAGAGTGTGGGGGAAATCTTTCTGACTCTTAAGTGGCAATAGTAAAGCCCAGAAGCCTGAAAAAAGCCAACTACCCTCTACTCTGTTTTGCAACATGAGAAGAGCAAACAACTCCACAAATCAGACCCCCTTTCTGTCCTCCTTTCCTCTTTATAAACTTATTCTGGCCCCTTTAAGAACATAACATAAGTGCCAAACTGGGTCAGACCAGTGGTCCATCAAACCCCGTATCCAATAGTGGCAGAAATGGCTGCTGTACAGGGAGACCATTGAACCAGATATCTCTAGAGTGATCTGTTGCCTATTCAGTACCCTCCCTGGCATACACTGTTTATTAGTTTAAAAATGCCAGAAGAAGCATCTTCAACCATTCTCTTCAATGGCCATTAATAGATCTAGCATCCATGACTTTAGCCAGTTCTCTTTTGAACCTGGCTAATCTATCTGCTTCCACCACCTCATATGTTAGTGAAGTCCACAAGCTAAATGCACTTGTGTAAATAAGTATTTTCTCTTGTTTGTTTTAAATCTGCCACCTACTAATTGCAGCAGGTGCCCCCTAGTTCTAGTATTCATGGACTTGGTCCATGCCCTTCATGATTTTATAGACCTCTATCATATCCCACCTCAGCCTTCTCCTTTCTAAACTGGCATGTCTCTCCTAGCATAGTAACTGGAGACCATGGAGACCCCACCTGCCTGCTCCACCTGGTGCCCCATGCAATGGCTGCTGGGCAGACAGACCAAGGTGCCTGGGCAGTGGGGCCGGGTCTGGCAGTGTCAGTGACACTGGCAGCAACAGCGAAAAGGAGCCACTGCCAGCAGGGCTGCCAGGAAGCTGAGCCCAGCTGCTGTACCACCCCAGTTCCACTGCAGGCTGGATAAAATCCCTTGGCAGGTTGGATCTGGCCCAAAGACCAGATTTGCCCAGTCTTGATGTACTAGCTGACCAACACTAACAGGCCACAAGGAAAGTTGACTTGATACTAAGCCTGTTCAGAATTATTCAAAAGTTTGAAGAAGGGACTGACCTGGGAAAGGAAAAGTAGACGATTTACCAGGAGCAAAGAGTTCAACAAAAAAAGGCAACAAGAATAAAGGGACACCACAAAGAAGTCCAAACTAAGAATGTGGTATACCAAGTGGTCCAAGAAAACCACATGCCCTGTCAGCTAGATTCTTTAGAGACCTGTATATTAAATAAGATGAATATGCGACAGATGAGAGAAGCAGGAACACCTGAGGAAAAGGGCTGGCTAGAGTGGATCAGGGAGAAGGTGAGATCTGCCGCAAGAGCTTTAATCTCTTGTTGCAATTAAAATTTGATCAATAAAGGCTTTCATGCCCAAGCCCTTCTAAAATGATGTGTTTTTATCTTTTTGCTTTTAAAATTTCTATTCTTCTCTCATACTTCATTTCTCCTTCTACACATCATTAATGTGGTGGAGCCATACAAATGCTTTATTGTTGATGTTTGCCAGGTCCTCATCCTGGGTACATGGGTGTGCTGCACACATGAGGAGGTGGTAACCTGTCTGTAGTGCATCACCAAATGCACATATTGGACTGTCCTTTAAGCCAATTTTATAAAGTGCAGCATTAATGCATCCCAATCCAGAGCAAATCCTGTTTAGTTTAATCCATAAATAGTGGGGGAGCTGGTAACTCAATAATAATCTAACTCCCTTGGTGGGGCATCTTCAGTGACATAAAGACAAACCCAAAGAAATCAAGTGCAGTTGGGTGCCTTTCTCTAAGCTCTCCATGGGCTTTTGCACAGTTCTGCTGACTTCTCTCAGCTTGGGCTCTCCTGGGCTTGCTCACAGTTTCCAGTCTCCCATATTGCTTCTTCCCCTCTCAGCACAGGGCTCTCCTTCAGATAGCACAGCCAGGGACCAGCTTCAGTTCCCCACACTGCTTCTCTCTACCCAAAAGTGAACACCTTACTTCAGCTCTGCCCAGAGCAGACTAACTTTTGCCTTTGGTGCAGGACTTATATAGTCCCAACAGCTTGCTTTTTCGGACATCTCAGGTGCTTTCCCTTAAAGATGGAGTCCTCAGTGTTTTACTCTCTCAGTAACAGGGCAGGTTCCCCTGTTACAACATAGTTCTTACAGATACTGAATTATTATTAATACTATACTTATTGAAGTATACATTGGTACTACAAAACTACTATTGTTATTCTTCTATAGCTATTATAGAGTTCCAATAACGTTATAGTATAGAAAATACAAACTTCCTTGAAAATTATTAGACTGTATACTTTTATTATATACATACACATATACGCATTATATAGTTACTATATAGAATCAGAGAATCAAAGTAGGGCTAGAAGAGACCATCAGAAGTCATCTAGCCCAAGCCCCACCCTCCAAAAACTAACATGGGGTTCAAACCCACAACCCTGAGAATCAGTTTTATGCACTACCAACTGAGGGCCTTGTTACACATGAATTTTAGGTGGCTCAGCAAGCTTTTAACCCCTAGACTGTCCACACATTAAGACATGCAATCTAGTTTTAAGCACCCTTTAGACATTTTAAAGATACATCCTTCCAGGGCAGGCTTATCTCTGAGCTGTGTTAGTCAGCTGATGTACCACCAAAGTGTGGTCACTCCCCAGAGGTAAGCCACCCAAGTTTCAGTCCTCCAGCATCCCAAGATGCAGTGTCCCCTGCCCCACACCCTCCTGTTCTGTGTGGACAAAATTTCCACCCCCTGAACTCTGCTGTGCAGGATGAGGTACTGGCACCAATCCAACTCCCCTTCTTACCCCTAGAAGTGTGATCTAGCCAGGCATCTTGCAGGGACACAGTCATAGCTGTGCAGGTTGGTTGACTGCTTTAAAATGGAGCTAACATTAATTGATCAACATTGGAGAAGCTTAAAGTGTCATTTGTCACAAAGCCTTAAGATAGCTAGAGGCACTCTATGGGATTTGTTACATGTTGATTTTAGGCAGCTCAGGGAGCTCTTAATTCTGGGATTGCCCACACATTAACATGGGAAACTATGTTTAAGCACATTTTAGGCATCTTAAAGGTGCATCACTCCAGCCTAGGTTTATCTGTGGCCTAGGTTACCCAGCTCATGTAATCTCTGGTACATGCTCCAAAGGGCAGTGGTGGATTCACCAGCTCTTGGTCCTTCAAAATCAGCCTGGAGAACTTTGTGGGTGGTTTGCTTTAATCAAACACAAGTTACTGGCCTAAGATAAGCATCTGAGTGAAATGCTAGAGTTAGTCTCTATAATCAAGATGGCCAGACTAGATGATGAACACCTATATCATCCTTTCTGACCTTAACATTTAAGAAACTCTGCAATCTGAAAATAAAGAACCTCACATTAGGGTTATTCAAACCCCCCCTTTTTTTTGAGAATGCCAGTAGATTTGGGGAATTTTGTTATGATTTTTGTATGTTGGCCATACAATTCTGAGGAAACCATGATGTCCTGGCCTCAGATCCTCAAAAAACTTGACAGACCTCCATAACAGGCTAAGCACTCTTTGCTGAACTAGACTACCCAATAGAGGAGATAATTGTGTTAAGTGGTATCCCTTACATTACTGAGCATGGTGTGATCTCTGGAGGCTGCTGATTGAAGCATCCTTGAGAGTGGTACCTCACCACTTCCCCAAAGGGCCTTCCAGGTCATGACAAAAGCAAAACCAACCATAATTGGGAGCATCTGATACCAGTTGTTCTTCAGACATTGCATCCTTCATGGGAAATCCTTTTCACCCAACTGGTCATGCCTGCTACAGTCCCCGTTCCATCAGAAATGGATTCTCCATTGGTTCAGGAGTGGAGGCGGCAAATCCGTGGTGATGTTTGCAATAGATACAGCTGGCTAAGAAACCTGAGGATTATTAAGCTAGGTCATGAGACCTACAAAGGTAAAAACTGTGAGGGATTTTCTGACTAATAGAATAAGGGGTAGGAATTTCCAAAAGAGCTTAAAGTTTCTAGAACATTTGTATCTTATGTAAGTTTTACAAAGAGAGATCTCTTGCGACAGCGCCGTGCCCAAAAAAATACCCTAAAAGCACTAATTCCACAGATCATTTTCTATTTGGAATTTTCTAAAATATTCTTCCTAAAGAGAGCTTTTTATCTACCTCTTCTAGAGGATCATTCTAGAAATAATGTTCTTTTAAGATTTTGTTGAGTAGGCTTGTCTAAAGAAAAATTTTGAAATATTATTTTCTAAATTGTAACTTGTATACTGCTTATTTTCCTAGAGCAGTTCCTATTTACCTAATGACTATTTTCCAAAGTCATTCCCTGACCTGAGAATTTTCTTTCTAAGGAAAACTTTCCAGTGTGATATTTAAAGAGCATTTTCTAAATTATCACTTCAAAAAGAATATAAAGAATAAATTTCATGAGGTAATGTTTAGAAAGATTTTCCAAAGGAAATGTCTTTATATTTGTCAAAAGTATACATTTTAAGGAGGAATTTGCCAACCTAAAAGGTTGTATATCTAGAAGTATTTCCCAGAATAAGCTATAACCCCTAGAGAGTTTCTTTTAAAGGTTTTATTTTTCCCTGAGAGGTGCATGATTTTTGTAAAGTACTACTGCCTAGCATCATTTGTAAGGTGCATTTTTTCTTGATATATATTCATAGCATCATTTTTAAAAAACCATTTCCTCAAATAATTGCTTAGGGGTGTTTTTAGCAAGGCTTTCCCTCTTCCCCTTAGGATACTTGTAGACAAATTTCCAAAGTTTACTTTTCCAAATTTTAATCTCTAAAATGGCATTTCCTATGCAGCTTCTTCAAGTATAGTTTCTAGAGCGTATTTCCCAAAACAATTATTTTTTAGAGGAATTTCTCAAGCTACAGGCATTGTTAAAGCATTATATTCTATAGGGAAGCTTCTAAGATAATTTCTGAGGAAAAGAAAGAAACATATTGAGGGATAAATTTTTACAAATACTTTCAAAAGTGTAATTTCTAATGACCTAGCTCTAGATTTTTTTTTTCCCCAAAAGAATTGATTTCTAACGAGAAATTTGTAAGGCAGTGTTTTAAAAAGCAAATTCTAAATAGTCAGGGTCTGATGCTTAAAATAATTGTGCATCTGTATATTTGTTTGTAGGATGGTGGTGGTATTAATTTGGAGAGAAAACTGTCAAGAGAGTATTTGGCAATGCAGGACTCCAAGGACTCTCCTGGTTAATCAAGACCAATCCTTTGCCATCACAGGCAACCAAAGCATATCATCCCTTTCGTAACATCCAGCTCTACCTGGGAGACAGTTAGGTTTTATGCTCCAACAGCACTTATCCAGGAGTGTGTTCCTCTCATAGCAATTTGCCTTATTTCTTCTTATGCAAACAATGTCCTTGAGAAATTTCTATAAAGAATTTTCTAGAGATCATTCCCTAGAGTAATTTCTGAAGACAATTTCTAAAGCAATTTTCAAGGCTGATTTCTTAAACTTATTTTCTAAAGCAGCTGTAATAAAGCATCACATCTGTAAAGTATACTTCTGAAAGCAAGTCAACTCTCGTAGAGTTGAATTGAGGAGGAACTACGCGTATAGAATATCTTAGTGGATGTGTGTGTGCCTGCACATGTTTAGGATGCTGCATGTCCAAGGTAGTCTGTTTCATAACCAGGAGAGAAAAGAAAAGAAAAGGTTACAGTAACTCTTTAGCTCTTTCTAAAGAGATTCTTACCTGTTGTGCATTCTGTGAGCTGAGACAGTGAGAACAGATGTTTCTCTCCTTTGTTTAAGACCCAAGGTTTATATAGAGTACTTTAATCTGATCAAATCTATACATCAATAAAACTGATTTTTTTTAGATAAAATGTATCTACAATGATAAAATTACCAATCTCTATTTTGATTACATGATCCACAAATTAAACTGTCTCTGCTATCATACTATTCAAATTGAAATAGTAAAATGGCAATATACCACTCTTAATTAAATATTTCACCAATTTTTAAAAATTGCACTACAGAAAAATATGAATGCAATAGTTCAGTTGGACCAAGAGGTTTATATCATTCTAAATATAATATTTTAAAGTTCTCTTACATGTAGCTTCCCATTTAATATATTAAGTAAATGTAAATACACATAGAAGAATTAGTGTAATACTTAACCACATCTGAAAATATAATACATTTTTAATAATGAATGTATAAAAACAAGACTACAAGACAGAATTCAGTTGCATCTGTACATTAATTTCATATGACATGATTGATTTCTTTTTTCAGTCATACCCCAAACTTAATATAGAGACACATCTCAATGCTGTGAACTAACAGATCTTTCTCATGCATATCTGTTAGGACAGATCCATGACTGATGTCATTCCTGGATAGATCTGAATTCAAGGTAAATATCTGTGAAGCATTCCTCTGATCTAATATTGTTTTACTTATAAATCATGCAGGAGAGGAGGAGTGGGGTAAATTTTTCAGTAATGATGTAGGGAACTGAATCTCATTTTTTAAAAATGGTCTTTGACCAGAATTTAAGAACCATCTAGGCACGTAAAGTGAAGAAAGGGGGTTGCCTGTCAATTCCCCAGTATTCCCTTGGGCATCACATGCTCTGGTGACCAGCACAGACAAGGGATTCCCATCCTCTTGCCATTATCCCCAGTCTCTCTGTGGAACCCCTGATGAAAAAAAACCCCGTGGAATATAGAACTGTTACTAGTACGTTATTATCATCTGAGCAATACAATATGTAAACTGTATGAAGCCGGCAATTTTTGTTCTTCTTTGGTAGAACATCAAGCACAATGGCTCTGAGTTCTCTCTGGGGTTCTTAGTTGTTGTTTTGGTTTTTTTTTAATAATGAATGAATAACAACACCAAAACTACAACACAACACTTAGTGGGATCTGTACTTTAATTTCATATGCAATAATTGGTTTCTTTTTTCAGTCACACCCAAAAATCAATATAGAGATATATCTTGATACCATGAATTAACAGATCTTTCTCCTGTATATCTTTTAGTCCTGATCCATGACTGATGTCATTCCTGAATGGGTCTGAATTCTGGAATATCTGTGAAGCATTCCACTGATCTAATACTGTTTTACTCATAAGTCATACAGGTGGGGAGGAGTGGGTAAAATTTTCAGTAATAATGTAGGAACCTGAAAACCATTTAAAAACAATGGTCTTTGACCAGATTTTAAGAACCATCTAGGCACCTAAAGTAAAGAAAGGGGGTTGCCTGTCTGGTGATCAGCACAGACAAGGGTTTCCCATCCTCTAAACCACTGGTTTTCAAACTTTCTAAAGCCACAGAACCCCTCCATAGCACTTCTTCTGCTGTGGAAGCCCTACCGCTACTCTGTGAGTTGACATGGAGCCAGGTGACCCAGCCCAGCCATGACAGCACACCACCTCCCAGCCCCTTCTGCCATTATCCCCAGTCTCTCTCTGGAACCCCTGATGATCTCTTGTGGGAGCCCAGTGCTCCATGGGACAGTTTGAAAACCAGTGATCTAGGCTGGCCTTCAAAAGCAGGTCCAGGTATGGGTAAGTGTTCCACAGGCAGTATTACTGGTCTAGACTCATGGTGCTCAGCCAAGGTGCTGTGGCACCCAGGAGTACCACGAGATCCTTTTAAGGGTGCAACACAGTATTAGCACTATTAGGTGTGCAAATGCCTGCACATGACCTGGCAATGAATGCATTGCATTTGCAAGCTTATCTAACTTTATCCCAACCATGCAGTTGGTCCAATAAAAGATATCACCACAAAAAGATCCTTGCCTTTTGCATGAGTCTTAGACCATCATGGCTATGACACCACTCTAACACCACAACACATGATTCACAAGACAAATCAAAGGATTTCCCATAGGATTTCTTAGTGTCAAAAACTTTCTGATGTCCTGTTGTCATTCTGAGTTCTTCCTGAGAAACAGAAGAAGTGTTCTGTTGTTTCTCTATGGTTGAAAATGATTGAAAGCTAAGAGCTGGAATATTCTGAGGGGTGCCTTGAGTCTAATGAGAGGTACCTAGAGTCCAGTGAGCTCAAGAACTACTGATCTACAGCATCCATACTGGGTCTTTCTCATGCATGGAAGGTGTCAGATCATGTATGGACTCATGTGTTGCATGTGTGAGTGTATGTGCATGTGCATGTGAGCACTTGTGAGAGCACTGCTCTGTGTTGGATGATGGAGCCATGTTCAGTGAATGAATGTCTGCCTGTGTGCTGTTTGGTCAACATTCTGCTCTCAGGGCTGATGATATAACAGGAGTCCTGACTCTCAGATTTCACAGCTCTCCCTCATCAGGGCCTTATCCATTCTCAAAGAAATGAGTTGAACTTGGTTATCTTGTATGTCATTTCCTTCCAGATCCAGGCTTCCCGAATGATTTTAAACAATGCCACCAGCCCTGTGACTGAGTTCATCCTGTTGGGCTTTTCGTCCCTGGACCAGACAAGTCGCTTCTTCCTCTGTGCCCTCCTCTCCTCAACCTATACCCTGACACTAGCAGGAAACTTTTGTATCATGGTGGCTATTCTACAGGACCCCCACCTCCACCATTTGCCCATGTATGTCCTCCTGGGGAATTTCTCTTTCCTGGAGATCTGCTACGTCACAGCTACAGTGCCACGGATGCTGGTGGATCTGGTGACCCCTCAAGGAGACATCATTTCCTTTCAAGCCTGCTTCCTCCAGTTCTACTTCTTCTTCTCTATGGGGGCCACTGAATGCTCCTTCCTTTCAGCCATGGCATTAGATAGGTACCTGGCTATTTGTCACCCCCTGCATTACCCCAGCCTCATGTCCCAGCAGATCTGCTTAATCCTGGTGGCTTCTTGCTGGGTTTGTGGCTTCCTCTGGTTCATGATCCCCATTGTCCTCATCTCTCAGCTCCCCTTCTGCCACCCCAATGTCTTGGATCATTTTGTTTGTGATCCAGCCCCATTGCTAGCTGTCTCCTGTGCCCTTAGTCCTCAGACTGAACATGCCTTCTATACCCTTAGTTCCCTCATCATTATCAGTACTTTTCTATTTATTCTGGCCTCCTATGCAATGGTTCTTAAGGCAGTGATAAGACTACCACAGGGGGCTGGGAGACGCAAGGCCTTTTGCACATGCACTTCACATCTTGCTGTGGTAGGTCTCTTCTATGGCTCTATTATGGTCACTTATGTCAATCCAGCAGCCTCCGGGAGCAGTGGGAAGATAGTCACACTCTTCTATGTAGTGGTGACACCACTGTTCAACCCGTTGATCTACAGCTTGAGAAACAAGGAGGTGAAGGAAGCTTTGAGGAAGACACTGCTTGGGGAGTGATAGCTGTTTCTGTCTAGCTCCTGGAGGTACTGGCTAGCAGTCTCACAGCATAGGGAGTGTAACAGGGTGGGTTGTTCCTGTAGGACACTCCGGCTCTAATCTGAGCCCAGGAATGAAGCAGAGGCCTTTCAGCTCTGACACAATCTCTGATCCAACAGGGCAAAAATATTCTGTGTGATGCTAGGAGTCACTCTTCATCTAAAGGTAAAAATCTGTTTGACCATTTAGTTGGAATACAAGTTTTGTGTGTTTCTGTGCTTGCACAATGTATGTTAGTGTAATGATAGCATGTCCCTGCATGCTGGATCCTCTCTTTCCATTTCTGATGCAGTTTAATTTCAATTGCTTCCCTGTTTTAGATGCATTGTCATGACATTTAGCTCAAGTGGGGAAAGTTGTCACTAATGAAATGAGGGAGAAACCCTGGAACATTTATAATAGGGCTTCTACCCCACTACTAGAATAGAAAGTGGGGCAGGCACCCCTGGCCCATTCCCTCTCCTTCACTACCCACTCCCACATTTTTCTACATTTTTCCCTCCCTTACCTTGCTGTGTGTTTACCAGTGTTTCCCTACCCTGGTAGAAGTCCCTACCCCTCTTCCCCTCACTTCCTTCCAGTTAACTGTGGTCCCCTCTCTTTCTGTGCCCTGATGGTGACCCCAGAACCAAACCCAGAGTCAGGGAGGACCTGCAGCAAGATAGCTGCAGGTCCAGGTGCAGGCAGAGCCTGATGACCCGGGGAGGAGGAAGTAGAAGGGCCATGTGACACAAGGAGTCCTGTATAAGCCCAAGCCTCAGGCCAAGACAGCAGTTTGGCTGTGGAAGTAATTGTGAATGGATCCATTTGCAAGGGGCATGATAACTAGAGCCCAGACTATAGAGAGGACTCAGAAGGTGGCCCCAAGTGAAGGGAAGCTGGGAGCCTGCCTAGGAAGCAAGTTAAGTCCCCTGGGCACTTTCTGTTTTGGCTTTTGTTTTCCTATGTAGAGCCTGGCACCAAGGGCTGCAGTGAACCCCATGTGGGCCATTCCTTTGCTGGGACTGGGGCTTGCATTTTTAGTGGGTTTCATTTCCCATCACAAGCTTGATTGTGCGCTGTGGGGAACCTGAGGTCACCAGTGTGACCAGTGTGCTCTGTGGCTGAAGTTGACTGAACTGTGCGACAGGAGGTGGCAGGGGGTCCCTAGCACCTATGTACTGGATATTGCAGGAGCTGAAAGTTGAGGTCATGGGAAATGACCAGAGCTGAGCCAGGACCCTGCAGCCCTGAGCCGTGGGCCCCAAGCTGGAGGGTTCAGTGAGAGTAAAATTGGGGAGCATTGGGACAGACAGGGGCTGTCTCTTCCAAAAGTGTGCCTTACCCTCTGTATTGCCTCCCTTACTAATTCCAACATCAAGACATGGCAGCTGATGCTACAGGATAGGGGAGAGGCCAGAGGGTGTAGGTACTAATAGGCCCCTAGAGGCAGGCACCCTGTAGCAGCACTTGTAAATGACCTACAAACATCAAAGGCACTCTTACATGTGCTCTGCGGGTAGGGTCGGGGGCAGCTCTTTACTGCTCTAATTAAAACACAACCGTATCTCCTGTATCAACATCCTTGCACTTAAATGGTGGCAGGGGTGCCTGAACTAAAGCTCGTTAGATGAGCTTTAGTTCAAGCACCCCCCACCACCATTTTTATGCATGGGGACACTAATACATGAGTTCAGGAGGCTGCTCAAGTACAGCAATTGCTATACTCCAGCAGACTCGATTAATTGAATCTCCTCCAACGTGCTGGAAGTCCAGCACGTCCGAGCAGCCTTTCTGCTCATGTATAGGTGCCTCAAAAGATCAATACCCTGCAGCTAGGATCAAAATCATGATAATGTTAGTTTTGTATGTGATGGATCTCTCTCCCATCCTGGGACTATGGGAAGAATCTTGGTGTCCTGGCTACCACTCCAGGGCCCTAACAATTGTACTGCACAGCTTCTGTATGATTTGTATCAGTCCCAAAGATTAACCGCAGGAGGGAGTTTCTGACTGTTGTCTTTCCTGATTCATTCACAAGAGTCAGAACTATCACAACAACAAAGCAGATACAGCGAAATGAAAAGCTGGTGTCACAGGCATCCAGAACACAGCAGCCACAGTCACACATAATTAATTTTGTCTTATTTATTTATTCAGTTGATATGCCACCCTTTCCAATAATGTCTAATGGAGGATTGCAGTAAGAAAACAGAATAGCTTACAAAACAAGAGAATGACAAGAGATAAAACAATGTATAAGGCAAACTAGAATACTAATATAAAACTAGAGACCTCCCTAAACTGTATCTCAGCCTAGCTTGGCTTGTTAATGCCTGTCCAAATAAGAAGATCTTATAGTGCTTCCAGAAGATATCCAGGCTCAGGCTCTATCAGGCCTTAAGAGGGAGGGAGATCTACGACTGAGGAGTGACTGACTGCTGAGAACATCTTGCCTACATTTTGCCAAGCAGACTTGGCATATTAATAGTGCTTGCAAGAGGTTGCTCTCACTAATCTTGGGGATCACAATGGGGCCTAAGGGAGAAGGCGGTCTCCTAGGGAAGTAGGGCACAGGATGTTTGGGGCCTTATAGGACAAATCCATCACTTTGAATTGCGCCGGGGCCTCTATACATCCAGAGCTGTCACGTAGTTTTGGGCTGCCTTAGCCTGCTCTGTAAACTGCATTGGCAGGGCCTGGTGAGGATGGGGCTGAATATACTCCTCCCACATGAGCCCACAGGTTTGCTCCACAGCTGGAGGTTTGCTACTGAGGCTGTTCTGGCCTGGTCCTCAGCAGCCATGCTCAGGTGTTGGAGACTGAGGGCTTGAGAGTAGGCACTGGCTACAAGGCCAGAGCAGTCTCACAGGTGAATTCAGGAGGACTTACTGTCCTTAGCTTCCACAATTAGGGCTTTAGGCATTGGGCTTAAACAGAAACAGCCCACATCCATATTCACATCACTGCCATATTCAAGTGACAGCCCCAGCAGCAGAAATACACAGGCTGAGATGCACGTTAGCAGTACTCAGAAATACAGCCAAGATCACAGCCTGACTCCAATCACAGGCATAAGTTCTTGGAAAAAATAATCAATTGGATAAATGATAGGAATATAGTAGACATTGTATACTTGAGCTTCAGAATGGCTTTTCATAAAGTAGAAGGTAGGGGAGATATATGACCCTGTTCCTACTGTACCTGTGTGACAATGTCTCTGTGGTGCTTTTTTGTATCCCACTATTAGTATACAAGATCAGATTATGGGGACTGTGCCTCTTATCTGCCACGTAGGTGTATGGATATGTGGGAGTAGGGTGGTACAGATATTGTGACAGGAGTATGTATGGTATCATCGCCATGATGTACTTTGGACTGTCAAGTGAGCAATAGCAGCCATGGGACAGGTTGGTAGAGGTACTGTAGTGTGTGTGTGTGTGTAAATACACACTTGTGTGTGTGTATCTTTGCAAAAATTAAAAGGGTATGTATGGGTGAGGGAGTGAGAAAAGTTTTGTTTATCTCTTGCATTTTAACACGATTTAACTGCATTCAGCAGTTAGACTATAAGAGGCCAGAGGAGTCAGGTTTGCAAGCACTGGCCCTGCCTTCCAAAGCTGTATAGCTGGTAAGATGACTGATGCTGTAAGATGAAGTTGAGTTAATGCAGCTTTGGGCTGAGTGCTCACCAGGACATGTGTGGAAGTCTAAGGTGAAGGGACCCCAGTTCAGGACTCCCAAGAGAAAGGAGAGGCTTTATGTTGGAGCGCTCTTAGAGGGATGGTGTTGCATCTCGCCATCCAACCCTAAAGCAGTAAGTGCAGGTGATTGTACACATCCCTTAAGTTCAGTTAGAGCCTGTTTCCTGCTTGGTCTTAAAGGGTGTTTATATACGTGCTCTGGGAGTGGGGGGGTGTTTTAATTAGAGCGGCTCCTAAAGCCACTCTAAGGAGTTTCCCCTCTAAGGGGAAACCAGCACGGGTTCATAGCAGGCAGATCGTTCCTGACTAATTTAGTCTCTTTTTTTGACCAGGTTACGAAATGCCTGGACACAGGAGGAGGGGTGGATGTCGTATACTTAGACTTCAGGAAGGCCTTTGATACAGTATCCCACCCCATACTGGTGAACAAGTTAAGAGGCTGTGACTTGGATCACTACACAGTCCGGTGGGTGGCGAATTGGCTAGAGGGTCGTACCCAGAGAGTCGTGGTGGATGGGTCGGTTTCGACCTAGAAGGGTGTGGGCAGTGGGGTCCCGCAGGGCTCGGTCCTTGGACCGATACTCTTCAATGTCTTCATCAGCGACTTGGAGGAGGGAGTGAAGTGTACTCTGTCCAAGTTTGCGGATGAGACAAAGCTATGGGGAGAAGTGGACATGCCGGAGGGCAGGGAACAGCTGCAAGCAGACCTGGA
>NW_005842295.1:155009-178644 GCF_000455745.1 Alligator sinensis | reverse complement strand
GCCCTCTTTCCTGCCTATGCAGGGGGTCGGACTCGATGATCTATTGAGGTCCCTTCCGACCCTAACATCTATGAATCTATGAATCTATGAATTTAAAGTGCCCAGAGCATTTTGTATATCAGTGTCCCCATGCTTCAAAATGGTAACAGGGGAGCTTTATATAAACCTCATCGAATACCCCCACTGCCATTCTGAAGTGCAGGGACACTAATACATGAGGAACTGGAGGCTCCTGGAACGTGGCAATTACCACGCTCAATTAATTGAGTCTACTCTGATGCACTGTAATTACAGTGTGCCCTTGGATCTGCCTTGCTGCTCATGTATAGGTGCCCAAAAAGCTGAAACCCTTAGGGTACTAGAAGGTAGAAAAAGCCTGCCTCTGCCAGCTCCTGAAAGAGCTGAGGTTGCCTTTAAAAGAACTGAGTAGCCTCTGCAACCAGAAGAGTAACAACACCTTGGCACTAGAGAGGAGCACCAACAGGAGTAGTGAGGAGCAGCAATAGCAATGAGAAGTGATCAGGATCAGAGCTGCATGACATGGAGCAGCATCCCTTCCAGCAGCAGCGAGGCATGATAAAGAGCAGCATCCCCGTGTATCGGCAAGGAGCAGCAGCAGCAACAGTGAAGCAGCCCAGTGATGGTGCAGCAAGAGATACCTTGGGCTAAAGATACACTAGGTCTACTGTCTACTTTGCTCACCCTGTGTGGAACAAAGCGAGAACTCAGAGACTACTGCTTGTGCTGAGCTATTAATAGGGATGTAACTAGCATTTAATAAAGTATCCATTTAACCTCTATATCAGTTCAAAGGTTAACTGGTATCACATACACAGTTTTGTGACCTCTGGCAGGAACAGCCCTGGCCCTTTATGTCTTCCCCACATGCCCAGTGCTATGCAGACCCCGGGACACTGGTGGGGAGCCACAGGCATAGCCAAGCCATGAGGGGGCACTGGCCAGCTGCAAAGTCATGGCTTCCCCTTGTCCCCATGGGCAGGGGCTGGGGTTGTGGATAGAGCCAGGTCTGTGGACCTCTCCCGGAAGATATGTGACCTCCCTTCTCTACAGGGGCTGAGGGGGCCTTGTCACTGCAACAATGAGAGTCCTGGCACCACAGTGGGTCTACCTGGTTTCCCTGCAGTGGCAGGGCCTGGGTAGGGTAAAGGGCAACGGGCTCCCTGCACCTCCCACCGTGCTTGTGCTAACATGGCCTGGACCTGAAAGGTTTCTCCATGCTGTAAAATTGGGTGCTCCCCAGCTCTCCCCAGGGGGAAGGGGTTCCAGACCCAGTCCCAGACTGGGTACACTTCATCCTTCCCCCTCCCGCCCATAGTGCTGTGGGCTAGCCACACATTAAGAAATCTAAATGAGTTTTAAGCACCCTTAAATCATTTTAAAGATGCACCATTCCAGGGCAGTCTTATCTCTGATCTGTGTTACCCAACTCATGTTCCACCAATGTGTGGTCACTCCCCAGAGATAAGCCACCCAAATTTTGGTCCTACAGCATCCCAGGATGGAGTGTCCCCTCTCCCCACCCTCCTGTTCTGTATGGACAAAATTTCCATCCCTGAACTCTACTGCCCAGAGGGTGGCACTGGTACCAATCCAACTCCCCCTCCCACCCCCAGAAGTGTGACCTAGCCAGGCAGCTTCTAGGGATGCAGACCAGACCAGGAGAGAGGACTACAGGAAGTGGAGGGGGGAACAAGATAAGGTGGTCCCAATTAGCTGGGGCTACCCAATCAAATTCCCAATTTATCAAAACACGAGACTTTAATTTGCTTACCCTTTGTTTCTTCATAATAGTTTTTTAGCTTCTTTTTATTTTATCATTGAATGGCTTCAGCGGCTGGCTTCCTTCATTTCACCATCCAGACCCAAGCCACCATTCCTACTCGTTGTCTCTCCACCTCCCAGCCTCATGCTCCCACCCAACCAATCCATCTCTCCAATGCAGCCCCCACCTTGAGAGGGGATAGAAGCCTTTCCTGGTTTGCTAGGCCTCTAGTGGCAACACACAGCTACAGCTCTTAGTCAGGCCTGTGGGCACCAGCCGTCTAGTAGCAAGTCACAGCTGTGCAGGTCAGGGACAGTCAGAGCAGGGTTTTAGCCTGAACGTGTGAGTGCTTTAAACTGGAGCTAATGTTAACACTGATCGACATTTGAGAAGCTTAAAGTATAATGTGTAATAAAGCTGTAAGATATCTGGAGGCACTCTATGGGATCTGTTACACATTCATTTTAGGCAGCTCAGGGAGCTCTTGACCCTAGGATTGTCCGCACATTAATGTGGAAAACTAGGTTTAAGTACCTTTTCGGCATCTTGAATTTACACCACTGCACGTTAGATTTATGTGTAGTCTGAGTTACCCAGCTCCAAAGAAAAGCTGTAGATTCTTCAGCTCTTGGTCCTTCAAAACCAGCTTGGAGGACTTTCTGGGTGGTTTGGTTTAATCCAAAAGAGGATATCTGGGTGAAATGCTATAGCCTGTATAATCAAGATGGCCAAACTACATGATCACCTATATCATCCTTTCTGACTTTAAGGTCAAAGAAACTGTGCAATCTGAAAAAAAGAACATCACATTAGGGTTGGACTAATTCTAATTCGACCAACTAATATCTGCTTGGAGTAATAAAGGATATCGCCTCTACCAAGCATTCTGAACATCACATTAGGGTATTTCAAAACTCCCTCTTTTTTTTTTTTTTTTTTTTTTTGAGGAGGCCAGTAGATTTTTGGGAACTTTCTGATTTTTTTTTTATGTTGTCCAATATAATTGTAAAGAAACCAGGATGTCTGTGCCTCAGATCCTCAAAAAACTTTACAGACCTCCCTCCATAAGGGGCAGAGCAGTCTGAGCAACTAGAATGCACAATGGCGGAGAAAACTGATAGCTCTAACTCTTGCATGACTGAGGATGGTGTGATCTCTGCAGGCGGCTGATTGGAGCATCCTTGAGAGTGGTACCTCCCCCCTTCCCTGAAGGGCCTTCCAGTTCATGACAAAAGCAAAACCAACATTAATTGGGAGCCTTTGATACTCGTTGTTCTTCAAACATTGCCTTGTCCATGGAAAGTCCTCATCACCCAACTGCCTATGTCTCCTACTCTCTCCATCCAATCAGGAATGAATTCTCTCTTGGTTCAGGAGTGAAGGACGCAAATCCATGGTGATGTTTGCAATGGAGACAGCTGGCTAAGAACCGTGGGGATTTCTGAGCTAGAGCGTGAGACCTACAAAGGTAAAAACAGTGAGGGATTTTCTGACTGTTAGAATAAGGGGCAGAAATTTCCAAAAGAGCTTAAAGTTTCTAGAACATCTGTATCCTATGAGAGCTTTTCAAAGAGAGATCTCTTGCAACAGTGCCATACCAAAAATATTATCCTAAAAGCACTAATTCTGCAGAAAATTTTCTATCAGAAATTTTCTAAAACTTTCTTCCTGAAGAGAGCTTTTTACCCACCTTCTTCTAGAGGATCATTCTGGAAATAATGTTCTTTTAACATTTTGTTGAGTAGGCTTGTCTAAAGAAAAATTTTGAAATATTATTTTCTAAATTGTAACTTTTATACCGCTTATTTTCCTAGAGCAGTTCCTATTTACCTAACGACTATTTTCCAAAGTCATTCCCTGACCTGAGAATTTTCTTTCTAAGGAAAACTTTCCAGTGTGATATTTAAAGAGCATTTTCTAAATTATCACTTCAAAAAGAATATAAAACATAAATTTCATGAGGTAATGTTTAGAAAGATTTTCCAAAGGAAATGTCTTTATATTTGTCAAAAGTATACATTTTAAGGAGGAATTTGCCAACCTAAAAGGTTGTATATCTAGAAGTATTTCCCAGAATAAGCTATAACCCCTAGAGAGTTTCTTTTAAAGGTTTTATTTTTCCCTGAGAGGTGCATGATTTTTGTAAAGTACTATTGCCTAGCATCATTTGTAAGGTGCATTTTTTCTTGATATATATTCATAGCATCATTTTTAAAAACCATTTCCTCAAATAATTGCTTAGGAGTGTTTTTAGCAAGGCTTTCCCCCTTTCCCCTTAGGATACTTGTAGACAATTTTCCAAGGTATACTTTTCCAAATTTTAATCTCTAAAATGGTATTTCCTATGCAGCTCCTTCAAGTATAGTTTCTAGAGCGTATTCCCCCAAACAATTATTTTTAGAGGAATTTCTCAAGCTACAGGCATTGTTAAAGCATTATATTCTATAGGGAAGCTTCTAAGATAATTTCTGAGGAAAAGAAAGAAACATATAGAGGGATAATTTTTTACAAATACTTTCAAAAGTGTAATTTCTAATGACCTAGCTCTAGACTTTTTTTTCCCCAAAAGAATTGATTTCTAATGAGAAATTTGTAAGGCAGTGTTTTAAAATGCAAATTCTAAATAGTCAGGGTCTGATGCTTAAAATAATTGTGCATCTGTATATTTGTTTGTAGGATGGTGGTGGTATTAATTTGGAGAGAAAACTGTCAAGAGAGTATTTGGCAATGCAGGACTCCAAGGACTCTCCTGGTTAATCAAGACCAATCCTTTGCCATCACAGGCAACCAAAGCATATCATCCCTTTCGTAACATCCAGCTCTACCTGGGAGACAGTTAGGTTTTATGCTCCAACAGCTCCTATCCAGGAGGGTGTTCCTCTCATAGCAATTTGCCTTGTTTCTTCTTATGCAAACAATGTCCTTGAGAAGTTTCTATAAAGAATTTTCTAGAGATCATTTCCTAGAGTAATTTCTGAAGACAATTTCTAGAGCAGTTTTCAAGGCTGACTTCTTACACTTATTTTCTAAAGCAGCTGTAATAAAGCATCGCATCTGTAAAGTATACTATTAAAGTTTACTTGAGTAAGCCTTTCTAAAGAACATTTTCTAAATATTCATTTCTAAAGTGTAACTTGTATAATGTTTGTTTTCCTAGAGCAATTCCTATTTACCTAAAGTGGATTTTCTAAAGTCATTCCCAGACCAGAGAACTTTCTTCTGACCTTTTCAAAGTAAAATATTCCAGTGTGATTTTGAAAGGGCACTTTCTAAATTATCACTTCAAAAGGAATATAAAGAATAAATTTCATGGTGTAATTTTTAGAAAGATTTTCCAAAGGAAATATCATTAGGATTGAATAAAGCACACATTTTTAAAAAGATTTTTTCTCAAAGAGAATTTCCCAGCCTAAAAGGTTTTCTGTCTAAATGTATTTTCCTTTTTTTCTCAAATAATTTCTAACTGATATTTTTAGAAAGGTTTTCCTTCTCCTCTATAGGATACATACAGACAATTTTCCAAGGTGTACTTTTCTAAATTTTAATCTTTAGAATGATATTTCATAAGAAGCTCCTTTAAAGTATAGTTTCTAGAAAGTATTTCCCCACACAATTAATTTTAAAGGAATTTCTCAAGCTAAAGCATTATATTCTATCAAGACTTTTCTTGGATACTTACTAAAGAGTATTGAGGCATACATTTTGACAAGTACTTTCAAAAGCATGTTTTCTACTGACTTAGCTCTCTAGACATTTTCTTTTCCCCAAAATTGAGTTCTGAGGAGCAATTTGTAAAGGGGTGTTTCTAAAAGGCAAATTCCAAATAGTCGGGGTCTGATGCTTAAAATAATTGTGCGTCTGCATATTTGTTTGCAGGACTCTGCTATTAGTTTCCAGAGAAAACTGTCAAAAGTATTTAGCAATTCACGACTGAAAAGAATCTTCTGGATAATCAAGAGATTATACTTAGAAAGCCTTTTAGGTTGGATCATTCTCTTTGAAAACTCTCATTTAAAGGTATGCTTTAGACAAATCTAAAGACAATTCTTTTGGAAATTTTTTCTAAAAATTCTTTGGGAATATTGTCTCTTAAAAAGGATGCTTTGAATATGTATCAAGAAAAAATGCACCTTACAAAGGATGCTAGGGAATGCTACTTTAGAAACATTATCTACCTATCAAGGGAAAAGAAATCTCTTGCCATCACAGGCAGCCAATGCATACCATCCATTTCATATCATCCAGCTCTACCTGGGAGGCAGTTAGGTTTTAGGCTCCAACAGTTCCTAGCCAGGACAGTGTTCCTCTTGTGGCAGCTTCCCCTATTTGTTCTTACTCCCACAATGTCCTGGAGAAGTTTTTATAAAGAATTTTCTAGAGATTATTTCCTAGAGCAATTGTTAAAGCTGCTGCTTAAACTTATTTTCTAAACCAGCTTTAGTAAAGCGTCACACTTTTGTAAAGCATATATATGTGTGTGTGTATATATGTATATATATATGTTTTTAAGCAAATCAGCTCTCAAAGTAAGTGGGGGAGGAACTGTGCACATAGAATATCTGTCTGTGTGTGTGCCTGCACATGTTTAGGATGCTGTGTATCCAAGGTGGCCTGGTTCATAAACAAGAGAGAAAAGAAAAGAAAAAGTTACAGTACCTTTTTAACTCTTTCTATATGGATACTGACCTGTCGGGCATTCTCTGAGCTTAGAGAGTGCCGTAAGACCCAGGTTTTATATAAACTACTTTAATATGATCAAATCTATTCAACAATAAAACATATTTTTTAAGATAAGGTGAATCCGTCGCGGTAAAATTACCAATCTCTACTCTAATAACATGATCTAGAAATTAATCTGTCTTTCCTATCTTACTATTCAAATAGAAACAGCAAAATGGCAATACGCCATTCTTAATTCAATATTTTAGCAATGTTTCAAAAATTGTACAACACAAAAATATGAACATAGTAGTTGGATCTAGAGGTTTATATAATGCTAATTCTAGTATTTTAACCTAATCTTACATGTAGCTTCCCATCATATATATTACGTAAATGTAAACATACATAGAAGTATTAGTGTAATACTTAACCGTATCTGAAAATATAAGTCTATTATTATATCAATTAAATCTGCAGATTAGTAACATGGTCAGGACTCAAAGTTTTAAATATATCTAGATGTTTATGTAGCATATCACCGTCAATTTATTATTTTAATGAAATGGAAGGATGTAATAATACATTTACATTTCTCAATATAAAGATTTGTTAAATGATAATTGTACTGTATGTTATAGCAAATTTAAGAATTGTTATGATTACTTACAACATCTTAAAATTAATATGTAATTAAAATTTAGATTGCATAGGTATTGATAGTAAATAAATATCAATAAATAGAGATATTGATGAAGATATTAATGCTATGGGTTCTGCTTAGTTAGCATTTTAATTTTGAAGTTAGGAGTAAACTGTGAAATATTTTTAATATATTAATTCAACCAGAAACTTTTTATACCTATAATAATCAGTTCTTTTCTAATAAGAGAGTACGGATTGATAGTGTAGTAAATAATCTCTTGTTGCAATTAAAGAGTAATTGATAAAATATTCACTATACCTTACCATTTTAATGAACAACCACTGTATATAACGGTTAATCTAACCATGAAAAAATAAACACAAAAATTTGTATCATGCAAAATTATTGATTTTATATTCCATTTAGAAAAAAAAACCCGTAGAATATAAAACTGTTACTAGTACGTTATTATCATCTGAGCAATACAATAGGTAAACTGTATGAAGCCGGCAATTTTTGTTCTACTTTGGTAGAACATCAAGCACAATGGGTCTGAGTTCTCTCGGGGGTTCTTAGAAGCTGTTGTTTTGGGGTTTTTTAAATAATGAATGAATAACAACACCAAAACTACAACACAACACTCAGTGGGATCTGTACATTAATTTCATATGCAATAATTGGTTTCTTTCTTCAGTCACATCCAAAAATCAATATAGAGATATATCTTGATACCATGAATTAACAGATCTTTCTCCTGTATATTTGTTAGGCCTGATCAATGACTGATGTCATTCCTGAATGGATCTGAATTCAAGGTAAATATCTGTGAAGCATTCCACTGATCTAATACTATTTTACTCATAAGTCATACAGGTGGGGAGGAGTGGGGTAAAATTTTCAGTAATAATGTAGGAACCTGAATACCATTTAAAGACAATGGTCTTTGACCAGATTTTAAGAATCATCTAGGCACCTAAGTAAAGAAAGGGGGTTGCCTGTCAACCCCGCAATGTTCCCTTGGGCATCACGTGCTCTGGTGACCAGCACAGACAAGGGTTTCCCATCCTCTAAACCACTGGTTTTCAAATTTTCTAAAGCCACAGAACCCTTCCATAGCACTTCTTCTGTGAGTTGACATGGAGCCAGGTGACCCAACCCAGCCATGACAGCACACCACCTCCCAGCCCCTTCTGCCATTATCACCAGTCTCTCTCTGGAACCCCTGATGATCTCTTGCGGGAGCCCAGTGCTCCATGGGACAGTTTGAAAACCAGTGATCTAGGCTGGCCTTCAAAAGCAGGTCCAGGTATGGGTAAGTGTTCCACAGGCAGTATTACTGGTCTAGACCCATGGTGCTCAGCCAAGGTGCTGTGGCACCCAGGAGTACCATGAGATCCTTTTAAGGGTGCAGCACAGTATTAGCACTGTTAGGTGTGCAAATGCCTGCTCATGACCTGGCAATGAATGCATTGCATTTGAAAGCTTGTCATATGTATTCCAACCACACAGTTGGTCCATTAAAACATATCACCCCCCAAAAATCCTCACTTTTCACACAATTCATGGACCAGCGTGGCTATAATATCACTCTAACAGTACAGCACACAATTCGCAAGAATCATGTGTTGTAGTTTAATTTTAGTAATTGTAGTTGTGTGTTTAGTTTCTCTCATTCCTTGGAGTCTCAGAACAGCAGAGACTCCCTATGCCTGAAGAAGGGTGATTGTGCCTGAAAGCTTGCTAACAACTTTTTGCATCTACTCAGTTGATGTAATAAAAGATATCACATCTGCTCAAAGAATCTGCCTTATGTCCTTAGACCAACATGACTACAACCAAAAACCCAGCATGATTCACAAGATGAACCCAAAGATTTCCCATAGGAATTCTTAGTGTCAATATCTTTCTGATCTCCTGAGGTCTTTCTGAATTATTTCTGAGAAGTAGAAGAATTGCTCTATTAGTTCTTTGTAGTCAAAAATGACGGAGAGCTAAGAGCTGAAATTTTCTGTGTGGAGCCTAGAGTCTAATGAGTTTGAGCGCTACGGCTCCATGCTACAGCATCCATGCTGGGTCCTTTTCAACAATGGAGGGTGTTGAACATGTATGGACTTTGAAATGCATTGCAAGTGTGAGTGTATGAGTGCACATGTGAGAACAATACTACCTGTTGGAAGATGTAGCCACATTCTGTGAATGAATGTCGATTTTTCTATACTATTTGGTCAGAATTCTGCTCTCAACGCTGATGATGTAACAGGAGTCCTGACTCCCAGGTATCCCAGATCTCTCCCACTAGAAACTCAGGAGTAGACCTCTGATATCTTGTGTGTCATTTCCTTTCAGATCTTGGCTTGCCCAATGATTTTAAATAATGCCACTAGCCCCGTGACTGAGTTCATCCTGTTAGGCTTTTCATCCCTGGACCAGACAAGCCGCCTTCTCCTCTGTGCCCTCCTCTCCTCAACCTATACCCTGACACTGGCTGGCAACCTTTGCATCATGTGGGCTATTCTACAGGACCCCCGCCTCCACCATTTGCCCATGTATGTCTTTCTGGGGAATTTCTCTTTCCTGGAGATCTGCTATATCACAGCTACAGTGCCACGGATGATAGTGGACCTGGTGACCCCTCAGGGAGATGTGATCTCCTTTCAGGCCTGCTTCCTCCAGTTCTACTTCTTTTTCTCCATGGGGACCACAGAATGCTTCTTCCTTTCAGCTATGGCCTTGGATAGGTACCTGGCTATTTGTCACCCCCTGCGTTACCCCAGCCTCATGTCCCAGCGGTCCTGCTTATTCCTGGTGGCCTCCTGCTGGGTTTGTGGCTTCCTCTGGTTTATGGTCCCCATTGTCCTCATCTCTCAGCTTCCCTTCTGCCACCCCAGTGTCTTGGATCATTTTCTCTGTGATCCAGCCCCATTGCTGGCTGTCTCCTGTGTCCCTGCTCCCCAGACTGAACGTGGCTTATATACCCTTAGTTCCCTCATCATTATTGCTACTTTTCTATTTATTCTGGCCTCCTACACAATGGTTCTTAAGGCAGTGATGAGACTGCCCTGGGGGGCTGGAAGACACAAGGCATTATCTACTTGTACCTCACACTTCGCTGTGGTGGGTCTCTTCTATGGCTCTGTCATGGTCACTTATGTCAATCCAGCAGCCTCTGGGAGCAGTGGGAAGATGGTTACACTCTTCTATGTAGTGGTGACACCACTGTTCAACCCATTGATCTACAGCTTGAGAAACAAGGAGGTGAAAGAAGCTTTGAGGAGGACACTGCTGGGGGAGCGATAGCTGTTCCTGTTTAGCTCCTGGAGGTACTGACAGGGAGTGTAATAGGGTAGATTGTATCTGTAGGAGGCTCCAGCTTTAATCTAGGCCCAGGAATGAGGCAGAGGCCTTTCAGCTCTACAAGACACTATCTCTGATCTAACAGAACAAACATTCTGTGTGATCTCTAGGAATCACTCTTCATCTAAAAATAAAAATAGCAGCTTTGACCGTTCACTTGGTATACAAGCTGTGTGTGTTTCTGTGCTGGCACAATACATGTAAGTGTAATGGTAGTGTGCGCCTGCATGCTGGATCCCCTCTTTCCATTTCTGGCACTGTTTCCCTTCATTCAGTGGATTATTATCACACTTAGCTCAACGGGCAAAGTTGTCACTGTTTTAAATAAAATAAAATAAAAATCCCTGGAACATCAAAAAATCATCACCCCTGCACCTAGGATCAAAATCATGATAATGTTAGTTTTGTGTGTGATGCATCTCATTCCCTCCTGGAACTGTGGAAAAATCCTGGTGTCTGGTTACCAGTCTACTGCTCTGACAACTGTACTGAACACCTTCATCTGGTGTGTATCAGTCCAAAAGATTAACAGAAGCTGGGAGTCTCAGATGAGACTGAGATCATTCACAAGAGTTAGAAGGAAGGAATTAATTGCTCTGTTAACAAGCAAGCCCTGGTTTGGGGCCATCAGTAAATATGCAGGGAGGGGCAGGACTTCCAGTGCCCCTTGGCCCCCATTTCCCAGTTCTTCCCAACTAGAGCCTTATCCATTCTCAAAGCAAGGAGATTTACGAGTGAGGCTGGTTTGGTCTTGTCCCCAGCAAACATGCTCAAGTGCTGGAGACAGGACTTGAGAACAGTCTCATGTGAACTCAGGAGGACTTACTACCCATAGCCTTCACAAGGGGCTCCTCGCTCAGAACTCCAGGTTTTACGCATAGACAGAAACAGCCCACATCCATATTCACATCATTGGCATACATGTATGATAGCCTCAACATCAGAAACACACAGGCTGAGACACACATCAGTAGTAGTCAGAAAAGCAGCCAAGATCACGGCCTGCCTCCAATCACAGACATAACTTCTTGGAAAAAATAATGAACTGGGTAGATGACAGGAATGCAGTAGACATTGTATACTTCAACTTTAGTATGGCTTTTGGTAAAGTACAAGGTAGAGTAGATGTGTGCACCCCTATTCCTAGTGTACCTGTGTGATAACCTCTCTGTGGTGCTTATTTGTATGCTGCTATTGGTATGCAAGGTCAGATTATGGGGACTGTCTCTCTAATCTGCTACATGGGTGCACAGACACAACTAGGCTTATTTAGTTTGGGGAAGAGAGAGAAGACTGAAAGGGAATTTAATTCAATCCTTCAACTACCTGAAGTGGAGTTTCAAAGAGGATGGAGCTGGACTGTTCTCAGTGGTGGCAGATGACAGAATAAGGAGCAGTGGGCTCAAGTTGCAGCAAGGGAAATTGAGGTTAGAGATTAGGAAAAACTCTCTCACTAAAATGTTAGAAAAACACTGGAACAGACTACCGAGAGAGATGGTGGAATCTCCATCCTTGGAGGTTTTTAAGACCTGTCTAGACAAAGCCTTGACTGGGACAATCTAGTTGGGGATGGTCTTGCTTTGAGCAGGGGGTTGGACCAGATGGCCTCCTCAGGTACCTTCCAACCCTAATTTTCTATGATTCTGAAGTTCATAAGGGGGCTGATGCTGTAGCAGAAAGTTAAGTAAATGTAGCTGAGGAGTGAGTGTTCACCAGGATTTGTATAGAAGTCTGAAGGACCCTGGCTTAGGAATCCCAAGGGAGAGAGAAGAGGCTTCAGGTTGGATCTCTCTTAGAGGGACAGTGTTGCATCTCACCATCCAACTCTAAAGCAATAAGTGCTCGTGATGTATACATCCCTTCAGTGTGTTCAGTTGGAGTCTGTTCCCTACTTGGTCTTAAAGAGCTGAAATCCTTTGGGTACTAGCAGGTAGAAGGCTGCTCCTGCCAGATCCTGAAAGAGTTGAGATTGCATCTAAAAGAACTGGGTTGCCTCCCCAACCAAAAGAGGAACCAGCTTACCCTGGCAGCGGTGAGGAGCAGTGACAGCAGTGAGGAGTAAAAAGGAGCTAAAGATAAACACTCCTTTATAGTGGTGAGGAGCAGCAACAACAGCAATGAGGAGCAGCACCCCCTCCAGCAGCCGTGAGAAGTGATCTTCAGTTTTCTCTTCTCCAGACGAAATAACATGAGCTCTTCTAGTCTTTCCTCCTCAGTCATGTTTCCAAGGCCCCTAATCAGTTTTGTCTCTGTGCTGGACTTTTTCCAATGTGTCCTCATCTTTCTTGAAGTGTGGGGCCCAAAACTGAACACAAGACTTGGTGAGGCCTCACCAGTGCTGAATACAGTGGAATAATCTCTTCCCTTCTATTTACACATGGCAGTCCTGTTAATATACCTCAGGATGTGGATGTCTTTTTTTTTTTTGCAACAAGTGGGTGGAACAAATGGGAGAGCCTGACTTGTAGCTCAGCCTTGGTCAGGGCCACCTGCCCATGGGGCCATGGCGCTGGGACCTGTACCCTCCCTGGTACAATGTGGGGGCCATTCAGGGTGATTCTTGGTCAAGCTGCCCTATTCCTCTATCAGCAGAGCCAGCTGCCAGCTCTGCTCTCTGACCCTGGCATGACTGTCCCTATCAAAAGAGAGCCCGCAATCCACCCATCTCTGACCTACTGTTCTGCAAGAAGCATGTGGCAATTGGGCCTCGGATTTCCCTTCCGCTTCACAGGCTGACATTCAGCCTGCATGTCATGCAGAGCCTGCTGATTTTGGTGGCCCTGGGTGGGGAGGTTAGGAAAGGTCAGCTGAAACACCTGCTCTTTGTGACCATTGTTGAGCTGCACCAGTTCAGTTGCTTTGCCACCATGTAGCCTCAGCCCAAGGTCAGGTAAGATACACACCTCCAGCCAGCTCAAACAAGCTGATCCTTGGCCTTGGACCTGAAGCACTGCTCAGCTGGGTGATGTGAAGGCCCAGTGGGGTCCTGGATTTGGAGAAAGTCGGCTCTCTCGGAAGTTTGCAGCATGGCCCAGTGACTGAAGCACTAGACAGGGACTGGGGAGAGCTGGAGTCTGGGCCCACTCATGCTGACCTGAGGGGTGGCTTGTGTGGCCTCTCTGTACCTGCCTCTCCCTCTGGAGTAGTGTGATAGCAGCCCCAGCCTCTGCTGTGACAGCCCTATGAGATTTGCTGATGGAAAGTGCTATGGTTAGACCTAGAGGACCCCTGTATTCAACCAAGCTGGGAAGTAGAGAAGGAAGTCAAGAAATTTAAAAAACCATACTATAAAGCCAACACCAAGCAACCCAGGTTTCAACCTCGAAACCCCCACCATGTGCAAACACTGCATAATAGTGTGAACATAGGAAAAACAAGAACCACTGTCCCTGTCAGTTCTTCTTTTTGAAAACAGTAAAAGGACCCAGTATTGAAGAGAAAGCTTAATATGTTTTGCTCTGGGGAAGAACTGGAATATAAAAACAGTAGAAATGGCATGTCTTGCACAAATCAATGGATCCCACAGCACCTGAACCTACAATAGATTCCAGATTTAATGACCCTGGCTAGGTACAGACATTCAAAAAACCCAAGGCAGAATCAATCTGAGTTACAGTTTTCTGTAAGTGACATTAATTTAGATCCGTAGTGAACAGAACACACATTTGCCCTTTGGGGCAGGGGTACAAATTAGACCACATTCCACCATTTTTAAACCACTCTGTGTGCCTGACTTCTGTCCGTGGCTATAGACTAGTTTCCAAACACTTATACAGGTACAAATGTAATGTCTGTACCTGACCCCTGTGTCCAGGTAGACTGAGCAGGAGTGCAACGTGGCCGGCCAGATCCCTGCAGCCAGCCAGTCCCAGTGAAGAGAATAGGACAAGTCCTGCCTGGAACAAGCATCAGCTGCAGTCAGCCCAGCGCCGCAGCCCGTCCCAGCTGGTCCCAGCTGGGCTGAGTGAGACAATCAGGGCTGCCAGTCCCAAGGCCACAGACAGGAGGGCTCTCACACTGCAGCCCTTGAAAGCCAGCCTGGCATGCAATTACCTTGCCTGGGCAAAGGTGAAAGTTCTTGCTCCTAACCCTCTGTGTGGTCATTGCTGGTCTCATGGTGTTGAATCCTAGCTCCAACTCCAGCCTCTGATTCTGGGCTCTTGATTCTGTTCTGACCTTTGGCTCTGACTTTTGACTCCAGTTCCTGGCTAATGCTCAGCTTGCCGTCTTTCTGGCTACGGCTTTGGCCCCTGGCTTGCTTTGACTTTGGCTATGGTTCCTGAATCCAGTTCTGATGCCAGATTCCTCCATACCCCCTGCTTCTTGTGAGGCCAATTGCTATTGCATGAGTATTTTGGTGCCTGACCACTAGGCGAGACTTCCCACATCCCAGTTTCCTAACAAAGAGGCAGGCTGTGAGAAGTTCACTAGGGTTTGTATTTCAGGAGGCTGTTTAGGTTACAGAAGTGATGCATTGTAGTAATGAGGTGGTAGAGGAGGGGAGCCCATGGTTCCCAGGTGTGCATGCTGCAGGAAGCAGGGGGCACTCCATTAAACTACCTGTAGTGAAAACAGTTCCAGCTGGTGCTCAGCACGATTCCTAAAGCGAAATCCGGGGGGTTCATATGGGGAGGGAGAAGAACAGGAGTTAGAGTGAGGGCTGATCCAATACCAACTGGTGAGTGCTAGAAAGAGCTTTCCCCATGCAACTGGATACCCTTGGCCAATCCCCTAGGCTTGTCCCTTTTCCCTGAAGCAGTGGGTGCTGGCTGCTATGCTTCAGTCAGCTACTGGGGGAGACAGAGTTCAGTTGCAAGCAGACCAACACAAAGATGAGACAAAATGCAAGGTCCTATTTCACATTATACACCCATCTGGCAGTTGCTAAATATGTGCATAAGATAAGTACCAGTTCTGGGACTGGCACCTGCGTTGTTTGATTAAGAAAGTGCAGTGGGCTAAGATCTAGCCTGCAGTTTTTGTTGGGATCACTTTGAGGGCAGGGGGAGGAGGCTGTGCCAGCATGTGTTACTGTGAACAGTTTCCCTAGTAAGACCTCCATGTGCCCTTTTCACTCCAGGAGCAGATGGCAGTGTAGACCTGGCAGCAGGCCATAAAGACTGCCCCTGATTGGGTCCCTGTATTGGGTGTGTGTTGTCCCCAGGTTAAGACTCTAGTTTTGTAACTCTTTTGTTGCAAGTGGGGCCCTCTGGGAGGGAGGATCTGAGAGCTCTTGTGCCAACTTTCAAGTTCTGGTGTCAGCTTGGATTCTTGCTGAGTCTGCAGATCTCACCGATACAAGAATCTCCTAGAAATGTAGCTGAAAGCACAAGAGAAGAGCAGCTCCTCTCCCCTTCCTCCCACAAGACTCCTGATCCTGGATGCTTCTTTCCTTTCTTCGCATGAATGTATGGAGCCCATTCTTGGTGACCAAAGCAGTTCTTTTGGCCAGGAAGCATGAGACTCCACAGAAGCTTTCCTGAATTTGACACTTGATCTGGAAGGTTGCAGAAGCATTAGTCGGAGGTGGCTGTGGTTCTGGGTAGCTGCTGAAGCTGAACCTTTTAGAAACTGGACCCTCAGACAGTGAAGCTGTGAAAATTGCCTTCAGTATCATAGTATGTGTCCTGACAAGGCCTGGAGGAACCCTGATGTAGTTGGGGAGCTCTAGGGACAGTGTCAACATAAACTAAAGACCCAGAAATCCTGTCGCTAATATCTGCTTTTCCACTGACTCTTCTGATTGAAGTGATGGCCAAAAAACCCTGCCTCTTTCATGGGTAAGTGTCGGAGGGAGCAGAGGTCCCACTAAACTGAGTGGATCACACTGAGGTTCCAGGGCAGGGAACGTTCTTTAAGGCAGCCTCTACACTATGTCGGCTTTTTCTAGCTAAAGATATTCTCTGGGTTTATTTCACTCTCACAATGTACCACCATGATTCCTGTTACTATTTTGCACATAACACAGTTAATGATCATAATTGGTTTGCATGCTATTACCAATACAAAACGCTAGAGAGCACTTCATAACAATTGTTCCCTTCCCACCTTCTACTACTAAATTACAGCAGGAGGCAGTTTAGGAATGTAATTTGGGGTTGGTTTAGGTTTTATGGCGGGGCTTAGGTTGGACTTCTCCCACTGCCCCAATTTTCTGCCATTGAGGAATGCATTTTTCGGGTGTTCTCCCCAAGAAATGTACTAGCTTTGTCAATTTTGGGGACATGGGGTGAGACTGGTCAGCTTTTGGTTGCAGTTGCATAAATACCTCCCTGTATAGCAGCCAGTATATGCCCCCGCATCCAGCCACTGGAATGGGGGGGGCTTGGACCCTGTGATCAATTTTGGGGCACAGCAGCAATTTTATAACAGTCACTTTGGGGGGGGGTTGGGGAGGGAGGATGGGGGGGTCTGCTAAACTTGGGGGACGATGTTAAATCTGACTGTGCCATTGTCCTACACCCACAGACCTGGGTGCAACGGCCACATACAACAGTGTCACAGCCCTCCCTACACATTGCTATATGTGGTTGTTACATCCCAGAGCTAGGCACATCACAGCCCCCAACCCCCAGAGAGCACCCTCAGGGGGCAGGAGGCAAGACTCTCCACTCCCCACAATGGCCTGGGGGTTGTGGCACAAGCATGTGGGGGGCTGGTGGTAGATGGGGGCAGCGCACACCATGCTCTTTCTCTGCTAAGAGGACCTCAAGGAGGTAACTGGCTGTGAGCTTCCTCCTAACAGTGCCCTGAGGCTGTGAGCTTCCCCCAACAGTGTCCTAGGAAAGGATTGCAGGCGAGGGTGATGTTGGCCATGGGGGTGGAACTGGTTTGTGGGCCAGCCAAGGTCAGATGCACCCATAGGGGTGCCTAGTTTTGCCTACTATAACTTTGAAGACTGGGTGTGAGGCCCAGGGAGCCCCAAGTTCGGTCACCAAGAGAGAATGCCTACTGCTGGGTGAAGCGAATTTTTCACCCTTGGGCAAATGAACAGAGCAAAACAGTGCAACGTTTTTGTGCAAGAAGGTTTGGTGAAATACCACTGGGCATATTGGTGTAAGGAGAGAGAATGGGAGGGGAAAAAATTCAAATAGGGACCACAAGGATACAAGATTCCGTTCACAGTGTAAAGGCTATAATAAATTATCATTCTTTGAATGTGAATACAATCAATTCAAGGACTGACAAATGCCTTGTGGCTGGCAGGTGTGGGGGGTTTATTGTGTGGCTTGCAAAGCTTCATTTGGAGGTGCAGCTGTAGAAGTGTTCTGGTGAGCGCACAATTCTCCATCTCTGAGAGCCCACCCCTCCATCATGGCAGTGCTCTGGTCCCTGCTGTCCTCCTCTGCCTCCAAGGAGCAGGGCGGGGGGTGGGGACCTTTTATATTTCACTTGTATAAGTAGTCAAAAAACAGTCTATACCCATAACAGACCAGAAGTTCAGCACACAAAACTGGTCTGTACCCATATCAGAGCAGAAGTTCAGCGCACACAGCCTGGTTTTAAAATGGCAGAACACGATCTAAGATGTGTCCTGCCCCCCCACCAAAGGGTGAATGTCTGTCCTGTTTGCTACTGATCTAAACTATGCTGTTTACAGAAAACCACATAGCTTTACTGATCCTGCCTCAGGCTTTTTGAATGTCTGTACCTAGCCTAATTACATCAGAAACTGGATCTTTCATTGAGAGTGTCTATGTTTCATTCCTGGCTTTCCCAGTGAGAACCAGACCTAACTGTGTTTAAATCAAGGTAAATGACGAGCAGGTCGATAACAGAAAAGGAGGTTTACCTGGGAAGTTCACTGTGTTGAAGAAGGTGATGCGCATGACAGTGGGGCCATTCTCCCCTCTGAAGATGCAGACATCAGAGGGGTTATCCTTGTCCTGGAGCAGTTTCTCATCTACCTCCGGAAATGGGATGCTGTTTTGTCTGCAGTATTCCACAGCTTGCTTGAGTGTCTGAATGAGAGACACTCGCTGCTTGCCACACCCCCACCCTTGCCACCGACACTGCCAGCAGTGTCTGCGGGTGGTCGCCACCCTCCCCACCTGGCCACCAACACCACTGTGGTCATGCAGGAGCCACCACGCTCCTGCCATCACACCACCACCGCCTACAGGCGGTCACCGTGCCCCCCACACCACCCAGCCTCCAGGGGCACACGTCATTCATGGAGCAGTGTCCAGTGGTTATGAGCAGAGGGGATTTCTGACCCTTGAGCTCTGTTCATAGTAGTGGAAAGGTCATTCATTGGGTTAAACAGTTAGAAAGGATGGTTTCCTCCGAATCGAAACACTTTGAAGAGCATGGGAATTCTTCCAGAGAAAAGTGCCCTAGGCTGTTTGATCATGTAAAAAACGGACATTGCCAAACAAGAATACTCCAAAGATACGTGGTGGGGGGGAATGAATAAAATACACTCTTAATTTTTTTTTTTAAAAAAACAACTTTGAATTAAATTATTCTACTTTACTGAAACTAAATATGCCCATTAATCAAATGTTGTTTGATAATCTGTTACCCAAAAAGTTTCTGGGATTTTGTTTCTTTGATTATTTGTTTTATTTTCAAATGGGGAAGAAATAGAAAATTCAGGTCCCACCCAGTTCTTTTCTGGAAACTCACCCCCATATCAGTGGGCAGTGCTGTGACTATTGGCTTTGTTGTTTCTACATTGAGCCTTCTGCTGGACTCTGTGCTATTTTGTCCAGGCATGTACAAGCTGGGATCATGGGAGAACAAAGGCCCCCGACCAGATGCTAAAGGACCTAGATGCTAAGGGCTGTCCCTTCCTTCCCCTGTGATGATCAAGGGGGCATCCTGGCAGCCAGGTCATGTGAGTTGGGGGCCACCAGGAAGGCACAGCCTTATGGTGCTGGGGTCTTTACTGAAGGGCAGCAGGGCTTCAGGCCCAAAAGAGTTGCACAGAGGCCTTAACCCCTTCCTCTGAAGTGCTTTGTTCACCTGCTTGGAGAAGGCTGCTGTGATCAGTGTTTTTCTCTGACTTAAAAAAATCCCCAATTTTTGGTTAAAAAAAAGGAACCCCAAATAGACATGATTAAAATTAAACGCTGCTATATATATAATAGTGTTTCATTTAAATCACAGAAAAATGTGGATTTGGGGTTCCTTTTTTTTTAATTGAAAATTGGGGATTTTTTTAAATCAGAAAACCAGGATTCCTGGTGATCACTGCACCCAGGAAGTGGGAAACCTGGGTTTCCAGGTCCTTCTCAGACCAAGTGAATCACTCAGCCAGAAACCAGGGTGTGATGGGACCATTCTCCACTCCTTCTGCTGAAGATGGGATGCTGAGCAGTAAAGATGGCCAGAGACATGGGACCAAAAGGAGAGCAAGAAGGAGCTCTGGGATGAAGGACTCTCCTGGGGCGGGGGAATCCTGATTTCAGTTTTGGCTGTGAGCACTGTCTGTGAATTCAGCCCAATGGATCTTCAGTGTAGGATCCCTCAGGTGGCCTTTGAATCCAGGTTTCCCCCCTCCCACACTGCTGCATGAGTGTTGGGGGGGGAGGAGGAACTCTACCTGCAGCTCCTTCCATACCCAGATCCAGTGGGGATCACTCGTCACATTGGATGGGGTTCCTGAGATGAGACCATGATTCTCTTGAAGACTCCAGCCTTCAGTCTTGCAGTGCCTCAGTTTCCCTGTCTGTAAAAAGTGAAGACAACAGCACTTCCCTAGTGCACCAGGCTGTTGGGATGATACCTGCATTGAAGGCATGAAGCAGGAAAGTGCTAGGGGCAAGTGGAGCATAAAAGGAACAGACAAACAGACCTGATGTCAGCCTCTGGCTAGATCAGCTAAACCTTATAGGAAAACCCCATCCTTTGGCTCCTGCAACCATGGAACATGCCTTTCTCCCTGCAGCTAAGTGGCTTTAACAGAAAAGCAGCTCCCCACTGCACTGGTTCCTTTCCCTCACCTGCTCTACACCATTCCCTGTTAGATGCTGGGGAGCCCACAGAGTTCTGTGGAATCAGAAAAAATAAATGCCTTAAACTTTGATTATACGAGTTATAAGATGACATAACCGCTTTGTGGGGAATTGCTGGCTCTGTACAGTAGAACAGGTAAGGGAAAGTGTTTGTTCTTTATAACTCCTCTGCAACCGCTTCGCTCACTGCGGCTTCGAAGATAGCAAAAAGTATGTACAACTCTGATTTCCAGGTGCAAGAAGGAGGTTTGTGAATTAACCTCGCCTCCCCCATAAGTTCCCATCCTGATAACAGCAAAGCAGTATGAGCTAATGTTTGTTTGTAGCTGCTTTCATAGCTAATTCCACTATATGATCACATGAAGTTATAAGTGACTGTTAAAAAGTATATAAGCCTCCTGATTTTGCTCTTGTGGGGGAACCCCTTCCAAGTGCTTGGGAAATCCATGTTACTTTGGAATCCCCCCTACAGCTGTAGTTTCTTTTGAATAAAAGCTCCTGCTGACCTGACCCAAAAGTATGCTGCGTGTGTTTCCACGACAATTCCTGGTGCCATGACTCGGATCCAGAACACGTGTTGAGTTAGGAGGACCGCGGACTGCCCCCCGCCCTGAACCCCGAGGCGCCAAACTTGAGAGGTAAAAGAACTAATTCAAAATCTCTATTGGGGTTTCGGAGGAGGACTGCTCGTAGGCTCCCAACTTGGCCGTGGTAACTGGATCTGAACCTTGTTAAAACAGGTCAGTCTGAACCTTACTGCCAGCTAAAATTTTCTGTCTGGTAAAAGATCCAATTGTGTGTCTGGTAACGTACATTTTATTCAGGGAGAAACTGTTTTAATCACCTGCTGACAGGGCAGTTTTGAAAGCAAGGGGGCCCAACTGGAACCTCGTGACCCAGTGGACAGGGCTTCCGAGTGATTTTGTCTTTTTCTATCTGGCTATTAAATAAATGTGTGTGTGTGCATTTAGAAAAATGAGCCACTGACCAGGTCTGGGACTAAGGCTGGGTCTAGCCACCCCGATTCTGCCTAAAACGGTAGTGTTGAAAGCAAGGGAGCCCAGCTGAAACCTCATGACTCAGTGGACAGGGCGTCTGAGTGATTTTGTCTTTTCCAAATCCCTTGTCCCAGTAGCTTCTGCCGAGAGCAGGAGTGAAAGGATCCCTCTTGTGTTTCCCTCCCCATTTCCATTTTATGAGCCGGTGTCGGCAGAGGATATCCTTGACCTTTGTTCAAACCCTGCTCTCCTGGGACTCCCACATCAGCAACAACCGGTTCAACATCAGGCTGCAGCCCATGCTAGTAACCCATTAGCTGAAGCTCCTTTGGTAAATTCATCAACAGAGCTTAATAGTCCAGACTCATCCACCATATCTGCCACTCAATCATCACCAGTGTGGCAATTTACTTCTGGGTCACAACCTACCACAGGTGTATTTAGAAGAATGGGAATAGGCACAGAAAGATCTCCCATTAATCTTAGATCCTGAGCTGCATAAGTTTACCCCTAAGACAAATGCCAGGGATTGGCACCAATGGGCAAAATATAGTAACCGTGCATGCACCCTGGACTCCAGGTGATCTCTACAATTTAACTCAAAAATTCCCAAAACACAGGAAAGACCCAGAAAATTGTCAGGAAGAATTGCAGACTGTTATAAATTGTTATAATCCAACATGGGCTGAAATTAATCGGCTCACGCGATCCATTTTGCCCAAGGAAACTGTGCTGCGTCTGTACGCTGCCTGTACTTGGCCAGATCAAAACCCAGGGACTGGCCAAGACTTTAAGAGAAATGCTTTGGTTCAGGCAGTTCTCGCAATTTGCCCAAAAAAAGGCAGACTGGACCAAAATAAATACCTGTAAACAAAACAAAAATGAACACCACAGTGATTATTTGGAACTCCTCAAACAGGCATCTGAACGATATTCAAGAATGGATGACCCGGTCAAAAATGCTAAACAAGCAATAGTAGCAGCATTCATCCAGGGACTTAACCCTAAAATTGCTGAGAAATTTCAAACAGTAATTATTGGCTGAGAAACTAAAGATTTGACTGAAGTTCTTGCTGCAGCTAACCATTTTCATGACAAATTGGAAAGGTCTAAAGACAATGCCAAGTTTAAGTTAATGGCCTTACAGATTTCTCAGTTGCAGAGTCCAGGTAGAGGAAGGGGATGAGAACGGGGAAGGGGAGGCCCGGGTAGATTCAGGGGAAGAAATAGATCCTCAGGCCCACAAAAACCCAGGCTATAGGAACCAATGTCATTATTGCAAGCAAGAAGGACATTGGAAATCAAAATGCCCCAACGGCCCCGGCCAAAGACCCAGCCCCCACCTCCTCTTCCTGTCAATTTTCCCAGTGTTGAATAGGACAGCCTGAGAGACAGTGACATCATCGCGCCTTTGCTTGCTACTGACCAATCTGGTCCTTTTGTTGAATGCCTTATTTCTCGTAAACCTGTCTCCGGTCTTGTTGATACCGGAGCATCCCGCTCCACGCTAAAGGCTACTAAGTTTCCTTTCCTACCTCATTCTCCTAAAACTGTAAATGCTGTCGGTATAGGCGGACAACCTATCCCACATCCCGTCTCTGAACCTGTCTCCATTTCTATTGGCCCTTTGTCTGAAAATCATGCCTTTCTTCTTAGCCCCTGTGCACCCGTCAACCTTCTTGGAAAGGATTTGCTGTGTAAACTGGGATGCGTGATTTATTGTAGCCCAGATGGTGTTTACCTTGAGGTACCGAAACATAGGGAAACCGAGCTTGTGGCTTTACTAACCCAGGAGTACTCTGATCCTGACACTTCCTACTTGCAAGAGGAACGGTTGGCACGTGTACCTCCACAGCTGTGGTCCACCCATGCGAATGAAGTGGGGCACGTGCTAAGTGCTGGACCAGTGCATATCACCTTAAACCCTGCCAAGTCACTTCCTCGTGTCCCATAGTACCCCATCTCAAAGGAAGCTGAGGAAGGAATCAAGCCTGTCATTTCCTCAGTCCTTGAGCAAGGGATTATTGTCCCAATACACTCCCCTTGTAACACACCTATCCTACCTGTCAAGAAACCTGGTAAAGATACTTATCGCTTTGTGCAAGACCTTCAAGCTGTAAATGCCGCTGTTTTACCCACTTTCCCTGTGGTCCCTAACCCCGCCACTTTTCTTTCCTGTATCCCTTCAGCTACATATTTCACAGTGTGGCAGAAATGCCACTGTCGGTGCACCTCT
>NW_005842295.1:148528-151062 GCF_000455745.1 Alligator sinensis | reverse complement strand
CCCCACCAGCTGGAACAACTCGTGTGGTTGTTCAGACGACCGGAGCACCTGCGTCATTATTGCAAGCGGCGTGAGTAGTTTTTTGCAACCGATAAGTTGTGTCTGCCTCTCCATTCACCAGCCTGCCCTAACGTACGACCAATTTCTAACGTAACTCGAGTCAGCTCTGGCCGTCCGAGACAAGGACCTCACTCAGGCAAGTGAAGCGCATCAAGGTGCAAGTGCTAGTAACCTCTCCCCTGAACCCAACACCTCAGCCCAGCCAGATTCATCAGTTGAAGAACAAAGATATCATCTCCGGCCTCGAAGAAAGTGAATGCTCCCATTCGGAAGATCACCACCTTGATCAAGACCAAAAGCTGACGTTATCAGTCCTTTAGGTAACCTGAGCCCAGAGGATGAAGAAAGACTTTGCCTGCCATCCTGAGTTTAGCTGGATAGCAGCCAAACGTAGTCTGTCCTATACGATGCATGTCAACCGAAAGTGCCGGATAAGGCAGAACAGCTGTTCAGATTTAAGTACCCTTTCCGCCCCAGGGGCCCTTTACTGGCTCTGCAGAAACAGGGCTCATAAAATCTTGCCCTGGAATTGGGTGGGGGCATGCACTCTTGGACGTGTTATCCCCGGTTTCAAAATGCATAGTGCAATATATCTAGGACAAGTAAAAATTTTCAGCCATCGCATAAAAAGGGCAGTTAACCCCTTAGCTACCAGAAACACAGGGTTCCATCAATTTGTGAGAAACTTCATACCATGGCTTGGAATAAGAGAATTGGAACACGCCGTAATTAACATTTCAGCCACAATGAAAGCTATGGGAAATGCCACTGCGCATGCAATTCAAGCTCTGCAAGAAGAGATCTCCCAGATCTCACAAGTAACTATACAACACCGCATAGCCCTAGATTACATATTGGTATCCCAGGGAGAAGTATGTGCCTTAGTAAACTCCACCTGTTGTGTCTATGTCAATCGGGACATGCGAATAGAAACCGACATTTGTAAAATTCAAAATCAGTTAAGGGTCCTACATCATGTGGCCTCAAAAAATGCCAACTGGGGTCTAGAAGAAATGTGGTCTTGGCTAACTTCCTAGCTCCCAGATTTCGGGGCCCTTGGCAAGAAAATCCTGTATGGAATATTGTTTGTCTTGATAGTTCTGACAATGTTTTATGTCTTAGTGCAACTGATCCTCTGCTGCGTGAAAGCCAGCAGGAAAAGCTTTAGCAAGACAAGAAAACACACGGCAAAGTCTAGAATAATAGTCTGACAAAAGTGTGAGCAGATTGAAAGAAAACATGAACGGCTGCATAATGAAATAGAGGGACTCATAAGAATAGAAGTTTAAGGCTAAAGTGAGACCAAATAGTCTCAAAGTGGGGACTGTGGAATCAGAAAAAAATAAATGCCTTAAACTTTGATCATACGAGTTATAAGATGACATAACCGCTTTGTGGGGAATTGCTGGCTCTGTATAGTAGAACAGATAAGGGAAAGTGTTTGTTCTTTGTAACTCCTCTGCAACCGCTTCGCTCACTGCGGCCTTGAAGATAGCAAAAAAGTATGTACAACTCTGATTTTCAGGTGCAAGAAGGAGGTTTGTGAACTAACCTTGCCTCCCCCATAAGTTCCCATCCTGATAACAGCAAAGCAGTATGAGCTAATGTTTGTTTGTAGCTGCTTTCCTAGCTAATTTCACTATATGATCACGTGAAGTTGTAAGCGACTGTTAAAAAGTATAAGCCTCCTGATTTTGCTCTTGTGGGGGAACCCCTTCCAAGTGCTTGGGAAATCCATGTCACTTTGGAATCCCCCCTACAGCTGTAGTTTCTTTTGAATAAAAGCTCCTGCTGACCTGACCCAAAAGTATGCTGCGTGTGTTTCCACGACAATTCCTAGTGGAGGCATCTGACTCAGGTCAGGCCAGAACTGACCAGCTGCCCCAACAGTACAGTACTCTGCATCCCCTGGGTCCCCAGTGTGAGTCAGGAGATGCCTCACTGAGTCCACATAAATAGGGTGACTTACTTGGGTGGTTGCTGCACAGCCATGTCCCTACACAGCTGGATTGAGAACACCCCAGTTGAGCCACATCTGCTACAGCCAGGGAAGCTGTGGGCATCCAGCTTATGTTTGGCCAATCCTGCACAAATGCAGAGACTTCTTGAACTGAGTTGCCCAGTCCTACTCCAAGTCCCACCTTTTCCACAGCTCTGCAGCAATGGGAGGGCTGTGGTGACAGTGCATGGCATGTACCCGGTGATGTCTCTCAAGTTGGCCCTGTGGCAGAAATGCCCCGTCGGTGCCCCTCTCCAGAGATCTGTCTCAGCCGGCCTGAGAGGCTGCTGTTGAATCTCTCACAGCGGGGATCTCGCTCCTTGTCTGCAGACAAAAGCCTGGCGCCTGGGAGGCGATGCTCTGGTCACCTGGGCAGGGGGGGGAAGACCCGGCCCTGCGCGTGGGCCCAGGTAGCCAGGGATGCTTTGCAGATTGGACGGTTTGTAGCCAGTATTGGCAGCTTCGATTGGACCGG
>NW_005842295.1:139755-142365 GCF_000455745.1 Alligator sinensis | reverse complement strand
GGCAGCCATTATCCATGCGGTCATCCAGGTGAATCTGAACCTGGCTCTCTCCTCATCACCGCATGCTCCAAGAGTGCCCTGCCTTCAGAGGAAACAACAACCACCTCTGGACGATGCGAGTGAGTAACCTACTAGAGATCCAATCAGATATTTAGCTTCAGTAACTCAGATGCGTGTTCAAACGGCTACCTCAGCCACCCTGGTTTGCTCTATGGGATTCCTTTGATATTCCTGTAATATTTCTATGATATTGCTCTACCTTTTACCCTGTTTCCGCCCTACCCCTGTAATCAATAAAGTTCTCCTTTGTGACCGGTGTGGGAGACTTATTGAGGGGTGGGTCTAAATTATGCCAAGGAGGCCCCTTAGGTCGGTGGACTAAGGGAGGCTTCCTAATAAGCCTCTGGCTTGGGGAAGTGCCCCAAGTGCTTGTATTGGGTCTAGACCCATTGGACGATCAGGCCTGTGTTTTCCAAGGTGCGCAGAGCCAGAAGTGAGTCCAGAGCCTTGGATGGTGGCAGCGGGAACCCCAGGCTAGCGGGTGTGCTCCAGGGAAGGGGTCGGCCGGACGGGAGGCACCCTAAGGGAGGCACTCGGAGCCTGGAAGGTGGTCGGGAGCAGGGAGGTGGGCGGCTCAACATAGGAGCGCCCCCTACTGGCCCGCCACACGCCCTAGTGCAAATATACTTGGGACCAATGGTGACTAGAAGAGACCAGCAGTGTCACAAGATCAGCATGACCGCAGTAGGCAGGTTTCTGAGAAGAACCCGTCAGTCTGTGACCACACAGAGGAAATGTGGGAGCCTCTGAAAAACTGATAGAACATTTATTGCTTGACAGTTTGACACATCTCCCACAATTGCCTTCCTTCAGTGTTAAAGTTTCTTCATCTTCTATGCTTCATTTTTGCTCTGGTTTTATGTGTTCTCACACATGAGGGTCCCCTTTCCTCTTATGTCTTTTTCTTTCACTGTATGCGTGTTATCTGATGCTGTTTTAGGTACACTGTTAGCCTATAAGCCATGTTGCTGCTTCTCTATTTTTCTTGCAATCTAACTTTTGTTAAAACTTTTACTAGTGCGATTTCTGGACCTAAGTGCAGTTGTGCTGATCAACCATGTCTCTGATAGCCACAACTTTTCTGTCTCTTACAAGTTCTCTCAAAACTCCACAGTTGCAATGTTCACCAAGAGTGAACTGCAGTAATAAAGTATTCAGCTTTTCTTCGTAGTTTCTGGCATTTCATGTTAAATTTGGCCCTTTTTTATCTAAATTTCTGTTTACCTCTGCAGCATAAACAATTGGAAACATTTCCAACTGTTCTGTTCAATAGAACAGAAAAAGAAAAGCCAAATTCAACAGCAACATATATTTTCTAAGCCTTTGCAAGAAACACAATATCATTCCCCGAGGACTAAACATCTACAATCCCCTGACTACTACACACAACTCCAAATATGCTTCACAGCTATGCAGAAGAACTTCAGAGAAAATTAGAAATCATCTACTTCACCTACTCTACTCCAAAAGAGACCAACTCAGGAAGGAAATCACCACATACTACAACAACTTAAAAGACAGAAATCCATGCATGTTCCCTGACAATATACAGTGGATACAAAGAGACTACGAAAAAAAACTTTCTACAACATTCATCCTACATAAAAAGAAGAAATGGAACAAATTATTCCAAGAACAAGCTCCCCAGCCACAAAACAACCATCAGAGGAACAACACCAACACCGTACAACCTTCCAACCTCAGACTCGATGAAACTGAAAGCAGCAACCAACCCACAAATATTATCAATCTCTCCACACACACACACACTTACCAAAACTGAAAAATCTATCCTTTCTAAAGGCCTACATTTCTGTCCAGAAAAATACCCTAATAAAATACTTCAATGTGGAGAACTAGAAGAATTCTTCCGACGCCTGCGCCTCAAAGAATATTTCCACAACCAAACTGAACCCACTCCCAACAACAACTCATCCTCTGACAACATTCAGGAAAGGATCAATGCCAAAAAGCCCAAAAACCATCAGATTGTATTACCAGATTTGCCCATTACTTTGGGGTGTGCTCATTTATTAGGGATAGTTTCTAGGGTCTTGGTAATTCTGTCAATGTGCTGCTTGTGTTACTATACACAGCTGTATCTCTCCCTTCTGCAAGCCCTCACCCCCAATGGAGCTATCTTGCAGGACTCAGTCTCAATGGGGCTGGGTTCCTCCAGCCCCTAGATCAGTCACACTCACAAACAGACACAAGTTAATGTGACACACCTGAGCCAGCCAGGTTGATCAGCATGGACAGGCTGACACCCTCATATGCCAAGGATCAGTTCATCAGAGCAACAATAAACTGCAGTCAGACACAAGCACACAGGTGAACAGAATCCCTCTGTATCCGGCTGGGTGTCCAGCTGACACCCTCATGGGCCAGCATTCAGTTCATAAGGGCACGTCTGAGTCAATCTGGGTCAATCAGCCTGTACAAGCTGATCGCCTTATGCGTTTCAACTCAGCACGTCCCAATCTTTGGCCTCTTGATGAGCAGACCCCACAGTATTTTTGGGCTTCACAGGGATCTTTAGCTTAGGTAAAA
>NW_005842295.1:138296-139727 GCF_000455745.1 Alligator sinensis | reverse complement strand
GGAGGAAAGAGAAGCAGAGAAGGAAAAATATACCCAGTTACTACCAGTTTGACTATAAAAGTTATTTATTGCTAAGCATATGAAATATATAATGGTACTAATAATAATAGACATGCAAAAGAAAAACAAACACAAACAATTACAGTACTACCCTTGTTTCACTAAGTATTTGGGGAAACTTAGCTCAAGGTTAACTAATACAGTTCAGGTTCAGAAATTTATGCCTAGAGAGAAGAGAGAGTGCTGGGATCTCACCAGTCCAAGGTACTCGGGCACAGTCCTTGAAGGGAGATGATCTGTTCTTCCAGCGTCCCAAGACGAACAGGGGATGGTGTCAGCACAGGAGTTTTCTTCTTCTTGAAGGGCACATGCTGCTGCTTTTTTACAGATTTTTATACCCTCAGTTCAGCTGCTTTGAAGCATCCTCAGTAGTGTAAATCATTGTCTTTTCTCTTGACAAGGGGTTATCTGGTTTGGAACATCTCAACAAATTGATTGATGATCAGTGTGACAGGGGCCTCCTTGGGGCCGAACTCTGTGGCCCGCCCACCTGTCCTTGGGCAACCGCCCGCTATCTCGCCCGCCACGCCTTGGTGTTAATTGATTCACTGATTGATGTCAATTAAGCAGGAGGCTGCCCATTTAGTGCCCCGATGCCAGGGGACGCTTTCTGCAGCTCCGATCCTCCCCAATACCGCAGCCCAAGCCTCACAGATGCTGGGCCACACTGGGCCCCAGAATCATCCATACAGGACCCCTCTATGATCCTCTCCTATCAGGCAGCCTCTCTGCCTTCATCCAGGCTACCTAGCCCCCCGAAGCCATTTTCCCCTCTCAGGTGTGGTCCCCCTGGGACCTTTGGCCACTAGCCCTGGCCCACCTCCAGGCCAGTCAGTGTTGGGCTTCCCGCGCGTTGCCCCCCTGGCCCTTTTGACCCTCCTGGTCCTGGCCCCAGCTTGGGCCAGTCGAGAGTACTCTACTCCAGGCTGGGTCTCTAGCCTCTCACTCTCCCTTCCTCAGGCTCCACCGTGCCACTACTCCCTTTCTCCCAGGGGCAACCACAGCACCACACCCTGTACTCAATCACTCTCTTGGGGTCCACCCTCTGGGCCCCTCCAAACACAGGGTTACCCACCCGGTGGTGGAGCTAGGGGTTAAGGCACCCCAACCCACCTTTCACTGGGGTGATAACTGGCCTGGCATTTCCTGGGGACTCCCGCACCACTGAGAGCCCCACCAGGCCACCCACTCCCAGCAGGGTGCAGTTTCAGGTCATGCCCAGGACCAAGAGCCTCCTTACCATCCCCTTGCAACTCTCCCCCTTACCTCCAGGTTGTTCTCAGCAGCCCTCCAGCCAGGTGATGTTGCTGCCTGGCCTCCAGCAGCTACACTGCACTGTTTATATAGGCAGCCCTTGCCTCCAAAATGGCT
>NW_005842295.1:113570-137639 GCF_000455745.1 Alligator sinensis | reverse complement strand
AACATGGGTTGATTAACATTTGGAGCACAGATTCCCCATCATGCAGTGCTTCCCTGCTTCTCTGGTCCCAGAATTCACTGCAGTCTCTGCTTCAGGCTTTCTGTTCTCCATCTCTCATGTAAATGAATGATCATCTGGTTCCATCTCGGATGCAAATGAGAGCTAGGGCAGTTAGTTCACTCTTGTCACCCTTATCTGGAGGGTCTTAAATCAGTTTCGTTTATGTAGAGGAGGGGAGGGAAGGGGAATTCTTTGTGAGTCACACAGACTTCATCCTGTGCCCCAAGAACACAGAGCTAAGATGTAACATCAGTGCCTGCTGTAGAACCTGAAATTTCCATTATTTCAGTGATCTGGCTCAAATCACTAGACTATATGACATATGCAATAATCCAAATTCACAAAACCTTGACCTGATATTCTATTACATCTTTGCCTTCTCTATACTTCTGCCTTTTCTGGTCTTTATGATCTGGAGATACACTATAGGACAATATAAAGGTAGTTTGGTGCACAGTTGTGTAGTACTAACACTTATCTTCTGGGTTAGTGATGAAAAATCCATATGACAATATAAGAAGTCAACCTCAAGCCAAAATGCTGTCTCTCTACTGGATATAATATTTAATGATCAGATATACTTCCTACATTTTCCCCACATATAGCATCATAGACAATTAGGGCTGGAAGGGACCTCAGGAGGACAACTAGTCCAACCCCCTACTCAAACCAGGACCACCTCAAACTAGATCATCCCAGCCAAGGCTTTGTCCAGTCTAAAAATCCTACAAGGATGGAGATTACACAACCAGTCTAGATAACCTGTTCCAGTGCTTTACCACCCTCCTAGCAAGAAAGTTTTTCCTAACATCTTACCAAAACTTCCCCTGCTGCAACTTGAGACTATTGTTCCTCGTTCTGTCACCTGCCACCACTGAGAACAGTCTAGCTCTGCCCTCTTTGGAACCCCCTTCAGGTAGTTGAAGGATGCTATTAAATCCCCCTTCAGTCTTCTCTTCTCCACTCTAAATAATCCCAGCTCCCTCAGCCTGACCTCATAAATCATGTTCCTCAAGTCATGTGCCCCAACCCCTCAAACATTTTCATTGCCCTCTCCTGGACTCTCTCCAATTTGTCTACATCCTTTCTGTGGTGGGGGGCTCAAAACTGGACACAGTACTCTAGATGTGGCACCACCAGAGCTGAATAGAGGGAGAGAATCAATTCCCTCAATCTGGAGGCAGCATTCCTACTAATGCAGCCCAGCATGCCATTAGTCTTCTTTGCAACAAGTACACACTTTTGGTTCATATTCAACTTATCCACTATAACCCCCAGGTCCTTTTCTGCAGAGCTGCTGTTTAGCCAGTTAGTCCCCAGCCTGTACCAGTGCATGGGATTGTTCTGTCCTAAATACAGGACTATTCACTCCTCCCTATTCATAAGGATTCACTTCTTCCTATTGATAAGGACCTCATTATATTTCTTTTAGTCCAATCCTCCAGTTTGTCTAGGTCTCTCTGAATCCTAGCTCTTCCTTCCAGAGAGTGTATCTACTACTCCCCCAGTTTGGTGTCACCTGCAAACTTGCTGACAATGCTATCCATTCCATCTTCCAGGTCACTGATGAGAAAAAGGTCTCACAACACAATCAACAGTTTGAAAGGTTTTAGACAAAGAGATGCAGAATGTTAAACATGCACTCAAAATGACAGTTTAGATCTGTGGGCCGGTGTAGCATATATACTTGTCTCATGACAACTACTACTACTATCATTATTAGTTTAACTAATAAATGAATCAATATAAAATAATAAAATCACTAGTATATAATAAAATTATAGCATTATAATAATAATTCATATAAATTACCATGGATGCCTTAATGGATTGGTTTAGTTCAGCATTCATAAACTTCATAGATTTCATAGGCATTAGGGCTGGAAGGGACCTAAGAAGATCATTGAGTCCAGCCCCCTGCCCCAGGGGCAGGAAGGATCCCAGCAAGATAGGTGTCCAAATGTTTCTTAAAAGGAGTCTAGAGTAGGTGTTTGCACCACATCTGTGGGAAGTCTATTCCAGGCCTTGGGGACTTGGACAGTAAAGCAGCTTTTCCTTATGTCCAGCCTAAAATGGTCTTGTAGGAGTTTGTGACTGTTTGACCTTGTCATCCCTTGGGGCGCTCTGGAGAACAGGCATTCCCCCAGATCCTGGTGAACACCCCTTATGTACTAATAGGCAGCTACCAGGTTCCCCCTAACCCTACGCTTTTCCAGGCTGAAGAGTCCCATGGTTCTCAGCCTCTCTTCGTAAGGCCTGTTCTCCTGCTCTCTGATCGTGCGCGTGTTTTTGAACCCGAAAGCTTGCTTAATAACTATTCTCCAACCATTTGGGTTGGTCTAATAAAAGATATCAGATTCACCCAAGGAACCTTGTCTGCCTATGTCCTTAGACCAACATGGCTACAACCTACACCCCTGTCAGCCTGGCTGCATTCTTGGATCTTAGACATGTGATTTCACATCTGGCTGCATGAAAATTCTTGTTCTCTCCCAAGTCCCAAAACTGGGTATTGTAGTTCTCTCAGGTAGGGTTGGAAAACTCTGCCAGGACTGCTCTGTGGCTCAGTTTCCCCCAGTGCAAAAAAGAATGACCACCGTTTCATTGTGTGCCTTTAGCATTTCTGCTCTGTGATCATCAAGCAATGATCTGTGTGGGTCTGTCTATGCACCCACACAACAGGAGCCTGGATCCAGTGTTGGTGTGTGCAGTACCCAACTCAGTACAGCCCTGATCAGAGCAGAAGTTCTGGTATAAGGAACCCTGTCTCAGCCACCATATTTAAATGGGACAGTTAATGCCAATAATTCTCATTTTTCTAGGTGATGAGGATCTCTATAAGGCACTAGTGGTTGCTGGGAGAGGAAGGGACTTAGGAACAGTGATGGGAGGGAGAGTTGGGGAGGATAGGGGAGAGGAGGAGAGGGGATGGGAATGGTTTTGGATAGATGACAGCATTGGGTGGGTGGTTTATCCTTCTCCCCTATGACTGTCTCCATCCATGTCACCTATCCCTTCCCCTCCGCAGGTGGATTGAGTAGATCTGAGGAAGCCATGTCTCCCAGGGGACCCCATGCCACCCCACTGGTGATGTTCCTGATGCTGACCCTGATGTCTTCCTGGATGACCGTGGACGACAGGGAGTCACAATACCAGGCGTTCCAGAGGCAGCACATTGATGAGCCCTCACACCCGCCATTCAATGATGTCTACTGCAGCACGAGAATGAAATGCCAGTCGATGACCACTCCTACATGCAAGTCCTTCAACACCTTCATCCATGCAGATTCATCAGTAAGAGCTGTCTGAACACGGACCAGGAACAACAGGCCCAACAATAGATATTACAGCAATGACAACTTTTATGTCACCAACTGCAAATTTATAAGAAAGGACTGACAGCAAGCCTGTGTGTACCATGCAACCACCATCTCCCGGAGAATCTGCATAACTTGTGAGCAAGTCCAGGGAGCTGGACTGGTGTCTGTTCACTATAAAATAATAGAATCAATGGACTGGTAGGGACCTGGAAGATCATCAAGTCTGGTTCCCTGCTATAGGCAGGAGGTTCATGAGCTCAAACTAGCTCAACGAGGTGCTTATCCAGCCTCTTCTTGAACACTATGGCAAATACAAAAGAGTGCTTCCCCTGTGTGGTGACAAGGACTGTACATGCCTGCCCAAGCCCTGGGAGCCCTGTCTGACCCTAAAGGGAGAGGGCAGAGAGCCCCAAGGGATAGGGGGTACTCACTGGAGCCTGGACCGGTGCAACACACAGTACCTCTGTGCCACTTTTTGAGCTTGCTATCAACCAAGTCTGGCAGTGCCTGGCTGATGACATCAGCTGCAGGCACCACTGCAGGGAATTTAAAAGGCAATGGCAGTGCCTAGGAGAGAAGAGCAGGTAGGGACCCAACACTGGAATGACTGAGCCTAGGTGTGGAGGATGCCACAGGACACCAGGCTGTGGGGCACCTGAGCTGCTGGGTCCCCATGAAAGTAGGGACAGGGAAACCCAGGGAGCCACTGCCTGACTCCCTGCCCTGCCTCAGATCCCTTGCTACCTCCATAAAAGGGAGGTTTAGAGAGGAGCTAGCCAGAGGGGTTTGGCTGAGCCCTTCATAGCCACCCCCTTTCTTGTGTTCCTTTATTTTTTACTTTATTTTTGTTTTGTAAGACCCATGAGGCCAACAATTTAGGACTCCTTCTAGTGAAGGCAAAGCTCAGGGCGGGAGGCCTTGAGATTAGGGAAAAAGTAAGTAATGGAAAGGAAGCCTAGTAGGTCCCACCATGTCCAGAGGCTGCCCACTGGGGAACCGGGCAACAGAATACCTGTCAGCGATGGATAAGTGGGGCCAGAAAGCCGAAACAGCTGCTACAGGCTGTAAAGTGTCAACACCTGCAGTTGGAGAGTGGACAGGGTGTAGGGGAGGTGGAACCCCAAGTCAGCCGCAACTGAACCATGAGTACCCCAACAGGGGCACCTCTGTTACATCACTGAACCCTCCTTAAATTTTTTGATGCCATCAAGACATGGCAGGAAAGTTGGGGAAGGGCTCTGCTTCGGGTATTCAACAGATCATTTATCAGCTAAGCAGCAGTGTGTCACCCTAGTAGCCAAGGGTGGGGCAGGCCTTGACCCCACTGGATCCTTCAGCTTTCACTTGGAGTAAAGTGCCTGGTCTCAGAGGCCCCAAATCCACTCCATTCTCTAGTTACATTCAGAGGCACAACAGAGCAGCTGGGCTCACAGGGCAGTGACAGCGCAGTAGGGAAGCAGTGATTTCTGGCTGCCAGTGACCTTGATGTGGTTGCACGGTTTTGGCAGCCACAGTTATTCCCCTGCCCCAAATTAGCACATGGGGCTGTTGCCCATCTCCCCTCCTTAGTCACACTACTAGTTACATTGTCCAAGTTCCACTTCATCTGTCCCACCAGCACCTAGTTTACAGAACGGTCACTCCCAGCCCGTCCATCCTCCTCTTTTGGCCCCTAGTGCCCAATATGCAGAACAGCATCTCCCCCCATCCCAAATCCAGAGGCAACAGGAATGTGTGCCCAATCCTCCAGCATCCTGATGAGTGCTCAAAGCTGTTACTGAGTTAAACCTTCTTGCTGTTTTTTGCAATAAATAGCTGCAAGTGCAAACTAGCCTGAACACTCTGTGTGTGTGTGTGTGTGTGTGTGTGTGTGTGTGTGTGGAAGGGCAGGGGTCTTGGTACATAATAATTCATTTTCTCTTCCCAAGAGGTGGAAAGTGGTATGTTTCCTACACTGGGGGTTTCCCCTTCCCTGCAGAAACAATAGGAAGGCTTAACCTAACGCTGCCTGCTGTGTATGAGGGCGCTTGAGTCAACCCTACTCAGCAGGCTCCATTCCACATCTCCATCCAGCTCCATGAACACCTTGCTCCAGACCATGACCAAGGAGACATTACAGTCCCTCTTACTAGAGATAGATTTCCTGCTCCATGCTATTCGCCGGCCCTCATGGCTATGATTCCTGAGTGTGAAGTTCCTTCCTGTACAGTACGGAGGTGGACTTCCCCTTCACCTGCAGCTAGGAGGGTGAACAGAGGGGACCTGGGTGTCCCGGGGGATCATGGATGCAAGAAGCAGTACCTGCATCTTAGATCTGGGAAACAAAGCCATGCATACAGGGAGTGACTTCCTCAAGGCCTCAGAAAGCAGAGTCTCCGCCCCCCACTCCCACCATGGGAAAGAATGCACGTGTCCTGATTTCCCCCACCCCGCTCCCAGTCTAGCTATTATGTAAATGCTCCTCTATTATTTATGTGTTTATTTTTCTTATTTGATTTATATATCACCTTCCCCAGAAAAGGCTCAGGGTAGCGCACAATAAAAAACAAGAGCCATTAAAAACAGATAGAATATTAAAATAAGTAATAAACAACGTACAAAGCATGGAAGCCCTCTTTGGAGCAAAGGCAAATTGCCAACAGCCAGAATCCAGGGCTTTCTCCTGTCTAAGGCAATAACTATTCTATTGGTCTATGGAATTAGGCTCTCTCTTTCCTTCTAGTCTAGGCAGGATGGGGTGGTTTGTGACACAATGGAGTGTGGGGCAGATCTACAAGGGGGGGGGGTGCAGTAGGAGAAGCCCCCTCCGAAGCAGGGGTGTGGGGCAGGTGCTCAAGATGTCATTTTCCATGCAGTGCTGAAGCATCTTTATTTTTCTTCCTATTTGATTTTTGTGTAATGAGGGTGGAAAGGGAACTGGGAAGCAGGGTGTTCAGAGATTTCTAGGACTTCTCTGCACCTAATATCAGCCCCAGGCCCCAGAAGCACCTGAAGGAGTGGGACCTGCAGGCAGCAGTTGGACTCTCAGCAGCACGGCGTGCTACCAGCAGGAGAGGCTCCTGCTGGGCTCCAGGATCCCCTACGAGAGGCTCCCCAGCTCCAGCAAAGACAGTGACCTGAGAGGTTCCCAGCTCTGCTTCCAGCTCCTCCAATAAGAGGCCAGGCAGCTCGTCGTGAGGCAGGGGATCTGGGAAGGTCAAGACCCCTAGCAGCCTGGAGTAGTGCCAGCACTGATGGCTGTATGGTAGAGTTTCTGCCTACCATGTGAGAGATCTGAATTCAAGTCCTAGCTTTGGTGACTTGGGGTGAGTGAAGTAACAGGGAGAGTTCCTTGTTGCAGTGGAAAGGGGTCATTGTGTTTTCCCTCTTTCCCCCCCTCCAGGTACCTAGGCCCTATATTCCTTGTTATTTGACATTTTGTATTATTTGCCTTTTATATTTCACCAACCAGTATTGTTTGTTCTGCTGTTTGTGTTTTATATTTTGTCAACCCTGTCTTTTGTCAACTGGATGAATATGTCTATGATTGTAAGTGTCTAACCTTTGTTGAATCCTGCCCCCTTGGGGCATTGTAGTGTCCCCTATACCCCCTGGTTTATGCCTGTTATGTTCCCAGTACTGTTCTCTCATTAAAAGGTATATGGTTAAGGCCCCAGTGGTGGTCTGGTTCTGCTCTATAGGGGAAGGAGAGTCCCTATACCTCCCACAGCGCTTGTGCACCTGCTTTGATCCCTTGAATTGGAGAGGGGGTACCTCTTGGAGTACCGCCTGGGTTATACTTGGAGGCTTTTAAGACCCAGGTAGACAAAGTTTTGTCTGGGATGAGGTAATTAGGGATAATCCTGCTTTGAACAGGAGGTTGGATTAGATAACTTTCTACAGTCCCTTCCAATCTTAATTTTCCATGATTCTATAATTCAAATAATGGATATGTTTTGTTTCAGTTAAGTTGAAATATTTAATTCAAATGTTGACCCTCTTCAACTTTGAGGGCATTTTTTCTTATTTTATTATAAATGTATTTGGTAATTTTTTTCTCCCACAATATGTCTTTGGAACATTCTCATCTGGAATGTCCGTGTTTTATATGATCAGAACAGCCTAGGTCACTTGTCTCTGGAAGAATTCCCATGCTCTTCACAGTGTTTTGATTCTGAGGAAACCATCCTTTCCCCGCACAAATCCGTCTTGGAGAAAGGGTCCTGACCGACTCTGCTCTGGGATTGTGCAGGGGCAAGCCATGCTAACCTGCAGTAGCCTCTTTGTTGGTTCAGCTCATGCTCTTACAGGGCTGAGCACATGTATGGAGCACATGGTGGAGGCCAGCACTCACAGGACGTACTGTGCTGCATGCAGTGCCAGGTGCCAGGGCTCACTGGGCCAATGTACTAGTTTGGGGAACTTGAAACCATGGCTGATCTTAGCCACATTGTACCAACGGTCATTTTAAAAAGTCTCCATTGGATCCCCTGACGGAGGCAAAAGAGAGCAGCCTCAGTTGTGCTCACCTACTGCCCCATCCACAACTGACTCAGTCTTAAATTGCAGTCACATTGCCCCGAGATCTTTCAAGAATGAACCCTACGAGAGTGTCCAGACTGGGCAGCAGGGGAGTGGGGGGTGGCCTGAATGTTCTGGTTGGTGCCTTTTGTTGTGCCTTCACAGTGGTGGCGGGGAGTAAAGTAGCAGAAAGACCAGCTCACGTGGGTGGTAACTTTATTGTTCTGGACAGAAACCAAAACCAATGCCTAAAGAGGCAGACCCTAACCCCATTTTAAAAAAACAGTACCATATGTAGCAGGCTCACCTTTTAGAGCTTGGGTTGAGTCCCAGGCTTGATATCTTACTGTTTTCATTGGTGGAGCCCATCCACCAATCAGGAGGCAGCAGGAGAAATAAAGTCACGCCCCTTTCCTGAGGGGAGGGGGAGAAGAGCTCTCCCTGACCTGGTTGAAGACTGCAAACTTTCAGGTCCGGATGACTTCAGGGGCGGAGCCCTGGCACGTATAAAAGGAGCTGCGCGCCCAGCATGAGGGGCAGATGCAGCAAGGGACTCAAGAACAGCGGAGCCTAGAAAATCTGGGGGGCTCTCCCCCAGCGGGCAATAGGCCCAAGGCTCCTGAACTTGCCACTGGAGGAGCAACCTTGGGAGCAGTGTGAGACCACTCGGGCTGTTGACTGTGCACAGGGACAGTGCATGGGGACCCGGCCCTGGGAGCAGTGTGACTGCTCGGGCCCATCATGGCGCACAGTTCAGTGCATGGAGCCCAGGCTTTGGGAGCCGCAAGCAGGAGCTTGAGCCTGCCTTGAGGGCTGCAGTGAGGCGGCTCAGGCCCCATCTCCCGGCAAGCAGCCAGGTCCCACGGTGCACAAGGCGGCACATGGGCCCAAGCCTTGGGAGCCAGGGAGCAGCAGAAGCTGCTTGGGTTAGCCACCAGGTGTGAGAACTGCTGGCCGAAGCTGAAGGGCCCAGCCTGTGCTAAGAGAGCCCTCAGTGTCGAACCAGGGCACAGGGAAATAGTAGTACTGCAGTGTGAGGCCCAGCACCCAGGAGCCAGGGAGTGTGAGCCATTGGGCCCTTGGATCCCACAGGGGCAAGACATTTGGGGCGGGCGTTGGGGTGGGCTAACCCAGAGAAGGGGCTGGGTGAGTAGCCCCCCCACCTAGTCAAGTCCCTAAGGGGAGGGGCCCCTGGTGCTTCCTGGACAACCCACAAGGGGCCCCATTGGAAGGAGGACTATCTCTTGCCATGGGTCAGGGACTATGTTAAGGGATAAATGTTATTAAGATTGTTCATGTTTGCACCTTATATTTTGTAATTCAAATGTTGTATTGTGACATTGTAAATAGCGTTATTTAGGGTTTGACCTTGGTTATTGGTCAGTGTTCACTGTGTAAATATATGTATATGATATTTAGTTTTATGTTTATGTATACTATAACTTAATAAATTGTATGTAGTTAAGAACTTTGGGCTTGGGCTAACTCTACAGAGGAAAGAAGGATCTGCTTGAAAGTCTAGCATCCCTCTCACAGCACCCCCTCCTGCCTACCCATCCCATTCAATTGAGAATAGGGCACACCCTTGGGTGTACCCGGGTTACACATATATAATGACTAATGCACAGTACCAAGGATGACCATACATCCCGGTTTGGCCAGGACAGTCCCAGATTCCATAGGCCATCCCAGTGTCCTGGCTGGTTGGTGAAAATGGAAACAAGGGCCAAATGGAAACAAGGGTCCTGGATTAGCACCACTCCACCCACAGTGCTTGGCCCACTCCTCCTGAGCAGTGGCCAGGGGTGCGTGATAGGCAGGGCTGGGCACCATTCCTCCTGCCTGGGGTGGGGATCGGCCAGGGGGGAAAAGTATCCCACATTTCCTTCTAAATATAATGGTCACCCTAACAATACATCACACCTTCGTGCTTGGGGTCTGCTGAGAGATGATTGAATGGAAGAAGTGTGGGAGGAGGAAAATGGAGGAGGATGGGCTGGGAGTAGACAGAAGAATAGGGGTTAAGTGGATTAATGAGTGATCAGGAGGATGGCTGGATGAGTAAATGGCTCCATCCCACACTTCAGAGGTTGCTCCAGATATGAGGTCCCATTCAGCTGAAGTTTCAGTAATGTAATGCAATCTCAATCTCACAAGCCAGGGGTCTGGCACATCTAGTAGTAATACCCGCCCTGAGGCACTCCCCACAACTGTGCACACCCAGTTCAAACGATGCCTGGAGCTATGCAGCGTGTCACTGGGGCCTGCACATGTGGTGCTCAGGCTGCCTGCAGCCTGGAAAAGCTAGACAACCCAGCCATGCACATCAAATTCTGAGCTGCCACAGCTCAGGTCCAGCTTCTCACCTAGCTGCGTGGGTGGTTTCCCCTGTGTCTGTGCAAGGGATGGTGGAACAATTGCTGTCTGGTGCCTAGTCAAAGTGCCCCTTTGTTCCTCCATGCACGGAGGTGTTGGGTGAGGCTGGGGTAGACTGCACCTGAAAAGACAGGATGCTCTTTATAGAAAGTGCTCCAGTCCTGGGCTGACCTGATGTGTCCAAGTTGGGTTTTCAGCTCTAGCTGTGGGTAGGCAGGAAATGGAAAATGTGAGGCCATCAAGAAGCCCAGAGTGACACATTCAAAGCCACAAGGGAGCAGGGCAGGAGGTGTCACATCTCCCTGAGAACCTCAGAAACCTCAGGTTCATGCTTGTCTCAAGCCCACCCCTATGAGTCTGTACTGTACAGGTTGACAACCCCTGATCTAGTACTATCTGGTTTGCTTGTGATAAAACCCAGGTTTGACTGACATAGGTTATTCATGGCCTGATTAGGAAGTGAGTCACTTGCCTAAAATTTGTGTTATTTTTCCATGAGGTCCCTGATTAACTGCTGTCCTATTTAACAGTAGCTATCATGTTTTATCCATGTTCACTTGTACCCCTTTTTCTTTGCTTCATTTATTACCTAGTCTGATATACAAAGCTTCTCTATCATTCATATTTTCACTTATTAGAGCTGTATCATCAGCATATGTAAGGACTTTATGCTCTTCTTTCACCTGAACTCCATACTTCGTATTATTTATGCACCTAATTTCTTTGTCCAATGCCAGACTGAATAGGACTACAGACAGACCATCTCCCTTTCTCTATCCAGCTTTAATTAAGGAAAGGTCCAATTTCCTCCATGGGTGCTAATTCTGTTTTTGAATTCATGCATATAAACTTTAAGGAGTTCAATTAATTGTTGAAAATTCCTAAATGAGCTAATAAGGCCTAGAGACTTTCTCGGTGTGTGCTTTCATAGGATTTTTGGAAGTCTATGAATAGAATGTGTATGATGATTATATTTCCATTTTTACTCAAGTATTTGGCAGAGTGAGCAGATTTGGTCTATCATCAATCTATTCCTGAGGATCCATACTGGTATTCTCTCTGTATTTTTTTCTGTGTAAGGTAGCATGTGCTGTAGCGAGATATTATAGAATACTTTATAGGTAATTGCTGGACACTCCAGTTTGCTACCTTTTTAATATTTAATAGGGCAAACAGAAGATGGACCCTATTAAGGTTTCTCTCCAACCATCAGGTACAACAGAGTACTTCCAGATAAAGAAAATTAATTTATGAATTTCTTTATAAAGTGCCATCAGTTCCTTATTGTTCTCAAGTTTTGCAATGGCTGTTTTCACTTTTGCAAAAAATGCTTCTTCTCTTCTTCATTCAGCTGATGAATATATTTCTTGTTCTACTGGCACTGTCAGGGGTAGGCAGTTTAATAGTTCTGCAAAATATTGTCTCCATTTCTTTACGATTGCTGCTCTTGTCTGCGAGGAGGTTTCTATTTTTGTCTCTGATGACTGATGTAGGTGCTTCATATCCTTATTTATAGTGTTTGACTCCTTCATAGAAATTGCTCGCATTCTTGTTCCTTGATCTCCTAAAGTTGATTCAGTTGTTGACATTTTTTCCTTAGAACTTCCTGTGTTTCTCAGATGATTTCCTTCTATTCTTCCAGTCTTGCACCCATGTTCTGATTTGAGTTTCACTGGAGGAGGTGTTGTCTGGCTGCTTGCACTTTATTTGTAGCTTGCCTGCATTCATTATAGAAACCCCATGTTTCTTCTGATTTTCTTTGGTATCTCTTCTACTTTTTCTGCATTCTCTATGATTACATTTTTATGCACCTGTATTGTTCATTGGTACTTAGAACCTTCTTGTCACTTTCACTCATTTCCTCATTGATTTCAGCAAGTTCTTCAAGGTCTAAAACCTGTTTTTAATTTGTGATTGATATATGTTCACTCACCTTTGCCTGTTTGACTTGTTCAAAGTCAAATTTATCTGTGTTCTGCAGCACCTTAGTTTTGCTCATTAATATTCTTCCCCCAAAAAGAAAATCATCTGTGCCTGGATTCGTGCCTCTTTAACTTCTTCTACTTCTTATGCTGTTTCTATGTCATTTTTCTGTAAGTATGAGATCAATGTAGTTTGCTGTTTTTCCATCTTGAGACATCCACATTTGTTTGTGCATGTTTTTATGGAGAAATGTTGTCCTCCTGGTGTTCGTATTTTTGCTTGAAGCAAAGGTGATGAGTCTTATCCCATTTCCATCAGAGTTTTTGTGAAGACATTTTGCACCAACCATTTGTTTGCATACGCAATTTGGATTGCAGTCTTCTAGTACAATCTTGATATTGTGTTTTGGTACGTTCTCAAACACATGCTCAAGTAAATCATAGAATACATCTTTCTTGGTATTTTTTGTTTCTTCTGTGGGTGCATGTATACTTAGGAATGTGATTTTGAACAATTGGATTCACAATCTTAGTGTGCAGATTTTTTCATTAAAACTTTGGAAATTCATAAGGGAAGATTGTGCTTTTGGGCTTATCGTAAAACCTGTGCTATAATCATATCTGTTTGTCTTTGTTCCACTATAAAGTATGAGGTGATTGTTGATCTCTACACTTTCTGTTCCAAGTCATTGTATCCCTTGCAAAGCTATTATGTCCATCTTGTATTTTCCCAGGTTCTCAATTAGGGATGGACCATTCTTGGTCTATAAGAGCTTGCTGCATTCGAGGTTCCAAATGGTAACTCCTTTATTCATTTCCAAGGTCTGTTTAAACTTGAGGCCAACCAACTCTGATGCAACAGTGTCAGTTTTATAAAAAGCTATTTTTTCCAGTATGGGTGTGTTAGCCCTAGGCCCAACCCCCAACCTGGAGGCCCAGGGCATATCTTTTTGATAGATCCCTCACCTTCAACCTGTCCAGCTTGGGAGACCCTTCCAGTAGCTAAAGTGCTACCAGCATAGCTCTCAGGATGATGAGGATATGTAAGCCCCATCACCACAAAAAGGTGAAGAGCGCCTTGATGGGCGAGGATCATCCATAAAGGGCCCTAAAAGGGGAAAAAAGCAGCTCCTGTGTGACACAGTTCAGAAGGGAGGCCCAGTGAGGGTGACATGGTTCAAGAGGTAGGGTGAGGCGGTAATCTTCAGTGTGACTCAAGAAGTACATGGTGAGGGAAAAACTGAAGCTGTCCAGGCCAAGGGGAAGGACTTTATAGTAACTTGGGGGTGAGGTAAATAGAGCAGGTGATAGTAGTAGCTGGATGGGTGAAGAGTCAGGGCCAAACCTCTGAGATATTCTACAGAAAGGACTAGCAAGATAAATCTGGTCTGGAGACAGAGGGCCCTGCTGATTACAGTGCCCTAGGTGCGTGGTCTGAGTGGCAGACAGGATGGAGGACTTACCTGCAGAGATTGCAAAAAGAGGTAACGGGAGTGGGGTGGGTGCGGTGGTGATTAAGAGGTAGAAATTAAAAGATTATTTGTCTTGAACTTGTGCTAAAGGTCAGACATCCATGAGGGAGTTGGAGGAAAAGACTGATGTTTCTCCTTGGCTGGAAAGACACACATGTGGAGCAGAGAGAGAGATTTGGGGTCAGTACATAGAGCTGGTGGTTGAGTTTGGACTTGTGGGTGAGTTTATTTATAGATACAGTACAGACCGGGAAGGGAAGCTGGGCAGGGACAGCCCAGGGGACCACATAAAGATGCAGACGTTGGATGGAAGTGAGAAGCACGGTCTTTTTTAATTCTCCTCCAGAGAATCAATGGACATTTGGAAGGAGGAAATAGGATAGAGGATAGGAAAGAGTACAGGACATCACAAAAGACCAGGATTGACAGGAGAAAAGCATTGTCAACAGGTCAAAGAAGAGGAGACTGGAGCTCTGGGTCTGACATGGCTGGAGACGGGTGAGAGCTTTCAGGTTGGACTGGAGAGGATCTTGCAAGGAGCTGGAGAAGGGACGTCCAGGTGGCAACTGCAGACAGGTGGCCCGTGTGCTGGGAAGTGAAAGAAGGGAGGTTGGCAGGAACTGGAGAGAGGCTGAGACAGATGGGGGTACTTAGGATGGGAGAGACTATGGCATGTTTTAACTGTGAAGCAAAAGAGCCAGAGGAGAATGGGCATTAAAATGAGTCAGAGAGGGGCTAAGCAGTATTGCCAACCCCACCATGTCAAAAATCATGAGACAAACTCTTAAAAAAACAGGAGATTGGCACGTAAATCATGAGATGCTTTTTTTTTTAATTTCTTTTGGGGGGGGGCGGTATTTGTGAAGGTGTTGGGGGCCAGGGTGGGGGGGGTGGCAGGGCCGGGGGGGGGCTGTGACTTAGGAGTGACATGCAGACAGACAGACACAGAGACACTGACAGACACACAGACAGCACCTATCTGTTAAGTGGAGGGAATGGGGCAGGGGAGAGGGAAGGGGCAGGAGAGATCAGACCCCCATGATGAGGGAGGAAGTGGGGCAGGAGCAATGGCTGAGGTGGATGGGGCCCCAGGGCCAGGAGAAGTCATCCTGAGCAAGGTTGGCACAAAGTTGTGGGGCCTAGGGCTGATATCAGGTGGGGTAAAGACCCAGAAGTCTCTGCACACCCTACTCCCCTCTTCCCTCTCCACCCCAGACACAGAAAAATCAAATAGGAGGAAAAACAATGCTGCTTCGGCACAGCATGGAAAATGACATCACGAGCACTTACCCCACAGCCCTGCTGCAGAGGGGGCTTTCCCCACTGCACCCCACCTCTGTAGATCTGCCCCACACAAACACCCCAAGACAGTTTGCAATGCACACAGAAATACACATAAAGTTTACAACACACAAAAACACTCCCAGCCAGTTTGCAACACACACAACACACAACCCATTTGCAACACACACACACTCCCAGTTTGCAACACATACACACACAGACAGTTTACATTACATACACACACTCCCAGACACTGTGCATCACTCACACACAAATACACGCACACACTCCCAGGCAGTTTGCAACACACACACACACACATGCACACACACACTCAGACATTTTGAAATGCACACGCGTGCACACAGGCACTTTGCAACACACACAACCCCCCCCACACGCGCACACATACACTTCCATACACACGCTCTCCCAGGCAGTTTGCAACACACACAATATGGCACACAGTTTGCAACACACACAATTCCCAGGCAATATGCAACACAGATTAACACATACACATTCCCAGACAGTTTGCAAAACACACACAAAAACACCGCCAGAGAGTTTGTAACAAACATACTCTCCCACAGTTTGCAACACACAAAAACATACACCCACACAAACATACACGCGCTCCCATGCAGCTTAAAACACACACATACACACACACTCCCAAAATGTTTACAAAACACACATCCATGCACACACACTCCCAGTTTGCAACACATACACACACACAGTTTACAATACATACACACACTCCCAGACACTGTGCATCACATACACACAAATACACGCACACACTGCCAGGCAGTTTGCAAAACACACACACACGCACACACACTCTCAGACATTTTGAAATGCACACGCGCGCGCACAGGCACTTTGCAACACACACAACCCCCCCCACATGCACACACATACATTTCCATACACACTCCCCCAGGCACTTTGCAACACACACAATATGCCACACAGTTTGCAACACACACAATTCCCAGGCAATATGCAACACAGACTAACACATACACATTCCCAGACAGTTTGCAAAACACACACAAAAACACCCCCAGAGAGTTTGTAACAAACATATTCTCCCACAGTTTGCAACACACAAAAACATACACCCACACAAACACACATGCGCTCCCATGCAGCTTAAAACACACACATACACACACACTCCCAAAATGTTTACAAAACACACATACATGCACACACACTCTCAGAGTTTGCAACACACACACAAACTGCCAGACAGGATGCAACAAACACACACAAAAACACCCCCAGAGAGTTTGCAACACACACACAAACACAAACTTTCAGACAGTCTGCAACACACATACACCCAGAAAGTTTGCAACACACACACGCAAACAAATTCCCAAACAATTTGCACCACAAACACACACTCATTCCCAGACAGTTTACACCACACACGTGCTCACTCCCAGCCAATTTGCATCACATACACACACGCATACAGATTCCCAGACATTTTGCAATACATACAAATGCACACATACTCCCAGACAGTTTGAAACACACGCACCTGGTCACTTTGCAGCACACACAACCACATACACTCCCCCCCCCCACCCGGTAGTTTTTAACACACACAAACAAACACACCACACAACTCCAGACAGTTTGCAACACACACACAAACTCCCAGACAGTATGCAACACACTAATACACACACAAATTCCTGGACAATTTGCAAAACACACACACACCCCCAGACAGTTTGCAACAAACTCACACAAAAACACCCCTAGAGAGTTTGCAGCACACAAACACGCTCTGCCACATAGTTTGCAAAACACACACTCCAGACATTTTGCAACACACACACAGAAACACATACAGACAGCCCCAGGCAGTTTGCCAAGCATGCACATGCTCACAGGAAGTTTGTACCACTCTCTCTCTCTCTCTCTCTCTCTCTCTCTCTTTCTCTCTCTCAGGAAGTTTGCAAAACACACACACCAACAAACACACTACCACACCATTTATAACACAGGCACACGCACACACACAGTTTGCAACACACAGACACACACTCCCAGCAGTTTGCAACACACACACACACATTTTCAAACAATTTGCAACACACATGCATACTCCCAGACAGTTTGCAACACATGAAAACAAACTCCCAGACAGTTTACAGCACACACACACACACACACACACAGAGTTCCAGTTTGCAGCACACATACACACACGCTCCCACACAGATTGCAACACACACATGGGGACAGGGATGCAGAGAAACACGAGGACACTTCACCGTCAAGCCAGGTGACACGCACAGGTAGTACCCAGGTAAGTGACAGGGGCCAGGGCGGACTTAGGAACAAGAGGGCAGCACAGGCACTTACAGGAGGCCTCAAATGCCTCTACACAAATGCTCGAAGCATGGGGAAAAAGCAGGAGGAACTCGCCCTCCTGCTACCTAGCAAAAACCCAGACCTGGTGGGGCTCACGGAAATCTGGTGCGATTCTGCCCATGACTGGGCAGTGGACATCCAGGGATACAGTCTGTACAGGCGAAACAGAGCAGGAAAAAGGGGGTGGGGCGGTGTAGCACTATACGTCAAAGAACAATACATATCCTCAATGATCAGGATGGGGTTGGAGGAGGGGCAAACTGAGGCACTCTGGGTAAGAATGCAAGGGGGTCGTGGGGAAAGTGACTTGATAGTGGGCATCTACTACAGACCGCCTCACCAGGGGGACGAGCTGGACCTGGAATCCTCAGGTCAGCTCACGGAGGCTGTAAAGTCATGGGACGTGGTTGTCCTGGGTGACCTAAACTACCCAGACATTTGCTGGGAGGAGCAGTCAGCCAGGTCTGACTGCTCATATAGGTTCCTGGCCAGGATACAGGACCTCCACCTAACCCAGGAGGTGCATAGTCCCACCAGGGGAAATGCCTTGCTGGACTTGGTCCTTGCCACAGGCAACGACCTGGTGAGGGGTCTGCAGGTACTCGACCACCTGGGCGACAGTGATCATCGCCTGCTGGAATTTACTATCCTGCAGAGGCTGGTGAAAGCAAGCAGCAAGGCAGAGGTCTTCAACTTCAGGAGGGCTGACTTCTGTAAGCTAATAAGGTTAGTAGGAGAGGCATTGGGGTCTCGGAGCTTCATTGAGATGGGAGTCCAAGATGCGTGGTTGTTCCTAAAGGAGACGATCCTCCAAGCTCAAAGGGAGTCAGTCCCAATGCACACCAAGTGGGGCAGGAGTGCTAAGAAGCCCCCATGGCTCAGCAAAGGCATCCAGGGATGTCTGAGGGCAAAAAAAGGAGGCATACAAACAGTGGAAGCAAGGGGCTATCACCAAGGATTACACCTCCATTGCTCGGGACTGCAGGGAGGCTGTTAGGAAGGCCAAGGCAGAGATGGAGCTAGGGCTAGTGAACAGAATTAAGGATAATAAAAAGTCCTTCCTTACGATGACAGTCTGAGAGCTATGGGACTCTTTAGCCTGGAAAAGCGCAGGCTCAGGGGCGATCTGATGGCCACCTATAAGTTTATCAGGGGTGTTCACCAGGATCTGGGGGAACGATTGTTCACCAGAGCGCCGCAAGGGATGACAAGGTCGAACAGTTATAAACTCCTGCAAGACCGATTCAGGCTGGACATAAGGAAGAATTTCGTTACTGTCCGAGCCCCCAAGGTCTGGAATAGCCTGCCACCAGAGGTGGTTCAAGTAGCTACATTGAACGCCTTCAAGAGAAATTTGTATGCTTATCTTGCTGGGATCCTATGACGCCAGCTGACTTCCTGCTCCCCGGGCAGGGGGCTGGACTTGATGATCATCCAAGGTCCCTTCCGGCCCTAATGTTTATGAAACCTATGAAATACAAAGGAAGTAAGAAGGCAGCACTGGGTAACATGGGGCCCCTACAAGACAGACTTGGCAATCTGGTGATTGCGGCAAACGAAAAAGCTGACGTCTTTAACGAATTCTTTGCCTCCATATTCCTGAACAGGGACCAGGACATCTCCCCCACTAGAATTGTGGATGGACCCAGGGGAGGCCCCATTATGCTTAGGGTCAGAGATGACCTAGTTAGGCAAATTTTGGAGGGGCTGGATGTGTTTAAATCAGTAGGTCCAGATGCTCTTCACCCAAGGGTGCTGAGGGAATTGGCAGTGGTCATAGCGGGGCCCCTGGCACGGTTGTATGAGTGCTCGTGGGGCACTGGCCAGGTACCAGAGGATTGGAAAAGAGCCAATGTGGTCCCCATTTACAAGAAGGGGAGAAAGGAGGACCCTGGCAATTATAGGCCAGTCAGTCTCACCTCGGTCCCTGGGAAGACCTTTGAGAAAATTATGAAAGAGCATATCTGCAAGTGCCCAGCAGGCGAGGTAATGCTCAGGGGCAACGAACATGGGTTAATTGAGGGCAGGTCCTGCCTGACTAAGCTGGTTTCTTTTTATGATCAGGTCACAAAGTCCCTGGACAAGGGTGTCGGGGTGGATGTTGTCTTCCTGGACTTAAAGAAGGCCTTTGACAAGGTTTCCCTCCATATTCTCTTAAAAAAACTAGATGACTGCTGCACTGATGCCTACACAGTCAGATGGGTGGCAAATTGGCTCGATGGTCACACCCAGAAAGTGGTGGATAACAGAGTTAATGAGCAAGGATTAACACCTAGGAAACCACAGGCTAAGGAGAAGAAAGAATCAATACAGAGCTGGGAACTGCTTCTGCTGCAAGACAGACATAGTCAGTTGCACAAGCACCCATGTCACGAGTTTTGTCTGTCAGCAGCTAGGGGTGCAGGGCCCAGAACCCCCCTGCACCTATCTCCTTAATAGCTGGTAGGCTTTGTGGCTGCAGCAGGGCCTAACAGCCAGGCCTTCAGTAGTTTTCCCCCACCCCTGCTGTGCCCCAAGACAAACAGTTGCACAAGCACCCATGACATGAGTTTTGTCTGTCAGCAACTAGAGGTGCAGGGTGCCAGAACCCAGAACCCTTGCGCCTATCTCCTTGACAGCTGGCAGGCTTCGTGGCCACAGCAGGGGCTAGCAGGCCTGCAGGTTTCACCCTGCTGCGCCTTAACACACACACTGTCACCCATGACATGAGTTTTGCTTGTCCTTCAAGAGGGATGTGGCTAGCATTGAGAGGGTCCGGAGGAGGGCCACTCGCATGGTCAAGGGGCAGCGGGGCAGGCCCTACAAAGAGAGGCTAAAGGGCCTAAACCTATTCAGCCTCCACAAGAGAAGGCTGAGAGGGGATCTGGTGGCCATTTTCAAACTCATCAGGGGGAACCAACAGGAATTGGGGGAGGCTCTGTTCCCCCGAGCACCACCGGGGATATCTCGGAATAACAGCCACAAGTCATTAGAGAGAAGGTTCAGGCTGGACATCAGAAGGCATTACTTTACGATTAGGGCTGCCAGGCTCTGGAATGGGCTCCCAAGTGAGGTGGTGCTGTCTCCTACCTTGGGGGTCTCCAAGAGGAGGGTGGACAGATATTTGGCTGGGGTGATATGACCCCAGCACCCGTTTCTGCCCGAGGCAGAGGGTTGGACCTGATGATCTGTTTAGGTCCCTTTGACCCTAAGCACTATGAAACTATGAAACATGGGTGCACACTTCCAGAAAGTTTGCAACACACAGACTCACACTTGCATACCCCCAGGCAGTTTGCAACAGGCACACATGTGCACACACACACTCCCAGACAGTTTGTAAGGCTCACACACACACACACACACACACACACACACACACACATTCTCAGGGAGTTTGCAACATGCACACACATGCACACTCCCAGGCAGTTTGCAACACACACACACAAAGGCAGTTTACAACACACACATACATACACAGACTCCCAGACAGTTTATCACACATACGGAAACACACACACGCACTCCCAGACACTTTGCATCATACACACACACACACTGCGAAAGTTTGCAACACACACACACTTCCACACGCACACTTCCATAAACTTTGCATCACATACAAACAAATGCACGCACACACTCCCAGACAGTTTGCAACACACACACATACACACACAGAGGCATGCACACACACACGTGCACACAAACACACACAGTCCCAGACAATTTGCAGTTGCAGCTGTTTATTTGATATGGGGGGCTAGGGTGGTGCAGGCACTATGGTGCATGATTTACAGTCTAGAGTTTGCACGTTTGAGGCCACAGGAAAAGCAACAATTCCAATGAATCTGTGAATTCTCCTGATATCTTGTCACAAGCAAAGAAATTGCAGAAAGCAGCAAGAAAATTCAAGTCAGCCCCTGCACCGCATAATGGGCAATAGGAAGGCACCAATGCAGTGGCATTTGGACTGAGATGGGGCAGTGGTGCTCAGAGCTAGCAATTTCACAGTGAGACATAATGCACTGGCTTACCATTCCAACAGTCAATGCAAATCTTCTTTACCCTGTTCCATGCAGTGTAGTGACAGCCATTTTGTGCATGACGGTTTATTTTGCACACAGTGACATTAAATAAATTGGGGCTAACATAATGGTCATGTTTTCTGTATCTGTTGCTGCAGATGGCATTTATCGTCAATATATGAGAATGGATAAAGGTGTTGGTGTTCTTACACTCATTAGTGGTCATATTCCTTGTCTTCATCATTTCATTGCAGTAGCAGCTAGTGAATGGAGGCTCTGACTGACTGTCCACATGCTGTCTCTGGAACTTGTTGTAGGGCCTTTCCCAGTCGTCTACAGCCAGCCAGGACAACGACAGGGGCAGCAGGAAGAACAGCAGCATAGCAGGAAGAACAGCAGCATCAGGGTGGCATGGGGTCCCCTTGGAGACATGGCTCCCCAAGATCCACTCAATCCACCTGCAGGGGCAGTGGAGATGAATGGAGACAGTTACCAGAGCTGGAGACTAACCACAACCCCCTCATGCTGTGGCACTGACCCAAAGACCCTCGTCCTGTTACCTCTCCCCACCACCATCAGTGGATCTAGGATTTTCCCAAGTGGGATGTGGAGCAGCGCAGAGTGAAATGGGAAAGAAGCAAAGGAAGTGTCACTGCCAAGACACAAGTGAAACCCTCCCGGGCTGTTCAGCCACTGCAGCCTCGTATGCTCAATAAGAATCCAAAGTCCTTAGTTCACCAACAGCTGCAGAGCTGAGCTACTGGGCAGGGAATTCAACGGGGATGGGGTGCAACCACACCACTACACAACCCCTGGTTCTTCCCCTGCCCACCCCATACTGCCCCAAATCTCTCTCCCATCACCGCACCCCACCCTCCATCAATATCCCTAAGTCCCTTCTCCCCAAATCTACTGGCACCACATAAAGATCCTCCTCACCTAGAAACAGGAGAATTGTTACGGCATTGACAGTCACACCTCGATGGTCTGGCTAAGATGGGGCCTAATTACACCAGGCAATGGACCAACTCTGTCTGAAACAACACCCCGTCTGTGCCGGGTGCTGCACATGCCCTACTGGCCGTTGTACTGGGCACTGCACAGACCCCTATTGCTCAAAGATCTCGTACTGCACAGGCACAAGACACATAAAGAAATTAGACCTTGTTTGCACATAGGGAAACTGAGGCACAGAGCAGTCACAGCTGCATTTCTCAGCAGGACCTGAGAATGCCAAAATGCCCTGTCTTAGGATTTAGTTATTAAGCAAGCTTTCGGGTTCAAAAACCCTTCATCAGGCTAAGGAAGTTACAGCAGTTGGTGTGTGCTCTTCCTGGATGGAAGAAGCATCCATCCAGGAAGAGCACACACCAACTGCTGAAACTTCCTTAGCCTGACGAAGGGTTTTTGAACCCGAAAGCTTGCTTAATAACTATTATCCAACTGTTTGGGTTGGTCTAATAAAAGATATCAAATTCACCCAAGGAACCTTGTCTGCCTATGTCCTTAGACCAACACGGCTACAACCTAAACCCCTGTCTTAGGATTTGGTCTCCAAACTCCCATCCCAGAAGAAGGGGAAAGGGGGCCAGCCCTGACAACCCCACCGCACAGCCGAACCACAGCACCAGCCTGCCATGAAGTCTGACTTGGAGAGTCTCTATCTTCTTTCTTAATGACAGACACTCCTGCTGTGCCTCCCTCAGGGTGGGCAGGGCTGCATCCTCATCTCAGCTCCCTCTCTGCATTTCCCCTGAGGCTGGGTCAGTACAGCAGTGTCCCCATGCTTACCCAGGTTCTGGTGCTGGGGATCCTGTCACAGCTAGGTCCAGCTGCCTGCGAGGCTGAGTCTGAGTCTCAGTCCCCTTGCTGCTTATTATATATATACCAGGAAGGGGTAAAACAGTTTGTATCTGACCAGCAGCTCCTCCCACTCAGGGGCACAGGAAGAAGTGAGAGTCTGCAAAGAGATACAGCAGTTGGGGGACCAGGGAGCCCTAATACTGGGAGCTACAACAGCCTTGACCAGACTTCCCCAGTGGCATCACCTGAGTAACACTCAATACAGCCCTGCCCATCTGCCCCCAAACTAGAGCTGGAACTCAGGAGTCCTGAATCCCAGCACCCTGAACCAGCCAAACCCAAATCCTGTCCTGGAGCTGGGGACAGAGCCCAGGAGTCCACAGTCCCAACCCTCCCTGCTGTAACCCACTTAACCCCCTCCCCTGTCAGGGCTGTAGATACAGTCCAAGAGTCCTGGCTCACAGTATCCCCCCACCTCCACCCTAGCCCAGTAAACTCCCTGCCCTCCCAAACCAGGCAGGGAACCCAGCACCCTTACTCCTAACATCCCTAGGCAATAGCAAACCAAACCCCCATGTTTTGCCAAGGGTAGGGACAGATTCAGGGAGTCCTGACTCCTTGCTCTTATCCAGTAGGCCCCATGGCCTTCCTACAAGTTAAGTCAGAACCCAAGAAAAATGTTTCAAAGCCCCCAACAGCTCTGCGTTCCCGATGCCTTGGTGAGTCTAGCCCTATAGCACCTGCTGTCCTTATTGGATGCCCTGAGTTTTCCAGAAGCCCAATTCCCTCCTTGGTCCCCATCATTCATAACCTTTATCCCCTGCCCAGGTCACTGAGCACTGAGACGGGCCCTGTCTACACCTGGAGGGAAGGCCAGGTCAACTTGCTAGAGCCCAGCACGTGCCCAGCAGAGTCAGCAGGA
>NW_005842295.1:65664-113539 GCF_000455745.1 Alligator sinensis | reverse complement strand
GTTTTGCCTACCTCCACCCCAGCCTTAGCCAGTAATGCCAACTGTTGCAAAACCATCACAAGACTCAGGATTTCAAAGTCCAAATAACTCTGACTTGCGATCTCCCAGTCCAACCCTCAGATCTCCAGATTTTCCCAGCTGGTAAGTGGAGGGAAAGGGGCTGGGGAGAGGGAAAGGGAGGGGAGTGGGGGAGATCAAGGCCCCCGCAGTGAGGGAGGGAGTGGGGCAGGAGCAGGGGCAGGGGCAGGGGCAAATTGGGCCTCAGGGCCAGGGCTGGTCATCCAGAGGTGCAGGAAAGGAGCACAGCTCCCCACAGCAGTGCACACTACCAGGGGGGGTCCCCCACAGAGCAGAGGCAGGCTGCTGGCTGGGGCTCTGTGCACTGCTGCCTTTGCCCCAGGAGCTCAGCTGCGCAATGCCACTGATGCCCACCAGGCAGGCAGGGGACACAGGGCATGTTGGCAGTGTAGCACATCCCCTGCCTGCACAGCGGCAGGGGGCATGCTGGGGTCCTGCGGCTGAGCTCTGGAGGCAGAGGGGTGCAGAGCCCCAGCTTGCAGCGGGCAGCCTGCTTTCACCCTGTGGGGGCACGTGCCCCCATGCCTCACTCGGGTGTGTGCGCTGCTGCAGGGAGTTGCGCTCTCCCCCCATGCCTCTGGACAACCTGTCCTGGCCCCAGGGCCCCATTCACCCCTGCCTTGCTCCTGCCCACTCCCTCCCTCACTACGGGGGCCTCAGTCTCCCCCATCCCTTCCCCAACCCCACCCCCCTGCGACCCCTTTCCTTCCATTTACCAGCTGGGTGCTGTCTGTCAGTGTCTCTGTGTGTCTCTGTGTGTCTCTGTCTGCCTGTCTGTCTGCTCCTCACTCCCAAGCCACAGCCCCCCAGCCCTGCTGCTGCTTTTCACTCCTGACCCCACATCCTGCCAGGGTGTATAGGGACCCTCCCTCTCCAATCTCCAAACCCCCCACATACACCCACAGCCCACAACACCTTCACAAATAACCCCCTTCCTGCCCCCCCACAACACACTTCATGGCAGGGTTGGCAATACTGGGGTTGACTGCATAGTTTTGTTAATAGGTTAGAAAATGGATTTGTATATAATGGTTTGGATAGAGATGATCTTGCTTCAGGTGGGGGTGTTGGACAGGGTGACCTCTGGAAGTCCCTTCCACCCCTGCTTTTCTATGATTTTTTGAAGGGAAAGTATCTAATTACAGAATAGCTTGATGGACACTAATGCTGGTGGACAAAGACATCCAAGATGAATTTAAAAAAAAAGGCATCCAAAGCTGCAATAAGATTCACTTATTTCATGATAGAGGGTGAGATGCACAATTGACCCCTCCTAAGGGTACCCCCCAAGCAGTATTATTAAGAAGATCCACAATGGGGAGTGTGGAATCCTGCAAGAAATGATCAAATTTAGTTTATAGATGGTTCATTTCTTTTATAAAAAAGAAAAACCAAATGCAGGTTTTCAGTGAGATTTTCACAGGTACCCAAAGGATCTAGACACTCAGAGCCAAATGCTAGTTCATCTTTACATGCTGAAGTGCTAGTTACATAGCCATGGAGGAGGACCACCTCCCCACCCCTGCCTTGTACCTTAGTGATTAGGACAGTTGGTCAGACCTGGTAAAAGAGGTGAGGGATTCCCTTTCGCAAGCAACTCAATCCTCTGGTGCTCTGGCCAAGAATTGAACCCTGGTTTCCCACATGGTAGGCAAAAATCTGTATCACTGACCTAGCAACACCTAGGCTCCTACTTTCAACTCCAGGTTTGAGTGTCTTCAGGATCCTCTATGTGCCATCTGCACACTGAGCTGCCCAGCTTTATACCAGAGGGGGATCAGAAAGAACCCAAGCTGACACCTGCGGCTTAGGGCTTTGATCCCTCCGGGACCCACTGCACACCACTCCTGGGAGGATAGGGAGCTGCAGATCAGGAGTGAAGGGTACTGGCAGTGTATGGTGTGGGTTGTGCTAAACTGTTATATGTGGCCATTGCACCCAGCCCTGGGGTGTATATCAGCCCTCCCCATACACTGTTATATGCAGCTGTTACACCCCAGAGCTGGGCACACATCTGCCATTTCCATGCAGTGGTGTATATGGCTATTACACCTCAGACCTAGTCTACCCCATGCCATACCTCACTGGGGGATTCTCTTGGACACCCCTGACCATATAGGCTGGTCCAGGGAGAATTTCCACCTGTAATCCCAGCCCAAAAAACAGCCCAGTTCCAGGAAAACCAGAAAACTAGAAAAAACACAGAGACATGGCATGGGGCTTTTGGTTGTAGCCATGTTAGTCTAAGGACATAGGCGGGCAAGGTTCTTGGGTAGATATGATATCTTTTATTAGACCAACTGAGTAGTTGGAATAAGGTTTTAAGCAAGCTTTCAGGCACAATCACCCTTCTTCAGGCATAGGGAGTCTCTGCTGTTCTGCAACTGCATGAAATGAAAGAAGCTAAGAAGTCTGGCAGGATGTCAGTGAAAATGTAAACAGGGCTGGCAGAGAGTCACTCAAATGTAAACAGGGTCAGCCAGAGTCACTCAACTGGTTTTACAGGTTCTGTTGAGGAATCTTAAGGTAATGGTCTAAGGGGGGATGGGAACTGATCCTCTCCTGTCCTACAGGAGGCACCCAACTCTGGAGTCTAACAGCTCCATATAACAGTGTATGGGGAGGGCTGAGATGCACCCCAGGGCTGGGTACAAGACCACATACAACAATTTAGCATAGCCCGCACCATACACTGTTATACGTGGCCATTACAACCCAGAGCTGGGTGCACTGCAGGACCCAAGTGCGTGACTCTCCTCTCCCTGCAGTGGCCTGGGAGTTGTGGCATGAGCACATCGGGGGGCTTGTGGTTAGCATGGGTGGCACCCTCTGCCTGTGCCCCTCACTCCTGACCTGCAAACCCCTGCACTCGCAGAAAGAGGAAGCAGTAAGATCATCAGGCAGAGCAATGGCAAGCAGAGGGTGGGACAGGGACATGCTGCTGGGGACAAAAATAGGCTTAGAAGGAACAGGAGAACCAGAGAAGAGAGGCAAGCTTGGGGGGTGGAGGACAAGATGGGGAACAAGTATTGGAGGGATCTGGTTGTAGGCTGGGGGGATATGACTGCAGGTGATGATGATCTGCCAATGCAACAGTTAAAAGATTGACATGCAAATAGACTAAGTGATAAGAAAATTCCTCTCATTGAGCCTGGGCTTTTTCTTTCTTCACCTCAACCCACACCATGCCCCTGCTGTGCGGAGGTGTTAGCTCATGCTGGCCACTGTGTGGTGATGCCGAGGGGAGGGGGGGAGAGGGAGTTGGAGTAGGCTGATCATGGCAGAAAAAGCAGGGGGCAGAACTGCTTGGGGACCAGGCTTGGGGAGGGGGGCAGCCCCTTCGGGAGGCCTGCAGTACAGACCTCCAATGCCAACACAGACTTGTGAGGGGGAGGCAGGAAGGCTCACTCTTGCGGACCTTTGTATGAACAGATTTCCCACCCCAGCCAACAAAGGCTCGTGCAATGAGCAACAAGCACCCAGAAAAAAGCAGAAGGCTTTGCAGGGGAGCCTATTGAACTAAACCCCCACCCCCAAAATGCGTCTCTCTCAAGCAAAACCGCCAACAATCCCCCAAGCAACCTGGCATGGCCCAAAAAAATAAACCAGCTAAAATACCAAATCTTGTCCTAAAACGCCACCTGGCAGTAAAGTAGTACTGAAAGGACGGGAGGATAAAATAGTTCTGACATGCTCTGTAGTGCTTTTTACTAGTCATAGCATAATAAGCCCTTATGTTGTAGATCACATACACGTTGCTCATCTAGCCGTTTTAAACTATGACAGAAAATTTAAACCAGGAACATTTTTAGCAACAAGTTGTCAGGTACATGGGCAAGTGCATCTTTTGAAACATCCTGCCCAAGCTACACAGGGAGATGGTGACAGAGCTCAGGGAAGGAACTTGGGCATTTTGGCTCTTTAGTTCTTTACCCCTTATAACTAGATTAACTAACCACACACACCGTACTGATCAGCATTTCCTATCCTGCTCCTGTCATCAGAGGGGTTTGGCTTGTTTGTTTGCTCGAGTCCCTCTGTGTCATCCTCTCTCTCAGAAGAGCCCTAGTGACATCACTTCTCCCGCCCCTGAGGCTCCCTTCCTAGCTGCCCCAGGGTTTGCTGTCCTAGGATAAGCCAGCTGAGTCCTGGGGAGACCGTTGCATCCTCATAAAGCCATCAGATCCTGGGCAGGAGCCAGGATCTGTGAACAGTCCTCACAGCGGCAGAAGCCACTAGGGCAGGATGCTTCTCTCTGGGTTTCCTGGGCCTGATCTGAGAGAGAAGCAATAATCTTCCTTGTGTCTCATTTTGAGATAAACATGTCCAAGCAGGGGCCTCATCTCCCCCTGCTTCTGGGCAGGACATTGCACTGGGCAGGGCCTTGCACTTGCAATGGGCCCCCAAATCTTAGGCAGAGTTTTTACTATGTCTGATACAAGGAGACCCCTGACCTTGGTCATGGGAGAGGAACCTATGTCTGATACAAGGAGACCCCTGACCTTCCTCATGGGAGAGGACCCCCCTGCCAGTGGCCGTGAGGGCCTGAACTCTGTTACTTCATCCTTTGTGGTTTCTACTAGGGCAAACAATTGCAGGGAGTTGGTGGGACCAGAGGGTGGGGACAGGAGTGGGGCTGGGGTTGAGGCCAGCCACTCCAAGCCATGTGTGGCCATTCTACACAGACCCTGCAGATTTCCCCATAGGGATGAGGGTGGTGATGAAACTATCTCTGATGCCAGCTCTGCCTAAACTGGCAGCTTTGGAAAGGAGGGCATGGTACCCCACTATCAAAGAAGCCATCATTCCTGCCTGCCCCGGTGCTTAAACACCATAAGGCAGACACTTACATTTATGCAATATTACAAATAATGGGGGTTTTGACCGGAAGAGCTCGCAGTGACAAGCCTTTCTCTGCAATCCCAAGGCATCACTGCTCTCTCAAGGCATCCTCTCCAGAGGATGTAGAGGTGGTCCTTGCCAGTGAAGCATATTCCCATGTTTCAGTGCAGCAACATTCATTCTTGGGCCCCTCATAGTCATGAAAGACTTCTCCCCAAAAATGAGTGTGGAGAAGAAGACTCACCCTCACTTTACAGGGGGCAGCCTGAAGTGCACATCCATAGAATGACTTGCTTCCCCAGGTGCAGGGACATTGCAGAATGGCTGGGACTTGAGCCCCCAGATCCTGAACCCCAAAACAACACCCTCACTGCAAGGCCATCTTCCACCTGCTGGTTGCCATCAGAGGAGGCTCGACTTAGGAAGGAGAGCAAGTCCTGGCCCAGGTATGCAATGACTCAGGCCAGCCCTGCACTGGAGCACTTTCTATAAAGAGTCTCCAGCCTTTTTGGCTGGCATCTCCCCCAGCCTCACCCAACACCTCCTTGCATGGAGGAACAAAGGGGCACTTTAACTAGACACAAGGCAGCAACTGCTGCACTAACACTTAGACAGTTGTTTTATTTGCAAAACCATGGGTGTCAGATTGAAAACAATTCTGATCTCAGAAAAAGCCCAGGAGCCCTTCTTGCCCTGCCAGAACTAGCCAATCCAACTCATGGGGGAAGTAAAACAGTGCCTTTCAGGAACAACTGTGACCCCACAGCGTGCAGTCTTTGTTCCTCTCAAACAGCTGAAGTGCCCCTTCACTGGCCTACAGAGTCAGGTTCCCTTTGGCTTGTCCTTCTTCTGGCCCCCAGACTCTGGTGTGCTTTTCCACCCAGCAGGCCAGTTTGAGGAGAAATGGAGGATGCAGACTCAGTTTGTCTAACCCATAGCCTGGTGTTTCTGGAGTTTTTCCTGGTATGTTTGTTCAAACCCTTTCAGGTCTATAAACCAGCTCTTCCACTTCCTGGGGAAGTGCACAGTCCCTTAGGGGACTGCACAAAAGGTGAGTGGTCCTCTTCATCCACTAAATTGCATGCACGACCTCAACTTGCAATGGCTGCTTGATGTGGTTTTTATCCATCTATGGATTTGGGGCCGAAGGCAGATTTAAAAAGCTTTCAGTGAAACTGGCTCACTCCAGAATGTAGATGGCCTGAAATGCCTAAGAGCCATTTTATCTTGCCTCTAAATATAAGCAGTAGCCTCAGTCTATTCATTGACAGTTCTTTCAAGCCAAAAGGGAGTCACATAAGAAATCAAGCCATCTTATGATTTTACAGTGCAGAGAACCATGGCCATGAGCAGTGTGGTGCCCCTGGTGGCTGGTGGCGTACGGCTGCACTGGCGGTGGTGGGAGCGCGGCAGCAGAAGCCTAGTGGCGGTAAGCTGGGAGCTCCTGCATATGCCACTGGCACTGTCCACAGTGTGGGGGGAGGGGGAGTTGGCAAGCGCCAAGCAGGGGTCTGCAACCACCTGCAGATGCCACCGGCAGGAATCATGGACTGCCCGCAGATGCCGCCGGCAGTATCAGTGGCAGGAGTGGCAAGCAGTGACCGCCCGCAGGTGCCTTTTTGCAGGGGGTGCACCGCCACGCTCAGGGAGTACACGTGCACCCACATACACCCCCTACACGTCACCCCTGACTGTGGCCCAGGAACACACTCACTGACTGAGCTGCCTAAAATCCCTGTTTGTGTCACTTTCATGTCCTAAAAGTACAATAAGATTGTGGCCAATGTCTTTAATTACATCCCAGGGTCCATTTTCTCCACCTGTCATTCATTGCTAATGAGATGGGCTAGCTGGCAGTGACTTAGCCCAGGGGTTTTGAAAGGGCAAAAGATGATTGGAGGACTTGGGATTCCCTTTCCTCACCAATCCGGTAATAATTTGGCCCAGGAGTTTTGAAGGGGTAAAAGAAGACTGGAGGACTTGGGATTCCCTTTTCTCACCAACCAGGACCCAGAGACTCACCCTCCGTGTCCCCTGATTGACCCCTTGGGTCACCTGGAGGGGGATAAAAGGGGCAGCGCGGCTGACTGAGGGGAGACCAGCGAGAGACCAGGAGGAAGAAGTTTCAAAGAGCTGGCAAGAGCTGGGCCAGCAGGGCAGGAGCAGTTGCCCCAGAAGAGCCTGAAGGAGTGGGACCTGCAGGTGGCAGTTGGAGCCTCAGCAGCGCGGCGTGCGGCCGGCAGGAGAGGCTCCCGCTGAGCTCCAGGATCCCCTATGAGAGGCTGCGGCCAGCAGGAGAGGCTCCCCAGCTCCAGCAAGGATCTGAGCAGCGACCTGAGAGGTTCCCAGCTCTGCCTCCAGCTCCTGCAATAAGAGGCCAGGCAGCTCGTCATGAGGCTGGGGCTCCGGGAAGGTCAAGACCCCTAGCAGCTTAGAGTAGTGCCAGCCCTGGAGGTTGTGTGGTAGGGTTTCTTCCTACCATGTGGGAGGTCTGAGTTCAAATCTCAGCTGGGATGAATGAAGTAACAGGGAGAAATTCTTGTTGCAGTGGAAAAGGGTCTTTGTGTTCTTCCCCCTCCACGTACCTAGGCCCTATAGTCCTTGTTATTTGACACTTTGTATTTTGTACCTTTTATATTTCCCCAACCAGTATTGTTTGTTCTGCTGTTTGTGTTTTATATTTTGTTAAACCTGTCTTTTGTCAATGATTGTAAGTGTCTACCTTTGTTGAATCCTGCCCCCTCGGGGAGTTGTAGTGTCCCCTACACCTCCTGGTTTATGCCTGTTATGTTCCCAGTACTGTTCTCTCATTAAAAGGTATATGGTTAAGGCCCCAGTGGTGGTCTGGCTCTGCTCTATAAGGGGAAGAGAGTCCCTACACCTCCCACAGCGCTTGTGTACCTGCTCTGATCCCTTCAATTGGAGAGGGGGTACCTCTTGGAGTACCGCCTGGGTTACACTAATTAAATCATTGTTGTTTCCCTTCAGTCCCCGTGTACCCGTCACAAATGCTTCTAAAGTTCAAGTTTAAAGCCTCAGTCTTTTCCTTCAAGTCTCTCATAAGCCTGGACTTAGTCAGTGTATGACCCAAGCAGAAGCCCTCAGATGAGCACTTTGCTCATGGGTATCTTGCTACTTTTCTCCGTGAGGGGAAAACTGGCCTGTACAGCAGGCAGACCTCTTATGGCCTATGATCGGAAAGCATGGAATTTAACACAGGAACAAAGACTACTGCTACCTTTTTCACACACTGCTCCCCAGCCAAGATGCCATTGGTAGCACACAGCATCTCAGACAATCCAAGCAAAATGAAAATCAAACCCTGCCAGTTCTAACACTGCTCCGCACACACAATTCTCACCATGAGGTGAGGTAAGAGAAGGGATCACAGACAAAAGATATTGTACACTACAGAAGGTGCTCAGATACCACCATAATGAGGGTCACATGGAAATCTACATGGAGCAGAGCAGAGCAAAGAAAAGATTTTTCTGCTTTCCTGCTACAATTTCTGCTTTCTCTGTCCCTCATGTGCAACACGCTCACAAGTACATGCATTCCTGGCTCTCTGTATGATTGTGAAAAAGAGTATCATCTCCTTGAGAGCATTCCCAAGTATTTTATCCAATGATGCTTTCTGCAGGCAGGCATGTACAAGCCAGTTTAATTCCCACTGAGTAGCAAGTCTGAATCATAGAAGTATAGGAAGGGACATTAAGGGTCATTGAGTCCACCCCCCTTCTCCCCTGTAGAAATACTACTCCTGACTCATCCCTAGCCAATACTTACCCAAGCTCTTCTTGAAAACCTCCAAGAAAGGAGATCCCACAACTTCCTGGGCAGTCTATCCCACTACCAGAGATGTGGAGCGGAAAATTTTCCAGCGCTTTATTTTTCTGTGGGAAATTTTCCACTTCTAAAAATTCATCGTTGCATAAAATTCATATAAATTACCATCACATTATCACTTATCACATTCTCTCTTAGATAGAGAGTATGACAGAGTTCAAACAATGGCTATTCAAAGGATTGAATCACTGATTCTGATGTCAGATGGATGGACTGATATACAAGGAAATCCTTTATTGAAAATTAAGTTAACAACACCTAAACCAATATTCCTAAAAGCAATTGCTACCAAGTCTTCTCATCATACAGGTGAATACATAGCCAAATTACTGAGTGAAGAGACTGAAAGTGCAGGTCCTCCCAGGTACAAGCCCTTGTAACTGATAATGCAAGTAACAGAAAGCTGCATAGCAAACATTAAAGGCAGAGAATCCTTATTTAATATAATTTGACTGTCTTGTTCATGGATTGAATTTCTGGCAAAAGACATAACAAGCGTGAAGACAATGTCGACAATATTGGCAAACTGCAAAGCGACTGTGAAGGTATTCAACAATCATCATGTTGCTAATCAGACTTCAAAGATATTACAAAAAGAGAAGCAGAGGAAGGAAAGTGCACTTTTATTGCCAGGAGAAACTAGATGGGACTCAGCTACAAAGTGTTTACATAGTTTGCTGTGCACAAAAAACTGTTTGCAGTGTGTTTCAACAGCTGACACAGAATCCCAGATTATTCCTGTGAACATTCGGAAGCAGATTCTTGACAATGATGTGTTCTGGGTTCAAGTTCCAGGAGTATTCAATTTGGTACTACCAGTTTCAGTGGCTTCAAATATTCCAGAGATATTCAGACAACTGAATGAAAATGATTGAGCTTTTGCCTTCTTCACCTCTATCCAAAGAAGAAGAAGTAAAACAAATGTTTACTAAGAGATCTGAATTTTGCTCTCATCCAGTTCATCTGGCAGCAAACCTTTTGGATCCTCAACGCAAAGGAGAACATTTATCAGAAGATGAATTATCTACAGCTCTCAATACAGTTATGGAAGTAGCTAAGAATTTCCCCAACATCGACGAAATAGCTGTGATGACATTGCCGAATACCGCGCAAAAGAAAAACTTTGGAGGAAAGACATCATTTGGCCAGCAGCAGAGAATATGTCTCCTTTCACATGGTGGAAGGGATACTGTAACACCTGCCTGTTGGCCAGGATTGATCTAAAGATCCTATGCGTTCCACCAACAGCAGCTTCTTGTGAACAGAACTGGAAGGTTTTCAGCTCAATCAAGACAAAAAAGAGGAATAGACTAACAAATGAACACACTGCTAAGCTTGTTTCTATCTCTCAAAATGTCTTGCTTCTGGAGAATGTCAGAAGCACAATTAGTGAAGAAGATGCAGTATGATGATAACTTGCCCTTACCCAAACACTCATTGGTAAAAGCATCCTTTAGCGAAAGAGAATGTGGTTCAAGTAGTCCTCAATCAGGTTTGCTTCAATCTGATTCTGAAATGGAACTAATAAGTAGTGCAAGTGAGTCTGCAGATAGTGACAGTGAAACTGGAGGTGCTGCAATGACCTCAGTGGAAGAGAGTGAAACTCTGCTGAAGTAGATGAGTGGACAACCATGGGATATCATACACAGCTCTTTGGGTGTGCTAAAATTAGTGTGTCAACAGTTTTCAGAGCCTTCTTAGATTTAAAGAAACAATGTTTAAACAAACAATTTTCGACCTGGAGGGATGTGAGCTGTGGTGTCCCCCAGGGCTCGGTCCTCAGACCCGAGCTGTTCAGCATCTTCATCAGCGACTTGGATGAGGGGGTAAAAAGCACCCTGTTCAAATTTGCTGATGACACTAAGATGTGGGTGGATGTGGGCATGCTAGAAGGGATGAATAGGCTGCAATTGGACCTAGACAGGATACAGGAGTAACTGGCGGATGAGAACAGGATGGGTTTCAACACTGACAAGTGCAAGGTGCTGCACCTGGGGAGGAAGAGCCAGCAGCATACCTACAGGCTGGGAAACTCCCTTCTTGTCAGTGCAGAGGCAGAAAAGGATCTTGGAGTCATTATTGATGCCAAAATGAACATGGACTGCCAATGTGGGGATGCGGTCAGGAAGGCCAACCACACCTTGTCATGCATCCACAGATGCATCTCAAGCAGGTCCAAGGAGGTGATCCTCCCCCTCTATGCGACACTGGTCAGGCTGCAGTTGGAGTACTGCGTCCAGTTCTGGGTGCCACACTTCAGGAGAGATGTGGACAGCACTGAGTGGGTTCAGAGGCCACTCGCATGATCAGGGGGCAGCAGGGCAGGCCCTATGAGGAGAGGCTAAGGGACCTGAACCTGTTCAGCCTCCACAAGAGAAGGCTGAGGGGGGATCTAGTGGCCTGTGACAAACTAGTCAGAGGGGACCAGCAGGTATTGGGGGAGTCCCTGTTCCCCCGAGCACTCCCAGGAGTGACTAGAAATAACGGTCACAAGCTGGCAGAGGGTAGATTCAGACTAGACGTCAGGAGGCACTACTTCACAGTCAGGGTGGTTAGGATCTGGAACCAACTTCCAAGCAAAGTGGTGCTGGCTCCTACCCTGGGGGTCTTTAAGAGGAGGTTAGACAAACACCTTGCTGGGGCCATTTGACCCCAGTACTTTTTCCTGCCATGGCAGGGGGTCGGATTTGATGATCTGCTCAGGTCCCTTCCGACCCTACCAACTATGAAACTATGAATGTAAGGGAAGTCTTTACATTTTTACAAGTATTCCTATAAAACTAATTTCTTTCCACATAAAGCTTTGAATTTGTTTGAATATAACATTTAAACCACTTTAAGTGTGCTATATTTTTTTTTCCTAATCAAATATTTCAGTTCAAATACTTGTGGCTACTGGAACATAAAATTAATATGCGGGTACTATTTTAGTTTTATTGACTAAATATAAGTCAAATAAACATACTAAATCAGATCACGCTCTATTTCGGGCATTGGAAAATTTTCCAGAAAATTTCCAATTCAAAATTTTCCAGAAAACCCACATCTCTGGGTATGGACTTGGCTATGGGGTTGGCAAAAGAATATGATTATTGCCCCCTAATTGGTTAGTTCCCTAGGGCATGGTTAGGGCCAGGAAGGACATGATTTAGTGCTGGAGGTTTGAGTCTAGTGCCAGCTAGACATGTGATGTGCTAGACAGCTGAGGCTCACTCTTGGACACTGACACCACCTCCCTATGTACTATAGGGTCCCTCCAGGTGTGGCAGGAAAGGTAGACAAAGGAGGGTACCCCAAGGAGCCAGAGTGGGGCAGGACTATCTTGGCCAGCAAGGGTCATCATGGCCATCCTTATGGCCAAGACCTGCTACAGCCCCTCTGAAAAACATGGACCCAAGTTATAGCCTTCCTTCTTTCAGGGGTGGATGGCCACCAGCCAGCTCCACTGAGTACCCTTTATGTAGTACAGATACTGAATCGTTCCTTCCATTGGGTAGTCAATATGTGTGCGTGGCTATAGACAGAAATAGATTACCTTGTAGCTACAGGGTTTGGATTCAGAGCATTTGGGTTCATCTTCATCTCTGTGGGGGATGGGGTCCAGGAGTTAGAGGGGTTACAGTCTCCTGGATCCTACAGGAATAACACAAGGGAGCTGGGAGCCAGAACCAGGGACAGATCCAAGAGGGTGCAGTGGCACAGTTGCCCCTTCTGCTGTGTAGTTTGTTTGTCAGTGACTCCAGTTCCCCACTGTCCCAGCCAAACAGGTCCCCTGCAGACTCCAGGCAAGGACTGAGCTGAGACCATGACACAGCAGCAGCCAGGGGCTTTTCTGAGTCCCTGAAGCAAGTAAGAACCCCTGACTCCTGGCACCCCCTCTCTCCGGCACTTAATGACACCTCCCCTCCTCTCCCATTCCTCCTCTCCTGCAGGGTTTGCCAAGGGTGCAAGCCTCATTGAGGCAGTTGACCCTCTTCTCCCTGGGCCTGAGTTGGTGTCTCTGACCGGGTCCTTCCCAGCCCCCCTGCACTGCACAAAGGGCAGCATCAGTTTTTCTGCGTCATACTCAGCAATACAAAGGGGAAGGGGCTGGTAACACCCAGGGAAAAAACCAGGAAGAGAACCCAGGTGTCATAGTTCCTGGGCAGCAGCCACAGCCAAAACTGGCATGGGACTTGAGGTTTGTGCTGCATCATTCAGAGCCCTCAGCCCAGCGCACACTGAAAGAGGTGGACAAGGAAAAGCCACCCCACCCTGCCGCAGAGCTGCAGTGCCTGGCTTCTGGCCCTGTCTCCATCTCTGGGGTTAGTGACTCCTGCCCCCTCTGATCTGCTGACTGGGAAGAAGGGGAAGGACCCAGAGGGCTTGAACTTGTGCAGACTGTAGACGGTGGGGAGTGTTGGAGGGGGTGCAAAAACAGCAGCTTCCAACACTGTTGGCCCAGCCACAGCTGCTGTCTCAGCTGGCCTGGCCTTTATCACAGCCCCTGATTAATTGTACCTCTGTGGAAGCCAGGACTCCTGGGTTCTGTGTAGTACCCTCCCTGTGTCACTTGATGCATCTGCCTTGCCCTGTCACAAGTTTCGTTCCCGGTCGTACAGAGAGGGAGCTTTGCAACAGCCCATGCTGTGAGAATATTGTCTTGCTGTGGGACCAAATAGCCAGCCTCCTCCCTTCTCCTGCCCTCTCAGTGTGGGGACAGGACCCTATGTCTCCACACCCACCTGTCTCTAGTACAGGTACTGAATTACAAACAAGACCATTGTACTAAGCAACAGCTGCTCCTCCCCTGGGTCTCTGAGCTCCAGCCTTCTAAACCTGGGAACCCCAGCCCAGCCTTCGGTGCCAGCACATAGCGTGTCATAGGAGATATAGCTGGAGGTGGCAAAAGGGGATGTTCTGCAGGAGGGATGGAGATGGGGCCTTCCTAGCAGTTCTGCCACTGCACTTTTGCATGCATGGTGAGTCTGTGCCCTGCTATCTCAAGGTACCTTTCTTTCCCATTCCCTCCATTTTTACTACCATTCCTTCTTTCCTTTCTTATTCTTTTTTTCTTCTTCTGTTTTCCTTCTATCTTCTTTCTGCATCCTTCCATCCCCCATGGCCCAGGATGGTACCCTTGGGGGCTGTGGAGGCCATTAGAGAACCTCATCTTTAGCTGCTCTGTGCTTTCCTGCTTGAGACTTCTCTACAGCTGGAGAGCTATCCAGGGCCCCTCCGCAACACTATACACCCAGGATCCAGCTGCTTGTCCACCCTCCAGCCCTTCCCTAGCTGTCCTATCAGCTGGGCTAAATCCCTGCCCCCCTGGAAACCTAGCATAGCAACTCATTTGGCCTAAGGAAGGCACTGATAGAGAGGCCAGCACACAGAGAATGGCATACAGGAAGCTGGATGGAAAAGTGCCCATCTCTGAGCCCTGAAGCTGTTTTTGTTCCTCTCTTTGGGTACAGCAGTTGTAGCAGTGGTGGTGAATCACAGGAAAGTATGGCTGTAAGGGACCTCATGAGGTCATCTAGTCCAAAGGTGGCCAATCTGCATCATGCATGCCGCAAGTGACATGGGAAGCCTCTGTATGTGGTCCACAGCAGATCAGGGAGGGGACAAGCAACGCTGCCAGATAGGGCAGGAAGCAGAAAGCAGAGCAGCAGATGGGCCAGGAGAAGGGGATTGGAGTGGCACCAAGAAAGGGTGCAGAGCTAATTTGTGACATGCCTACAGAAAAGGTTGGCCCCACTGGTCTAGCCCAACCCCCTGCTCAAGGCAGGAGCATCCCTGCCTAAACCTTCCCAGTCAAGTGTTTGTGTAACCTGCTCTTAAAAAATTCCAGGGATGGAGGTTCCACAGCCTCACATAGATTTCATGCTGGATTCTATGTATTTCTATCTAATTGCTGCTGCTTGATCAGAGAGTTGAATTCTGGACCCTCAGGTTAAAACTCTACTAAATGAGCTATTCATGGGGTACACAGAAGGGTCCCTGGCATGCTCCCTACCTGGTGAGTTGTAGACCCTCCCCCCAACCCTGAAACACAGCCTTCACAGCCAAAATCCATGGAAGTGAGCCTGATGCCAGGTTCCAACTTCCCTTATTCATTCCCTTTTTACCAGCTCTTTTTACCGCTTTGAGACAAACCTAGCCTCCACCCTTCAGAAAGGGCCAGCATGTTTTGATGGGATCTGGTCCTGATTCCATGTTGAGGACCCCAAGGACATTCACTGTGATGAAGACAGTGATCTGTTCCTCAGATGGTCTGCGAGCAAGGTGAGTACCTCCCACCTCAAACCCCATTCTTGGTTGCCCTCTGATCCATCTCTGCCACCCACAGATGCCAGCATTATGGGACCAAGAGTTTCACAAACTTTAATGCAGTTATCCTCATCCTCTGTAGGAGGTCAGGCAGTACATTCACCCAGCATACAGGTAGGGATCTGGGATGTAGATCAATTAAGGGCTAGATTTTAAAGGAACTGAGGTGACTGATGGTCCAGATGTGTTTGTAGTAGGACTTGCAAAGCCTCTTCTATTGACTGGACAAAATGCTGGAACTCTGCCTTTCTGCTCAGTGTACAAAAAGAGAGGGATGGCCAGAGGTGATTGGAAGGCTGGAGTTTGGTGCTGAACAGTTTAGTGCTTTACTTCCCCTTCACAGGACTCATACCCAAGTGTTCCTATTCAACCCAACAGTAAATAGGTACCATGCGTACCATGATAAACATGTGGCTGAGAGAGTTCTGACAAGCATGAGCCTACCTGGAGTAGGAAGCTGGATGACAGTATCTTGCAAAATCCCTTCAAGCCCTCTTTTTATGATTCTGTGGTTAACTACACCATTGCAATGAACCACTGAGGCTTGGGTGAAACTTTAACTTTCAGACCTGATCAAACCTGAGCTTCAGTTAGCCCTGTATGCTGTGTCTAATAGTGACTGCCATGAGAAAGGACAAGAAAACCATCTATAGGCAGTGCTAAAATAATCCTTCTATGGGAAAGTTTCTTCCTTCCTGTAGTATGTAGGGTGATGCTCCTTTCTAGTGGGTGGAAACCCTCAAGTGGTTCTTATTGGGGATTTTTCAATTTAGGATATCAGAAAGATAATGAAACCAGACCCAGTAAACTGGTGCATAGTCTGTGGAAAAACAAGGAGCCAAACCCATATTGCCAGTGAGGTGAGTAGTGCTCTGGCTCAGGTAGACAACACCCTCCCCCCTCCCTCCCCCCACCCTTTGTGCAACATTTGCAGCAGCCCAGAATGTGCTGCTGAGCTGCTTTTTCTTGTCCTCATTCCCTGCCTCATGCACTGGTGTTATAGGGGAGGGGGATGGAGCTGGAGAATCAGACAGTGGTGACTGAATTCATCCTCCTGGGTTTGTCCCCAGCCCAAGAAGTCCAGCTTATCCTCTTCTTTCTCTTCCTGTTCTTCTACATCATCATCCTCCCAGGGAACATCCTTATTATTCTCACCATCCTGCATGACCCCCACCTGGGCTCCCCCATGTATTTCTTCCTGGCCAACTTGGCCTTCCTGGACATCTGTTACTGCTCTGTTACCCCACCAAAGATGCTGGCTGACTTCTTCTCCTTCTGCAAAGCCATCTCCTATGGAGGCTGCATGGCTCAGCTCTTTTTCCTCCACTTTTTGGGGGCAGCTGAAGCCTTCCTCCTCCTTGCCATGGCCTATGACCGCTATGTGGCCATCTTCCAGCCCCTGCACTACACAATTGTGGTGAGCTGGGAGCTCTGCTGGATCCTGGTGGGGGCAACATGGATTGGGGGCCTATTCCACAGTGCTATCCAGGTGGCTCTGACTGCCCAGCTCCCTTTCTGTGGGCCCAATGTGCTGGACAACTTCTTCTGTGATGTTCCTCAAGTGGTCAAGCTGGCCTGCACAGACACTTCCCTGGTGGAGATCCTGACCTTCTCCAACAATGGCCTGGTCATTCTCTTCTGCTTCCTCCTTCTCCTTGTCTCCTACTCCTTCCTTCTGCTCAAACTACGGGCACAGTCAACCCAAAGACAGAAGAAAGTGGCTTCCACCTGCATCACTCACATAATCATCGTCTTTATCATGTTTGTCCCAGCCATCTACATCTACTGCCAGCCCTTCCGCACCATCCCCATGGAGAAGGTGGTGGCCGTGTTGCACACTGTGGTCTTCCCCCTTACAAACCCCATGATCTACACACTGAGAAACAAAGAAGTGAAGTCAGCAATGAAGAGGATGGTCTGTAGATATGGGCTTTGTTGTAGAGAACTGAGCAAGTAAGCATAAGTTCAGGAGTTGGATTTTTTTTCTATATGTAATGCCAGACACCTGTAACACCAAAAGAACTCTCAAGTAAATCTATAATGCATCTGCAGTGGCTAAAGAGTAGCTTTCAAGTAAATCTCTAGGATATTTAGGATGGTACATTTCTTGTAATTTTGTATAAGCTAAGGGATAATTCCAAAGAACCTCTGAAGCAACTTATCAATAGGTTTGTTGTGCTGGTTATTTTATGTCTATACCACAGCTCTTTAATAGTTTTATAAGGGTAGGTAGGGTCTGGAAAGTTGGAGGGGGCTGGGGTTAACATCTAAGGTCAAATTCTCTACAATTTTTCACTAGTGTAACCCTTAGGTATTTTCTAAGTAGCTAGACAGTTATATACATAATGTTTGTAATGTAACCATAACACCTATGGGGTAGCAATGTAGTAGTTAAGAGAGCAACTGGCAGTAATTTTCTTGAAATTTAGGAACATAGGACTGCAAGTGTCCTTCTGGGTCCTCTTGTCCAGCCACCTTTTTTCACAGGCAACTATTTCATATGCTGTCCTTCAGAATTTCTATGAAATCATTATTGGATATCTATGGAGTAAGTCTGTATTATATGAGGAGTTTCTACATCCATTGTAATTGCAGGAAGTATGTGGTTTAGCAATACAATTTCTAATATTACTGGGCTAATGGAGTGATATTGTAGTAACTATGAAGCATCTGTGCAATAGCTGTATTTCATAGTGTTTATGGATAAATTCTTTAACAATCCTGGAGTGTTTGTGATGTGAATATATTTGGAGTAACTCTGTTCATTCTGTAAAAATGGCTTTAGAATAGTTGTATCTAGAAAGCAACTCTATAGCATCTCAAAAACAATTCAAAGTAATTTCACTGTATCTAGTGAAGAACTACCTACTCCATTAATGGAGAATCAAAGAGAGTCCAGGTTGCGATTGTGGTGCGATTTTTCAGATGGTACAACATATTGTGAACAATTGCCCAGTTAGATCATTTAAAGGCTATCTAAAATCAATCCATGCAGCTACCCCTGACGCAGTCAAATGGCTATTAAATTTAGATATTAATCTATTAATGTTATAATTCTAAAATGTCATATGAAAGAAGGAGAGTGAAAAACTATAGTACTCATTGGTGCTAATGGAATATGTATGGAGTAACTCTGCTCCTGTAAAATGTGTTACAAACTTATTTTTTGGTATGAATCCAGATACTAATTATTACTGAATAATTATTAACAACAATTAATGAACATCCATCCATGGTCAAATAATGACCCCTATATCTATTGATTAGTGCTAACTTTAAATCATAGGAATGGAAGGGACCTCTATGGTCACCTAGTCCAACTGAAACACAAGCAATTCTCTCAACCTTTCTTCATACAGCTTGCCTTCCACCCCTTCATTTTTCTTTTGTCCATCTCTGGACCCTCTCTAACTTCTTTACATCTGTTTTAAGATGTCAAGTCCAGAATTTCACATAATATTTTAAATGAGGTTTAATACCAAGACCACATCTGAATTTTTACAACTGTGTTGCTGACTTACGTTGAATGTATGATTCACCAAAAATTCTAGATCCTTCTCAGGAATCCTGCCACTTAGCTAATTAACTTCCATTGTTTGTGCTTTTGATAATTCTTCCAGAGGCATATCATTTTGCATTTGTTTGCATCATCAACTTGTTTTTCTTCATTCATCATAAACAATAAGACCCATAATCAGTTGTAAGTCATAACAATAAATTCATAGCATTATTTTTCTGCAGATTTGTAACCCTTTGAGGATATGTTATCCCATAATGTAGATAGGATTGATTAGATGGAAGTTCACTTTTTTTCTAGACTTTTGCCAAAAGCCAGTGATTGCAATTTGTAGCTGCTTTGCATTCATCTTTGTACCAAGCTTTCATGGGGAGAGAATTGGAATTTAAAGTAGACAGTGTGAGTCTTCTCGGTCACAGAGAATCAGCTCTTCTATGGGTCCCAAATGCCAGGTCTAAAGACTCAAAATGAGCCTTTAGAAGCTCATATGACGATCATGATTTCTGCACTGATGAACACCTCTAAAATACTACAAAAAGCAATAATACTCTGCATTTGCTCATAGCTTGATCGAAATTAGACTCACCTTAGCAACTGTGTTCAGTTTGAGTTCTCTAGTGCAGGGAGGGAAATTACTATTATTAACAACAAAACAACAATAATAGTATTAGTTGTAAGATACTACACAATTTAAAATATTGCAGGAAGGGAGAAAGGGATAATATTTAGAGAAGTGGAGACAGGTGGTCAGGACCCTTGAGTTTTATCCCTAGCTCCTAGATGGGTGTGAAGTCCAGAAGGTTGCGGGGGGAGGGGCAAGACAGGAGCTAGATTCTGTACAGGATCAATGGTGCTACTGTAGCAAGGTCAGGCATGTACAATATTTTCCCTCCGTGCCATTTCCTCCTGTGTCTTGGGTTAAGCAATATAGATGATGTGGTTATTGCTGTCAGTGAGATATATGGTTAAATATTGATTGAGATCTCAAGGATAGATTGAGATCTCAAGGACAGAATCTAGCCCTTCGACTTACAAGTTATGATGTCATTTATTTTGTTAATATTAGCAGCCATTAGTCCCATTGAAACTAACAAGTCCCTGAGGCAAAGATCCTACAAAATCATACGCCTCCAGCTTCGCAAAGGATGCATCATCTGTCAAAGAGAGAATTTTTACCTTTGCTTTTGGCATTTGTTGTTGTTTGTTGGTTTTATTGTGCCTTTCACATTAAACTGGGCCACACTTCTGGCAGTTACCATTTAGGAATCAACCTCAGGTTTGAAACTGAATAGAAAAAGGGGGGAAACTACTGACCAACTTTTTCATTTGTTCAATATTTCTGTCTTGGAATATCCTGGCAACCAGGGACTGCATCTAATAGAGGAATTCGGCACTGTGCCGAAGTCCAGTACTGTAATCCCCAGGGCCGCCTGGATAGCTAGAGCTACTCTGCCCTGGCATAGCATGCTGCAGTCCTGGGCACATGTTCAAAGGGCATGCCCAGGAGCAATAAACTCTGATGTAAAGTGTGCTGGAGTTTATGTGCACCAGAATTTATTGCTTTGACTCAATTGCACATGTAAATGTGCCCACAGCTAAGGCAACAAGCACCATTCGCTCACACCCTTCTACCCAGCCAAAGAAATGAGGGGGTGAGAGCTTCAATAGGGGAACCCAAAGTAAGCATTTTCAGCATGCACAAAATCCAGATCTTGCAAGGAGAGGCATGCCAGGGTCCCCTCAGGGTGTTCTCATTACCTCATTTCCAGGGTTCATAGATTCATAGATTGTAAGGGGCTGGAAGGGACCTCGCAAGATCCTCGGATCCAGCTCCCCTGCACTGGCAGGAAAGACAACTGGGGTCATGTGACCAGCAAGGTGACCATCCAGTCTCCTCTTGAAGGGCTGGCACATGCAGAGTGGGAATGAGAGTGCAGAGCCTATTTGCCTTGGCAAGGAGGTGGCTGCCACAGTATAGACATGTGCTTGGTGCACGTTGAACACATATTGACAAGACTGGGCTCCTCAGTAAATGCACTTGTGGCTGCTTTCTTATAAAACCCAGCTGCTGGTTGTGGTTCTGCTGACCATACACAGCATTGGTGACCAAACTGTTTACCCCTTTCCTCTGAAAACTAAAATCTGGACACTGTCAAAAGTCACAGAGCAATCAGTGATGTGCACACAGTGACCCAGCTCAAAAAATAATTTGTGGTTAAATGATTTCTTCAGGAGCTGCACCCCCCACCCCTTGCCGATCTGCACCAATCTGACCATGGGATAAAATTTCTTCCTGGCTCTAAATGCAGCAATCGACCCTGAGGAGCGGGGCATGACCCTTAACTTGGAATCTCCAGGTTTGAGTCCCACCAGAACATTGGGATCAAAATCCCCATACAGCCAACACCCAGTGCATCTGAGGAAGGTAAAAAATCCAAAAACCCTGACCCCTGTAGCAGCAGAAGAGTTTTGCATTCCCCTGTAGTGGAGAGCATGGCCTGCTTCCTGGGATCTCTTGAACATATTTTAACAATTTTTATAGTAGCAGGATATTGACCACCATGGATGGTCCCCTGCTTTACTTGGGGCAGGTAAGGGTGTTGTATCAAGATGTTGTATCAAATCAACTGTTGTGTCCGGGTTGACCGTGTAGTTTTGCTAAGAGGTTAGATTATGGATTTGTATATGATGGCTCAGATAGCGATAATTCTGCCTCAAGCAGGAGGTTGGACTCCTCTGGAAGTCCCTTCCACCCCTAATATTTAAAACTAAAATATAAAATAAAAAATAGACTTGAAGACAGAGGCAGGTTCTAGACCCTTTCTGGACAAGGGAGGGATCTAGAACCTGGGTTACTGACTTCCTAAGCAAGTGCCCTAATCTGGACATGGGTGTGCTTTTCCCCTATCACTTTTTTCAGGACTTACATTCAGGTCTGCATACATGGTGCTATGTACATACCCAGCCAGTGCATAGCCTACATACACACTTACACATCCACAACACAACAGCTAAAAATGCCCAGGTACATGGCTGTGGAACTGCTATTTAGGTGTACAAAAGGAAACAGATTTGCAACCTATAAGTACCCAATACATGGAGCTGGCTAGATGGGAGAGTCCCCAGGTCCCAATTCCAACCTTCTTTCCTAATCACCACACAGCAGAATAGAATCCACCCCCTGTTGCAGGTACATCAAAGAGAGCTGCGTACACATGTCCTTCTGCCCCACCAACCATTGCCTACGGAGTGTCCACCATGGTGGGTAACAGTCAGGCTTCATCTTTCCTGCTCTCCTTCTGGCCACTGCTCTCTATTCTGAAGCTGCCCAGTGGCCCACTACCTAACTCTGATGTAAGTCTAGGTATCAAATTAAAATATCCTCTTTAATATTTCCTGTTGTCAGGGTTTTAGGTGCTCCTCCAGTTCAGGGGAAGTAACACAGTGGCCTGTCTACTTAAGAAGAGGAAGCTAACCTGGGCAAGGGGCTGCAGCTATGGGAAGGCTAATGAGGGAGGGGTTGGCTGGGAATCAAATACCCCAGCAGGCACAACCAGAGGGAGGTGTGGAGAGGAAGCACCAGAGATCAGAGACTTCTGCACTACAAGGAGGGCAAGCTTGTGGTGGGAAGGCTGATGCCACAGCAGACCCCTTCCAGTGTCCAAGACAATAAAGTTTCTTGTTTACTTGCTTTATTTTGTTAAAAGACTGTATATTACTGGGGCATGCTGAAAGACACTCCAGGGAGCAACAGCCAGTGAGTTTAAAAGACTGGATATTGCTGGGGCTTTTGCCCCAGGGAGGGGCCTGGTTGAAAAAGTCCTGAGGTGGCAACCTGCCAGAGGGTACTTAGTGTTTTACATTCCAGTTCTGGGTGCCTGTGTCTCTCCATTCAAAGTACAGAAAACTTGGGCTTTGGCTTAGGATTCACCAAACTCCCTATCACATCAGAAAATTTTGACTTTGTGGATTCCAGCCCCAGAGCCAGCATTGGGAAGTTAAGTATCTCTGGATTACCATACCCAAGCCCTTTTTTGGCTTTTAAGGCTTAGAGCCCAAATAGTGTAGGCCCAGTCCCTTCAGCCATCCACAGCAGGATCGTTCCAACAACCTGTCCCCCAGAGCAGTGACATACAGACACCTCACCTGGTCCATCTCAGCCCCATCACATGTTCCCCAAGGCAGGATCACCCACAATAGTACTATAAAGCTTTATTCTTTCAGCTCAACAACCAACCACTTCAGGGCTCAGGTTTTTCTTTCTCTACCTGTTTGGACACACTGAACACCTTCTTAGTCATAGCAAGAGCAAAGGAATGACCCTTAGCTAAAATTAGAGCTTATTTTCTTATGCCAACCAAAACTGAGATGTGGCCGGGAGGCAAAACCAAAACCAGCTATGATACAAGGGTGACCACTTATGACACCGAGGTTCTACCAAGCCTTTTCATTGTGTAACCCTCCCCCAGCACCAGGGCCAGGCACTATACCAGATTCAAGATCCTCAGGGTGTCAATAGGTTTGGGCTCTCCCTCAGGCAGCTCGGCTGGCTGAAGTGTCCCGCCAAATACAAAGGTGTGTTCCTCACTCTCACCTTCCCAAGAATCCACTCCAGCCTAAGTAATGGATAGGGCTCTTTATTTTAGCTATAACTATTTACAGAAAAAAGAAGATAAAAAGATTAATAACAAATATAATACACATATATACATATATGCATTACATAGGTTCAACAACACCCATTAAAACCCATAACCAAAATATTATCTATAAACCCAACATTAGTGAATAGTCCATCCAACAAGTGGTCCCACTTACAACAGCCCTATCAATATATGTCCATTCACAGATTATAGACCCTAAACCTCAGTTTATAGATGGCAACACTGCTGCTGCTATGAGTGGTCACCAGATGGCAGTGCGCACCTCCTAGTGTTTCTTTCAAATAGAAACCTCTGTCTGGACGGCAGTGGGATTTCATAGATTTCATAGACATTAGGGCTGAAAGGGACCTTGGAAGATCATCGAGTCCAGCCCTCTGCCCCAGGGGCAGGAAGTCAGCAGAGACCATAGGATCCCAGCAAGATAAACATCCAGATGTCTTTTGAAGGCATTCAAAGTAGGTGCTTGAACCACTTCTGGCAGCAGTCTATTCCAAACCATGGGGGCTTGGACAGTAAAGAAGTTCTTCCTTATATCCAGCCTGGATGATTCTTTCCCTTTAAACAAACTTCTTATAAGCACTACAAGGTTAAATGCCTCCCCACGTTCCCTTTCCTTGTGAAACTAGGGCTGCTTAATAGAGTCTGCCTGCCTTTACCGGCAGGTCCCCTGCTCCTGCAGCCTAAACTCTCCCACAGCTCCAACCCAGCCACAAGCACAGACTCCCCGCTGCCCTTTCCCAGGGCACCCGAGTCCTGAGTTTGCACAGCTCCTCTCCAAGATAAGGGATTCAGCTTCTTAATGAGCACCACAGGTTGTCCATCTTTCCTGGTGTGTTGGCTCCCCAGAGTAGGCTTTCAGTCCCCTCCCTGGATGTAGAGACCATCCCAATCCTCTCCCTTAAGTTGGGAAATGGCTCCTCCCCTCTCTCTCTCTTTCCCACCGTCTGCTGTGTTTATATCCCGGATCAGCTGCAAGCATATTTTTAGGTTTGCACCTCTTCAGAGCTTCTGCATGCAAGCCCCTTCCCACCCTTTCTGCAAAGGCTGTAGCATTGCTTCCCTACCCAGCATGCTGTCTCCACAGCCAGGCAGCTATTACAATTGGATGGCACATCTTCCCTGGTCAGGCCCATAGACTTTACCAGAGAGAGCCTGAAGGTGACAGAAGGAACCCCATAGGAATCGTGTTTCCACATCCCTTTATACTGCTTGTTAAATATCCATCCAAGCCTCTTCTCATCTCTACAACCTGCTCCAGGGCTTGGAAGCACCTTGTCCCTTTGACTGCAGTTTTATAGGGCTGGGATCTTCCAGCAGACCTAAGAGAATTAGATATTGAAACTGTAATTAATTGCAAAGTCATATTGGTTCCTAGCTCTGTGGGAAGGGGTCATAGCCTTCACCTATGGCATGTCGTGTATTTGTAGCCAGGGTACACCCAGGGATGTGCCCTGTCCGCAAGTGGAAGGGATGGGGTGGTCAGGCAAGAGTGCTGTGAGAGGGGCCTGGCACCTGGGAACAGTTTCTTCTCTTCTCTATAGAGCCAGGTCGAGGGTAAAGGCTCTGGTGTTTGCTCCTGACCTTTTCACAGGTTCTTTACCTAAAACTCTGGCTTTGACTCCTAGCTTAGCTTGACTCTTGCTTAAACTCCTGGCTTACCCTGGACTCTAGTGTGACCCTTGGCTAACCTAGACTCAGATCTGGACTCCTGGTTTAACCTGAATGTTAGCTTAGGCTTCTGGTTTACCTTGAACTTCAGTCTTAACTTCCAGCTCTATGATTCCTGGATTACCGCAAACCCCAGCTTCAGCTCCTGACTCACTCTGAGTCCCGTCTCTGGCCTTTGCCCTGTTAACCAGGTGACCTTCCTTGACTGCCTGCATCCCAGTCCCTAACGGTTTGCCCAGAACCCTTTTCAACCTCCTCTCAGAAAGGAGCCCAAAAGGTAGAAATATGGATCCTGCTCAACCCCTACAGTCCCCAAACCCAACAGAGGCCATGAGGCCTCTGGATGAGGTTGTCTACTTGCAAGGAAGAAAAGCAGGACTTTCTGGCCTGCCTAGAGGAAACACAGGCCAAGATCATGACTCTCCTTCAGGAAAACGTTATCCTCAGGTCCCAGAGGGACTCACCTCCCCTGGCTGGGACCTCTGCTGTAGCTACTATCTTGCATACAGTTGAGGCAAGGTTCTGCTACCAGAACACTTCAGTGGGACCAAAGAAATTCTGAGGGTTCCTGATTCAGTGCTGCCTGTTTTTCACTCTATGTCCCCAAACCTAGATCAACCCAAGGAGTTGGGAACCCTGCAGTAAGCAAACATGTGGTTATACCTCTTTTTCACAATCCACAAGGTCCCACAAGCTTCTACATGTTTCTCCCCATTTGAGCTACTGTATGGAATACAAACTCAAGGAATATCAGGTCTCCTGTAAGATTTCTGGTGAGAACAAGGGACCAGTAATTACAATGTGGTTTGATGCATCATAAAACTGAGGGAGAGTTTGGACGTTATTGGTTCCTTCACTAAGAAGAACTTACAGGAGTCCTAGAAGTGGTATTATGCTAGGAATTCACACCTCCAGATTTATAAACCAAGGGATAGAGTTTTACTTTTACTCCCCTCACCTGATAGTAAGTTGCTAGCCAAATGGCAAGTACCCTTTGTGGTGCTGAGATGGGTGCGGAAGGTTGACCATGAAATTTGCCTGGTTAGGAAATGACACAGAGCCCAGATCATGGGCGACTGGTGCCACCTTAGTCAGGGGGGCACACGGCCCCCCAGTGACCAGTCAGCGACCAGGGGTGGGGTCTCCCCGCGGCTGAGCCTACCGACCAGGGGGGTGGGTCCCCCCTGCGGCCGAGCTCACTGACTAGGAAGGGTCCCCCCACAGCCGATCTCACCGACCAGCATCCCACCAACTGTGGGGGGAATCCCCCTGTGGCCGATCTCACTGACCAGGGGGGGCTTCCCCCACAGCAGATCCCACCAACTGGATTGTGGCTGCGACCTCTTCCGGAAGTGGATGAAGCCACTTTTGGGAGTGCCACAGTGCTTCACTCCCTGGCCAGTACTTGCAGGAGGGACACCGGCAAGTGCAGCCCATCAGGGGGTGCACCAGTGCTCTCAGAGGGTGCACATGCACCCCCGTGTACCCCCTATGCATCACCACTGGCCCAGATCTACTATGTGAATTTACTAAAACCCTGGAAGACTTGCGAGGTGCTATAGCCAGGGCTGTACTTTAAGGAGGCCCTCTTAAGAGTGCAGGCACAAGCTATCCTGAGGGGGCGGAAGAATGGGAAGTGCAACAGGAGACCAACCTGGCTAGACAGTGAACTGGGAAAGGAATCCTCTAAGACAGGGGTTGTCAACCGGGGGTATGCCTACCCCTGTGGGTACTTGGAATAGTCCTAAGGGGTATGTGTAGGCAAGTGGGGACAGAGCGCCACCACCTCCCAGGAGCAGGGCTGGGGTGGGGTGAGGGCAGCATGCGAGCTTTCCCACCCCACAGAGGGGTGCCGCTGCCCTTGCCCCGCCCCCGGTCCTGGGAGGTGGCAGAGGTCTGTTGCCACCCACCCACTTGCTGTCCCCACCTCCCAGCTCCACGTTCAGCTGTACGCCACGCCCCACCTCCCGACTCAGCAGTTGGCCACATGCCACCCCTTCCCCCTCCCAGCTCCACGTTCAGCCGCACGCTACCTCCCCCTCCTCCTGCCTCCGCGTTTGACCGTGCACCACCCCCTCACCCCCTGGCTTCACTTTTGGCTACTGGGGGTACTTAAACTAAAAAAGGTTGAAACCCCCAGGTCTAAGAAGTGGAAACGTCATAATACTAGGGAAAAATTTAAGACTACTGCACGGGCATGCCGGGAGAAAATGAGGAAGGCCAAGGCACAATTAAAGAAGCAGCTGGCAAGGATATAAAAAACAATATAAAGGGATTCTACAGATATGTCAAAAATAAGAGGAGGACCAGAGATACCACAGGTCCCTTATGGAATGCAGAAGGCAAACTAGTTGCAGGGGATGCAGAGAAGGCTGAAGTATTTAATGCCGGATGACAAGCAGAGATAGGGCAACAGCCTAGAGTAATGGCAGAACAGGTTAGGGATTACTTAGAGAAGCTAGATGCTTTCAAGTTGTCTGGGGCAGATGAGATTCACCCAATGATGCTGAAGGAACTGGCTGAGGTAATTTTGGATCCATTGGCTATCCTTTTTGAGAGCTCGTGGAGGTCAGGTGAGGTCCTGGATGACTAGAAAAGCACAGATATAATGCCCATATTTAAGAAAGGGAAGAAAGAGGAACCAGGGAACTATAGACCCACCAGCCTGACCTCTGTACCTGGAAAGATCATGGAACAGGTCCTAGAGAAGCCACTAAATGAAAACAAGGGGATCAGGAAAAGTCAGCAAAGATTCACCAAGAGCAATCTTGCCTAATCAAACTCTATGGTTTAGAGAAGAGCAGTGGGCTTGGTACACCTTGACTTTAGCAATGTCTCCCCCCAAGACATTGTCATTAACAAACTAAGGAAATACAGATTAGACAAAAGTACTATAAGGTGGATACAGAACTGGTTGGAACATCATGACAGTGAGTAGACCTCAATATCTAGCTGGGAGGAGTTATCAAGTGGTACTCCCCAGGGGTCTCCCTGTATTGTTGTTACCAAAAACCAAGTACCATTCAGTCTCTTGAGAGAAGAGTACATCCTATCTATGATCAGGACTTTCTTTGCAAGCTTAAACACAGAATTCACAGACAGTTACAGTTCTCTTACTGATTATCCTGTGTGTGTATGCCAAGTCAAAATATAATCACATTTCCCAATGATCTCCACTCCCTCTTAGCAAGTAAATCATTACTACCACCCAAATGAGAGAAAGAGGCAAGAGATGTGTCTATAATCCAACCTTTTATTGATTACACCCCAAAGCATAAGAATGAGCACCTGTCTCTCTATGTCGTATGGGTATCACACTATACCTATCTAACTACCTGCAACAGCACAATACATCACACCCATACCAGCCGAGGAAGATACAGGAGGGAGGAAGAAGCTAGCATGTATGCTGGCAGCAGGTTGTCTTGACTTTGCAAAGGTTTTCCTGAAGATTCCACCTGTTTACACCCAATATTTATATGTGAGTCATTTAAATAAATATTCTGATAGGTGTTATTCAAACTTCTTTGTTCCACTGAACTTTGGGACCTGGACTGAACCAGTTTTCCTGTGGACCTGAAAGATACCAATTAGCTAGAGTCTGCATCCTTGAGCAGTCCAGTTCTGGGAAGGAGGACTCCTTGTTTCAAAGAGGGTGCAGTGGCACAGTTGCCCCTTCTGCTGTACAGCTTGCTTGTTGGTGACTCCAGTTCCCCACTGCCCCAGCCAAACAGGTCCCCTGCAGAGTCCAGGCAAAGACTGAGCTGAGACCATGACACAGCAGCAGCAGCCAGGGGCTTTTCTGAGTCCCTGAAGCAGGTAAGAACCTCTGACTCTTGGCACCCGCTCTCTCCAGCACTTAGTGACACCTCCCGTCCTCTCCCATTCCTCCTCTCCTGCAGAGTTTGCAGGGACATAGTTGCATAGAAGGGACTCATATTTCCTTGGTTCTATTCCATACTGCTCCTCTCTGGTCTAGCGCATGTCCTTCCCCTGCCCTTTTACTGACTGGGAAAGAACCTCATCAGAATACCCCTGAGCACAAAGTGGTCTAATTATGTTATAATGCTTCTTTCCAGGGTAAATAGTAGGGCTGTGCGAAATTTCACCGAGTGTTACATTTCAAAGATATTTTGACGCATTTTGACCTCAAAACAGTGAAACTAAATAAAAAGCATCAATACAGCTTTGAAATGAAAGGAGGGCACTCGAAACTTTTAAAAAGTTTCAAAACATTTCGAGTTTTGAAGAAACTCGGTGGTGGGAGGCCGGGGAGAGCCACGGCCGTGCTCCAAGCAGCTCGCAGCCCCACATAGCTCAGCCCGGTGGAGAGGGCAGACCTGGCTCTCCCTGCCTCCTGCTGCTGGGCTGTGCTCCACGGGGCTGGCAAAGCTGATGGGAGTGCAGCACCGGCTCTGCCCACCTCCCGCCACCAGACTGCACTCCAATCGGCTCCGCCAGCCCCATGGAGCTCAGCCCAGTGGTGGGAGGCGGGCAGAACCAGTGCTGCGCTGCACTCCGCCTCCCACCACCGAGCTCAGCTCCGCGAGGTGGCTTGGGCTCCATGGAGCTGCAGAGCCGCTCGGAGCGCAGCCTGGTGGTGGAAGGTGGACAGAGCCAGGGCTGCACTCTGCCTCCCGCTGCCAGTCTGAGCTCCATGGAGTCGCACTGGATGCGAGCTGCATCCCGCACCGGTCCCAGGCAGCAGCAGCAGCCTCCTGTCATCCAGCACGGATCAGGGGGCCCGCACCCCTGGGAGGTGTCCAGCACAGCCCCACAGCCCCCCCGGGGGTGCAAGCCCTGGGATCTGTGTGCCGGATGACAGGAGGCTGCTGCTACCAGCATGTTTTGCTTTCAAGACTTTGAGGTGCAGTTTCTGAGAAGCCTCTGCACCTAGCTCATTGAAATGTGGCAGGCTTCATGCCCTCAGAAGGGGCTACCATCCCTGTAATTTGCATCTGAATCAAGCAAGAAATGACAATGTTTTAGGCATTTTCACAATTCCCCATTATAGCCTATGGGTGAAACGTCGAAACGAGTCAAAACACGTAAATAGTTTTGATTAAACGAAATGGGACAGTGCTTCAATACTAAATTAAATGACAAAATTAAACACTGTCCCTTCAGAATGGCAAAATGGACGTTGAAACAAAATGATGGTGTTTCGCACAGCCCTAGTAAATAGCTCACAGTGATTGCTGTGCTACCAGGGGATGGCTCTGAATGTATGCAAACTTAACCGGTTTAGAGCTAGCTTGGGTATCTCTCCATCACACTGCATTCTGCAGTGTTGATGTGCGAGGAAAATGAAGGCTGCAAGAGGATAAAACTCCTGCCTTCAAAAGGGTTAATATCTGGGATGAAAGAGAATTAAGCTAAAGAACAATGCTGGGTAAAGAACAAAAGGAGATAAATTGGGCAGGAACAAATGTCCATTAGAAAGTATATGAAGATTTCTTCCACCAGAGCTTTGAGATTCTGGAGTAGCCAAAGGCAGCCATCTGTAACAGCAGGGGCCTGGTCTCTTTGGGCATTTGTCCACATAACGCTTTGCCTAGATACATGTCATGAAATCCCCATTTCTCTAGCTTAGTCACGTCTGAAAATACACAGCTGGTTTTATCTGCTAAATTAAGCCACCTCTGACATGTTTTATTTTTAGCCAGGCAATTTGTGCCACCAAGATTATTTTTATCGTGATATTTTTTAAACGTGTATTCCAAGACATGGCAAAACCAGGGTTCTGCCATGATTTGTCCACCAGGTGGCGCTTGGATTCACTGAGAAATCCATGCAGTCTCTGCTGTAATTCAACCATCACACCCCTGGTAGAAAGGATCAAAATTGTTAGGGGTCAGGCACTTCAAGAATCAAGCTAATTCAAAATATTTTTTGTTGGACTGGGTGTTTGCTTGTAGCTGCGCTGGTCTAAAGACATAGGCAGTCTCTATTGCTCTACCTGTCTGCATTCACAAGTTTGTACTTATTGTTGCTCTTCTGAAGGAAGAGCTGTCTTTAAATGTTCCTTCCACAAATACAGTTCACCAAACTCCTTATCACATCATTTTAGCACATGGATTTTTAGTCTGTTTCACAATTTTCCCTCCTATAAAGCTGTTCTGAGATTACTAGCTAATGTTTCTAGAGAGACTTAAATCATAATATTTTTGTTTTGCAATTAGCAAATCATCTGGATCATATCAATATTTTTAGATCTTTAAATAACTTTATTTTATCGATAATCATGTTTATAGAAAAAGCTAACAGCATATCAGTATCTTTTTATTGGGATCTGGCTATTATAAAGTCATATAAAAATGTGTACAGTAATACATTTCTTTGTTGATATTTATTAATTTCAGCAGTAATACATTTATCTGATACACTTTCACACTGCTCTTGTAAAGATCATATGCACATGTAAAGACAATTTTTATTTATAAAACTAAGTATTGTAATATAAATCTCTACACATTATAGTTGCTATGTTGTTCTAGTATAACACACATGGGCAGAGCTAGGATTTTGAAAAGGGGGTGGAGATGAAGAGGTGTATTTTTTCTTCAGGTAAAAAGAAACTAAAACACTTATCAATATTCTAGGGGCCTAGGGCTATATTATTCAGTTTAAGAACTGAAGCAGAAATAAATATAACCTTATTGGAATGTGCATTGATTTGCTATATTATATGCAGGGATCCTGAAACCAGTGCCTCAGTCACTATAATAAAATAAATTCTAAATGCCTATAAATTTTGGTATTTGATTTTGGGTTTTTTTATCATGGAAAATCAGAGCTCCCCCTGCCCCCATCGCTCACCAGGATGCAGGTCCAGGCCCCTCACTACCAAGCCACAGCCCCCTAGCCCTACTGTTGGCCCCTCAATCCCTACCCACAGCCCCTCCACCCCTGCTGGTGCGCCTCACTCCCCACCCACAGCCCCCCCAATTTCCCAGCCCTGCCAGAGCGGGCCCCCAGCTGCCAGGGCTACAGGGCCAGGAACCCAGGTCCACAGCCTCCTGGCCCCCACACCAGCGCCCGAGCCCCAGCTGGCATCCACAAGATTCATAGATTCATTGATTCATAGATGTTAGGGTCGGAAGGGACCTCAAGAGATCATCGAGTCCAACCCCCTGCCTGAAGCAAGACAGGTCTTGTGTCCCATAGGGGGACTGAACCTGTGACTTTGGCATTATTAGCACCACCTAACCAACTGAGCTAATCAACCACTCATCATTCTTGCTCTTAAATTGTAGCTTTTAAATACAGCTACAATTTAAACAAAATGTAACAGTATCCTTACAGGCAAAATGTAATTAGCTTGTTGAACTCTCACTGGGCACTGCTTGAGGAAAAGAGCTGAACTTTAAACACAATATTGGATCTTCCTATAAATATATAGCATCTCATCTAAAATAGCACCTGCTGGGGTACAACTCAAGTTACAAAATAAACACCTGTTTAGGGTAAAAAAGAAACCTCCAGCATGAACATGAAATAGAGCTGCTTCTGAAGTGTTGTGCACTGGATACTGCTGGGGAAAAGATGTAGAACCAGACTAACTGGAAAAGGGACTGTTTTGTAAGCAGGTAATTAGTATTCTTTGTGGCAAGGTAAATACCAGCTTTATGACTTGATAAATGGCAAGAAGTCTTGTGGTCCACCTCAAAACAACATCTAAGAGTTGGTATAGCAGGTAGACTGATGGGCTGTGAACAGGACAGGTCACACACTCACCTGCAAAACTGTTGGATACATCTAATATTTTCTTCTGCCAAGAGCCCAGCAACACACCGACAACTCGCTTCTGATTCCCGACCTTTCCTATTCTAAAAAGAAAAGGCTGTCAGTTTGAATTATGGAGAAGGTCTCAAATGCAAAAGAAACACCAGTGGACCAAACTAATTCATTCCACCACCTTAGTTTTAAAATTGGAAAAAACAGCACGGGTGTGGAGAGACCGGAAGTCGAGAAGGAAATACTTGTTCTGCGTTGCTTACACCTAAAGAAGTCATTACCGTGAGCTTTAAACCAAAGCTCTAATCTTACAATGTAATCACTCATGGATAAAATGCACGGACGCGTCCACGCAGCTAATGGATGCAAGTGGTGGAAGTGAATAGAAGGCAACTACTGCATCTCTCCAGAACAGCAGATTGTAAAAACTGAGTCAACTTTCAAATTATTCAGTATTATCCATCATATACTTTTATAACGGTATGTTTTTCTGTTGCTGTATGTTGCCTTGAAGGGGAGAGAGGGGTGTTTTTTGGGTTTTTTTAACATCAGAAGTACTTGTTGGTTGGTGCAATTAAGTTAATTTAGACACACTGAGCACAAATTGCACTAGACGTTTAGAGGAATATAATTTTATTCTCTGCCATGCAAATTGTAGCTTTAAGCAAAAATTTGTATAGACCAGACAGATGAAAAGTGCCACGTTTCAATACGCTGAAAAACGATCCTTTTAAAGCCAGTCAGTTGTATCTAATAATACGGTATTTATAACTTGTTAGCAATTTCACAATATTTGAATGTTATTTTAACTCTTCCTGTTCGAGAAGAACAAATCAAATCTATTTGACGATAGCTTTTGCTTTCACACACCAATTGCTTATGCCCATTTAGCAGGGGTCCTATTCCACCCTGGGCCTTCCTTTTACTCCCTATATATCTAAAAAACAATTTTTTGTTATCCTTACCTTGGGATGCCATCCTCAGCTCCATGGTAGCTTTGGCCTGTCTAACTGCCTCCCTACAAGCGCGAGCAGAGGAGGTATACGCCTCTTTGGTAATCTCTCCCCGTTTCCACTTTTTATATGCCCCCCTTTTAGCCCGTAGGCTGCTCTGGATTTCTCTGGTCAGCCAAGGAAGCCTCTTGGCCCCTTCCCCCTTTTTCCCTGCATCGGGATCGTCTCCCTCTGTGCCCGAAGGATCATTTCCTTAAGGCACAGCCACCCTTCCTGGGCCCCCATCTCTTCAAAACTCTTACTCTGCAGTCCGTCCTCGACTAATCGCCTGAGTTCATTGAAATCAGCTTTCCTAAAGTCTAGCACTTTCACCCTACTAGTTACCTTACCCACTCGACGTCTTATGATGAATTCTATTATCTGGTGATCACTGTCCCCCAGGTGACCACCGATCTGTAGGTCTCCTACCATGTCATCCCCCGTTGCCAATACCAGGTCCAGTAAGGCATCCCCCCTAGTGGGACCATGTACCTCCTGCGTCAGGTGGAGGTCTTGTACACAGGATAGGAACCTGTGTGAATGGTGGGACTTTGCTGTCTGCGTCTCCCAGCAGATGTCTGGGTAGTTTAGATCCCCCATGACTACCCCCATGACAAGAGGCGGCAGCTGCTGCAGCACAGTGGAGCGTGGTGGGCAGTGTGGCCAGAGCAGAGCACATGGTGGAGGAAGATGCAGGCTGTCTGCTATGGGCTTGGGCTCCCCACCCTGCTGCCCTTCCCCTGGGGCCTCCATAGCCCATCAGGTAGGATCCAACATGGCAGGGCAGAGCAGGGCTGGCTGGGGAAGCTCCTTGCCACTCCTGTGGTGCCCCCTCCCTACTTTACAGCAGTGGGGGCAGCAACATGGGGGCTGCTGCCAGGTGGATGCCTTGCCAGGGTGGTGTGGGGCTTGTAGCAGCAAGGAGTGTCTTTGCCCTGCTCTCCCCTGCTGTGCCAGGTCCCGCCCACTGGGCCACAGAGTCCCTGGGGGGAAGGCAGTAGGATAGGAAGCCCAAGCCCGCAATGGACAGCCTGCAGCCACCCCTTTCCCTGCTCCATATACAAATCTAGGGGGCATGTGACCCCCACTCCATCGCCACAGGACAGCGCACAGTGACAGGGAGCCAGCCTCCGCACGACACCTGGATAAGCCGCCCACAGCCTCCTCCCACTCCCCACTTGGGCCCTGTGGCCACACATGGCCCTGCGCCCCAAGCCCCATGCACCGCCCTTCTGGGTATCAGTAGCAGCATCTGCAGCCCTGCCCAACTCCCTCCTTCCCTATGGGGGCCTCAATCCCCCCCACCTAGCCAGACTTACCTGCTAAAGCTGGTAGCCATGTGTATGTGTAAATGCACACATACACATGGCACCCCCTGCCTGACCACCCTTCTCTTGCTCCCCCCGGCCCCTTGCAGGCTGGAAGAGTTCAGAGAGCTCTTTGCAGAAGTGGAAATTATGTGTGTTTCTCCCTTAAAATGTTAAATCTGTGTTTTGCTCAGTTAAAAGGGAAAATCTGCATTTTTTTTTCCTTTTTCCATGGGAAACAGAAAACCCTTATCCCTGGTTATATATTGTGTATTTTTTTAAAATATGGCAAACTAGGCAAAAATATACTCCAAAGAAGTTGTTTCTTTAGCCCTGTAGTCATTAAAATTAAATGTACATCTTTTTCAGTTTCATAAAACAAAATCAAGTCTTCTTGAGCATCTTGACAGTACATCTGATGCTTCAATGAAAGTTATTTCCACACCTGAATTAATGTTTTGAGTTGCAATTAAAAATTATCTGCAGTGCTGTGAAACAGGAGCTACATTACCAGGAGCAGCTGCTAGGCAACAGCATTACAAAAGAAAGAACAGCTTAATTAGTAGAACACTAAGACCATTAAAAAAGGAGAAAGGGTTATTAACACCTGTGAAGAGTTGAAGGAATCAGGTAGGTTGTAATGAGTCATGAAGTCAAGTGATACCCTCAGTGCTGTCTGAATAGAAATGCTGCTACCACGGCCAGGTAATTTGTTTAAACTTTGGATGGACCAGGAATGAAAGAGGGGTTCAAGTGCCTCTGAGCGCACACACGTATATACTGATAATAGTGTGTATAAGTATATATAGCATAATGTCATATTACCTTCATTTTTTACTATACATTCCTTAAGACTAGTTATTCTGCTTTCTGTATTTAGAAACTAACACAAATATTCTTAAAATATGTATAATTTATTTTAGTAACTACAGTATATACCAATATCCTTTTCCTTAAATATTTATAGAAGTAAACAAATTTATCACAAATAATGTATCTAAATACATCTCAATTAAAAATGAAGCATATATCTATTTTGATAATATTAACATCTCCTTTTTTATTGCCAGATAGATCTCATTATGCATTAAAACGATGTACCATTTAAACTTTACAATTGAAATGGCAAGGTAAAAAGAAGAAAGGAAGGAGATAAGTACTTCTGGAATCAGAGAGTTGGGGAGAGTGGAAAAATGCCAATATCAGAGAATCCACACCTATATCAAACCAATTCTTCCTAGACACATTCTGTTCAGGAAGAAAATCAGAGAAGCAATTTTATTTCCTCAGCCTCTACATTCTATTATTCACCTTCAAAATCAAGCTTATTACTGAGAGCCTGGCATGAAGACAAGTAAGTATTGATCATTTCCATACAGGGGAATTTCAAAGTATAACAGGCATCAACATTTTTAATCCATTTTCCACAATCTGCATGCAATTTTTATGGGGCAGATAGTTAATTACAGTTAACTTATGCAATTAATGGAAAAACAAAGTAATGCATTCATTTTCTTTTTTATCGCATTAATTGCACACGTAGTTTTGACCAGCAGAGCAGACCAGTTCTGGACCAGCTGGAACCCATGCGTGCAGCCCACCCCATGCCTGCTCCAGACTCACCTGCCCATGCTGAGCAGCGGCAGATCCAGGCAGAAGCTGCTGGTCAGCACGGGGGGAAAGTGGCCCCTCTCCCTCACCACTGCCAAGCCCTCCTTGCTCCAGTTGCATCTGGCTGCCGCGGTCCTGGGTCCATGAGCAGAACCTATTGGTGCCCCACCACCACCCCCTGCAATGGGGGGTTAGACCCCCCTTTCCCCTCAGCCTACCAACATCTGGCCACGCTCCTGCTCCTGCTGCTGGAGCAGCGAGGAGGAGTGGGGGGGATGCGGACACTTGGCAAGGGTTGCTGCCCCCCTGCCAGGCAGACCCGGCTGCACTCCAGAGCAGGGTTTCACACACCCCCACCCCCTTCTCAGCCAGCTGGAGCAGTGATAGTGCTTCTGTTAGGGAGGAGGACGGAGGCAACCCTGTGTGGCTGGAACAGACAGCACAGCCCATCCCAGGGCTGCAGAGCCAGCTAATTAACTGTCTGGCTTCCTAATTGGCTGAGGGGAGTGCAGCCTACCCTTAATTCCAGCTGTTGTATGAAACTTCATACTGCCAACAGTTCTGCTTAGGTAAGTCTGCTTAGGTAAGTCTCCCAGTTCTGTGCTCTCTGGTCTCCCTGGTTCCTGACCCCAGTTTCTCCCTGTCCCATGGCTTTGGATTTCCCTTTGCATAGGTTTCCTGGCATTACTTGTCTCTCTTTATGGACCTCAGTTTGTGAATTGTGCCTTGGATCCGGTAACTCAGCACCTAGATGCTGCCCCTGGTCTGTGTTCTATACTTTGCCCCTGGATTTCTCTCTGGATCTGGTAATTTGGCTTCCGATCCCTAACTCAGCCCCTGGTCCCTGCATTCCCTCAGTAGCCTAACCACTAGGCAAGACTGTGTATGATTTGGTCCCTTACACCGCACCTCACACAAGGCTCTGAAAATCGCACACACCAGCTGAACAAGCATCATACATGGTGAACTGGGAGCCAGTCCAGCTACTTCAAAAGAATGATACCCCAGACTGTGCAAGGAGAGGCACACACAACTGTCCCTCAGGAGTTGCTGGGGGAGATCTCACCTGGATCTTCAGTTTGGGACCACCATGCTGAGCAATTTTCTTTACTCCTTCAGCCGACTTGGCAGTTTTGGGGGATGGATCTGGCTGAGCAGGGAAGGCAGGGAGACCACATCATCCCTTGTCCTGCACCATCAAGGACAGGACAAGGGGCAATGTGTGTTTCACTCAATGAAGCTGATCAACTGTGCTGGACACATTGCAGCACACCTGATCTTATTCATTGGCTCACATCTATTTCTAGCCCTAGAGACTCCACCCAGTCTGCATAAATGTGGACAGGCTCACATAAAATCTTATTTTCCAAAAGCCATGCACAGACCTTGTGTCTCATGATTGGAATCTCACTATATCCAAATCTGGCACAATAAGTAGAATAGAAAATACCTTAAGCCCTCTGAATGAAGTTATTAGTTATAGTCCCAGGTATCAGCCAAAGAAATGAAAAACCTGACAAATGCTAGGAATTTTGTGTGTGCAAAGAAAAGGCACAGTTGACCTCTAATGACTTTAGCTACTTTGGGGTTAAACCACTGCTAAACTGGTGTTCAGTGGTCTGTGACTTGGCTTGAGGTGCCTGTAGGACAGCTGCATGGCATTTTGGTATCTGCATCCTTGTTTGGACATGGGCCTGTGAGATTGGGGTTCAGTTGTCTTCTCCACCACAGACACCCCTGGTTACCTTTTGGCAAGTCACAGTGGAAGTCTCAAACTAGGCACTATCTTGACAGCAAGCACTGTCATAAAGGCATTCTCAGAGCACATCAAAGACCTAATAGGAAAGTCAGGCAGAAGCAAGAAGAGCTTTAAGTAGTTGCTGCACTGCATGATGTGCACTAGGGGGAGCTAGGAGGACTGTGTAGGGAGCCACAGCTGTAAGAAAAGGGAGGGGGTACATAGCCAAGATGGCTCTGCTCTTCCCTCAGCTAACAGAGCTGGGTGTAGAGTGGACCTCTCCTGGGACTACTAATAAGGGGAGAAGGGCTCTTAACAGGCCCTATGATGGGGGTATACAATTGTACCCCCAGGGTATGATGGGGGTACAATTATACCAGGCTCCCATGCTCGGGATGTGGGGGCATGACTATTAGAATTGTCTTGCTTGGTGGACATGAAAGTATGATGAGTAAAATAATAACTGCAAGCAACATCTGTGTGCATAAAGTACCAGTCTTGCCAGAAACTGGCTTGACCAGCCGTAAGGCAATGAGAGCCAGGGAGTTCTCAGCTGCCAGCATGTACCTGGATCTTAAAGGGCCTGGTTGTGAGCAACCCACACAGATGCTGGCTGCCATAAAAAGGGTGGGGAGAGGTTTGAGGTGGCGGGGAAGAACTGATGTGGAAGGCCAAGGGGAGGGCAGTCAATGATCCTTCCTCCCTTCAGAAAATCCCAGTTGTGCCACTGATTGTAGTAGAGTTATTCCATTGCCTAGTGATCTTTATCAACTGTAGTTCAGAATAACCTACCCCAAGTTAGAGGCTGAAAGGCAAATGCTAGGAACAAGCTGCCACCCCTGGTGATCCCTGCCAGCTGCCAACGCCCTGCCACTGCATGCTGCTGAAATCCTAAGTCTGCTGGCCAGGTCCAATTGTTCTGTGGGCTGGATTTGGCCCATGAACTGTACCGACGCCTGGCCTAGCACATTGATCTGGGTAATTTATTTGTAACCCGAGCAGCTAAAGTAAAAGCATTCAGTAGAAGACATTTTCTCTCTTTTGTATCATATCAATATATAAAAATGAGGCAATATTTATGTGGGAATAATGAAAGAAACCAGAAGGAAATGAAAGAAGTTTCTTTTCTAGGGAAGATTCCCCAAATTAACCAATACTTTAGAAACCAGAGAAAAAATCTGAAAATAATTGGTCGCTAAAGAAAGAGTTCAATTTGATCCATTTTGGGCTGCTCACATGGCAAAATCTGGACAGCAAAGCCAAGATAAAACCTTTCATCTGTCCTCAGGCATTTGTAATGATTGATGGGACATAAAGTAAAAAATAAAATAGCTTATGAACAGAAACCAGCAAAATATTAACAGTTGTTGATTCAACCTCAGAGTTATCACATGTAGATCAGCTGATTTTCATATTCTGGTTTATCAGTCTAGAAAGCTAAATTTATTCAAAGGCTTATTGGAATTTGAGCCAATAGAGGGCCATGCAAGTTCAAGCCTTGTTAACTCTGTGCTAGACATCGTGAAGAACCTAAGTTTGGACATATCCCACTGCTGTGGACAAAGCTAGCCATATGTCAGGACAGTATGACTGACTCAAGTAAATGCACTTATCCACTATGTTCCTTTCACTTCACACTCACTAAATTTGATGGAGGTCAACAATATTAACAACAGTTGCTTGAATGTTGTTATTTCCTTTTGCTTTACATAGTCATTGTATGCTTTCTGCTGTGCATCTACCTATTGCTAGAAATCTGTTTTTGGCAGTAGCAGCTCTGGTAACATACAGACACTGACACACAAGTCTGTCAGGCACAAGATGTAGTAACTGGGGAGACTGTATAATAGCTTTGTGTCAGCATTACGAAGGGATTCAGCAAGCCCTAGAAGACTTTTTGCAAGACACGAAACAATTGACTGTAATCCATTTTAAGGCAGCTTCCCTTCAGAACTAAATGGAAAAAAAATAGAAATGTTTTTTGTGGCTCGATTTTGGGACAGTGCTTCAGCAGTTTAAAATGACTGGCATACAACTACAGAGAACAGACCCTGACCTTCGTACAGCAGTTCACCAACTGGGATCACTGGGATCATTTTTGGCTGCACTGCAAGAAGAATGCAAGTATTTTGAAAATGTTTCCAAGAACAATGCAGGGCTGTTTGCACAAAAAGAAAAATAAACTGTGTCACGTTTGGTACTGTTGGAGTGATGTTGTAGCGATGATGGTCCAGGACTTATGTGAGATTCTGTATCATGCTTGAAAAAGGAAAAGTCTGAAGATGAATCTGGAGAGCCTGAGACCTGACTTCAAGGAAAGCAAAAATTATACATGGAAACATTCAGTCTTTTAATAGACAGTCTACTACTGTGTCTTTACTGTAGTATCAATGCTGATTGACTGACTGTTTCAGAATCCTGTTTGACCTCAGCTCATTTGGCATCCCTGACATTCACAAACGTACTGCTGACCTGGCTACGCATTACCCCCCCAGGATTTGGATGATGAAGACTTTTGTAAATAAACTTACACAATTGAAATTAATTGTATAGGATGAGCCAGATAAACTTGCAGCCAAACTGCTGAAAGACTTAAGACACAGTGGCCTTGAGTCAGTGGCCCTAAAGTGGATATTGCCCTGGCACTATCTGTAAAGGAGAATGTACGTTCTCAAAGATGGCTAATAAAAAAAAATGAGCTTAAATTAAATACACAACAGAGACACCTGAATGACTCATCTCCTACAGCGGTGTAATCAAAACTGGCACAACAAATGGATTTTGATGATGTTGTGAAAGCTCAAAAGAAACCATTCATTTGGAATTCAGCAACAGATTATATTTGTGCCTTTTTTATATTTGGTTATGGTGTTAATACTGGCAATTTTCTATCATGGGTGGTGGTCAGGACAGTCCTGTTTGGACCTGTGTTTTTTGGGCCCAGCACCTCAAGAATTCCTAATCTGTTGCTGCATTTATGCTTTATAACTGGTTCTATGGGGAAAGGCAAGGAAGGTCTCATAGTGCCTGAAAGCTTGTCCAGCACCTTTTTCTATAATTAGTCTATAAGGTGCATTTCCAGGAGCATCAGCAGTACAGCAACACAACCCTAGTTAAAAAGCAAACGGCAGAGTCCAGGACAGAAAACCTGCTATGTACTTTACAACCAGGAAAGCAAGGACTGGGAGAAGGGCCTCCTGGGCCAGGGAGTCCAGTCCCCTGCATTCACAGGCACTCATTCACCCAAAGAATCCTCAGAAATCTCCTCTTCAGTCCCTCACATGCAGCTACAAGGCACAAAACCCACAAACACCAAGGACACCACATAACATGCCACTGGTAACAACAGGGAAGAATGCACTGCCACTGATCTGTTTTAGTTTGAAGTCAGTCAAAAGGCAGGGTAGATATGCACCTTGATAGACTGGCAAAATAGAGCGACCCTCTGCCCCTCCCTCCTGCTTTCCCTTCTACTATATTCAAATCACTCACTCCACTTTATCCTCTCCTCCATTCTGTCCTTTCACAGCATCTGATAAAGTGAACTTGGGTTCACAAAAGCTTGTGCTCTCTCTCTATATATATATATCTTATTTTGTTAGTCTATTAAGGTGTATATCTACCATGCCTTCTGACTGTCACTCCAATGACAGGGAAGTAGTTGGTATAAAAGATGCTCAGAAAATCCTAGAACAAGGGCCAGGACCCACACTACAAAGAGAAATGAAACAAAACAAAACAAAATCCTATATTCCATATTAATCTCCTGACTCCAAATTTGGTGATCAGTATGAAGCTGAGAAGAAGAGATGACCTGTTAGCAGGACCTTTAGCAGGACAGAAGCATCAGCATGTCTTAGTCACAAATGCTCAGCCTCCACTGTGGTCAAAACCTCAGTGTTTTAGGGGAAGATGAATCCTTCACTCCATCTCAAAGCTAGTGGCATTCAGGAGGGAGAAAATCCCTTCCTAGTTCCAAGTGGCAGCCAGCTAGGGCCCTAAGGCATGGGATCACCAGACAACTTCCCCCACTATGACAGCTGCCACCTCTGTACTCCAACCTGGGGATTGCAAGTGCGATGACTGGCATCCTTTCGTCTGCAAGAGAAGGTGGATATTGCAGCCTATGGCATAAATGGTTTGCAGTGGCTCAAGTGACTGAATAGCCCAATTTAAGATTTGCATAATCTGTGGCAGTGCCTGCTAGTGTATGTGTCATGATTGGGTGCTTCGGGAGCTCCTTGCTTCCTGCGGACTCTTATTTTCTCTTCAAGTTGTTGGAGCCAATTCCTGTGGTGGACTTTAATGCCCTGGTGGAGACGGTAATGCCACTTGTTCTGATCACTTGCCAAGGTTTCCCATTGGTCAGGATCAATTCCAAATGCTTTCATATCTCGTTTGCATGTGTCTTTGTAGCAAAGCTTGGGACATCTTGTTGTTCTTGTTCCCTCCGATATTATCCCATATAGTATGTCCTTGGGTATGTATCCATCTTCCAATCTGCTCAGATGGCCTAGCCAGCTCAGTCATCTCTGTTTGAGTCGGGCTGTCACACTTGGTAGATATGGCCTTTGAATAACCTCTGTGTTGGTAACTTTATCTTGCCATTTAATGTTGAGTATGTGGCATAAACTGTGCAGGTGGAAGCTGTTTAACCTTTTCTCTTGATGTGCATAAGTTGTCCATGTTTCTCCACCATACGTGAGTGCTGAGTACGCAAGCCTTATACACTAGCATTTTGGTCTTGATGGTAAGCTTTGAGTTGTTCCATATTTATTTATATGGAATTAAATAAATATTTAGTAAATATTTATATAATTAAATATTAAATAAATATTTAATAAATATTTAGTTAGTCTGCTGAAGGTGGTGGCAACCTTTCCAATGTGAACATTAAGTTCTTCATCCAGTGAGAGGGTGGTGGTCACTGTGGAGCCTAGGTAGCTGAACTTTTGAACTACTTCTATCTGGTTCTCATTCAAGGTGACTGGATCTTGTAGAACTCCCTGCCCTAACATAACTGTTTTCTTTATACTGATGGTTTTTATTCTTTATTGCAAGTGCATAATTCCACATGGGCACACACTGATTCCTGAGCCAGAACTGCCTGTCCTATCACAGCATCCCTTCCATAAACATATCCAGTGTTATTTTGAAGCGATTCAGGTTCTTTCTACTCCCCCCTTGCTTCAAAGATTGATCTAAAACGTTAGTTCTCTGATCATTAGAGAATTCATTCCAGCTCTGGAATCAGAACTTGTGGTAGAGAGATGATGTCTTTTACTAATTTCTTATCTGAATTTATCTATAGCTAGTTTGCAGCCACTTGATCTTGTACCAATGTTGTTTTTCAACATGAAGAACTGTTCCCCTTCCCTAAAATTCACTCCATGACTGTGCTTGTAAAGGATGATCATACAACCTCTCTATTTCTTGTTTGTTACACTAAACAAGCCCAGTTCCTTTAATCTTTCATAAGAAAAGCTCCCTATTCTCTTAATCATCTGTGGCCCTTTTCTTGAGCCATTCCAGTTGCTTTTAGTCTTTGGAACTCTGCTGACCAGAATTGCATATAGTATTCTAAATGGAGTCTTGCCAGGGCCTTTAACCCCCCATTTCTATTGGCTATACAGCATCGTATATACCTTATGATCTCAAGTTGCAGTGAGGGAAGTTTAGGTTAAATATCAGGAAAAACTTTTTCACTAGGAGGGTAGTAAAGCACTGGAAACAGGCTACCCAGAGAGGCTGTGGAATCACTATCCTTAGAGGTTTTTATGGTAGACAAATTCTTGGCTGGGATGATATGTTTGGGGGTGGTCCTGCTTTGAGCAAGGGGTTGGACTGGATGACCTCTTGAGGTCCCTTCCAACCCTAATTGTCTATGATTCTAGGATTGCATTAGTCTTTTTCACACCTATGTTGCAGTAGCAGTTCCTGATCACTCAACATTTGACTAATGTGCCCAGGTCTTCCTCATCCTCCAGATATCTCTCTATCCCTAGAGTCCTTGCTATTTGTCTCTAAATGTGTGACTTTTCACTGTTCAGATTAATTCAATTTCTAATATTCCAATCCACAAGATTATCTGATTTTTTTTGTATTAATAATCCAATCCCTTTATACAACTGCAGTACACTCCAATTTAGAGTCATTCACAAATATCAAGAGGATGCTTCAAACTCCAGTACCATGGTCACTTACCAATTGGTCTTAAAACCAATTTCTGACAGACAACCACTGATAACTACCTTGCAATCAGACCAGTCACCTTTTAACATATATCTGCTATAGTCTCTCTTTGAGACAGCTCCTTTATTTCATGATGTAATTCCCATCCTCCCATTTGGTCAATTTCCCATGAGACAGCATCAAAAGCTTTTCTTAGATCCATATAAATTAAGTCCACTGCAATAACCTTGTCTAAGGAAAGTCCTTTATTTTAACACAGAAGGATATTAAATAACCTGACATGGTTGTTCTTTGGCAAACCCTGTTGCGTTCTGTCTTATTCTCCTTTTCCTTCCAGATCTTTAACGATTATTTGCTTCAGTATGTATTCTAAGACCTTCCATACTATTGAAGTTAAGCTAACAGGCCTGTACTTAGCTTGGTTACTCATTCTCCCTTTTTTAATTGGCAACTTCAATATTCTAAGGCAGCAGTGTGCAATGTCTTCACCTTGCAGGCCAGATGGATGGTGCCCAGTCCATCCATGGGCCAGATCTGGCTGCTGGGCCCAATCCAGCTCTCAGGGTGGCTGCAGCAGAAGCCAGATCTGGCTATACAGAAAGAAGGGGCAGGGGGTAGCCCAGCCCCAGTCTGGCCATGTGGGATAAAGAGGCATGGCCTGGCCCCAGTCTGCTCATATGGGGAGAAGGGGCATAGCCTAGTCTCGATCCAGCTTTGTGGGAGGAGGAAGCATGGTTCACCCCGCATCTGGCTGCACAGAGTTTGGGAATGTGTCAGTGAGGGAGACAGTATTAATTGCCGCTGCTTCCTGCCACCAAATTTCCCAACCTGTGGCATGCTACATGGGCTGGGGGTCACAGCTCCATGGGCTGGATTTGGCCCTCAAGCTGGAAATTGAGCATCCCAATTCTAGGGGAGAGAATATCTGGACCTTGCCCCCAATTTTATGACAGCAAGCGGTCCCAGTATTATTTCCACCTCAAGTACAAGAATTTCTATTAATAATTTCCTCTGTATATTCTTAATGGCCTATTTGAAGTGCTTGCTCATTCATGCAGGTTTGTAGCACTCCCCACTACCACCACCACCCCCCCACACACACACACATTTTTTCTTTTACTTAGGATGCAAATTCCTGATTGCATTTATACGTTTTCCTTGAAATAATAGGTCCATGCCACTTCCACATCCAAGTCTCTTAGCTCTCAAATCCAATCGACTGCTTTAACCTCTTTAATTGGTTGCCTATGGTTCCCAAAGTGAGTCTTTCAGAGGTCTCAGACCCTGGTTATAGACCTCTTTTTGTCCCTTCCGAATTTAGGGGACTGTTAACATGCCTCCCAACACAAGCTCTTTAAGGTCCTTTTTCTTATTCCTTCCTAAGTGATTTTCACCTAAATAGATTCTATTTTGTCTACACCATCACATCCCTACAGTCTACCACCACAGGTCATGCAGGTCAATTCCCTCCTACACCCTCCACAAGCCCCACACCTATGCAGGATTCTGCTATTCATTCCCCTAAGACACACAGAGTTGCCTCAAGGGGTCCCAGCAGGTCCAGTCCTCAAGCAGAGAACAGGACAGGTCACCACCTCCTTCCCCCAAGACTATTGTCAATCTCCATTGCTGCAGTCAGGATATATTCCCAGACCCCCACCCCCACCCCTCGGCAGTACTGGGGTCTCTGCCTTATCCCCTCTTGGTATCCTCTCCTCTTCCCATCTCTCTCTGTCCCTTCCCCGCCCATTCTGGGCTCACCCTGTCTAGCCTGTATGCTCCTCCCCTGACCCTCCCTCTGATCTTTCCAGATATAATTACCTCTAACTATAATCTGTTCCTCCTTCGTTGTCATGGCACAAGGCTTCCTGGTGGCACTTGCTTGTTCCTTAAGGACAGATGCATTATTACAGCTGGATGTCAACAAGAGCCACTGGTTTGATGGCATAACAAGGAGACTGAGTCACCTCCTTGAGCCCAAAGGAGAGCGGATTGATTCAGATGCTTTTGAAGCACATGGTGACATTGTAACAAATACCATTAATTCAAGCAGCCACCTGCTCCTTCCCATTGCCACCCTCCCCGGGCCTGCCTAACACCTCTGTCTGTGCAATCTCTTTCTGTCCATCCATCTGTCCTTCTGAGCTGACAGAACATATCCATCTGTCCTAAGCTCTGTCCAGCACTCCAAGCTCTATCTTTCAGCTCCAATGGTCAAAGCAGTGAAGTACCATTCACTTCTGCCATTGTCTATAGAGCAAAGACCTGGCCAGTGACAACACTTAAACCCTTCCAAGACAACAATTCACCACACCACCACCCCTGGGCCACTTTGCCCACCCTCCTGGGAATAACAGAGGGGATGAAAGGCAGGCACGCGGATCTCCTGCCATGGGGGAGTAGGAGCTCCTGTTATGAGGGGAAGGGGAAGCCTAGAGGAACCCAGAGCCCATGAGATGAGAAAAAGGCAACTTGGTATGAGAGAGGAGTACTGGGGCAAAAGTCCTGAGATTCAAGGGAGGCATACTGGTGGGGGAAGGAGAAATGGAGGCATTGGGGAAAGCGGGGAACAGGAGGACACAGAGTTGCTGGTTGTGGGGAAAGGTTGGGGAAACTGTAGGGAGCACCTGAATTAAAGGAGGGCAGCCAAAGGGGCAGAAAAGGGGGAAGCCTGAGGCCCCTCGGCTACATTAAGCCCACCTGAAGGAGACTATGCCAAGTGGTACCCCTAACAGTCCCTTTTTCTGTGCTATGTATCCATCTTTTTTCCCCCTCCCCCTACCCCACTCCCTGCCAACCAATCTCCTGGTGGGCTTCATGTATCCATCCACCTGAGTATTGTTTATCCCTCCCTCCATCCCAGCTCTCTCCCATCTACCTATCCATCTCAGCACTGGAGGCCAAATTTAGCGCATTTGTTAAAATCAGGCTGGAATAAGATTTCTAGTGAACAGGAAGCTCTCAGAGCCAGGCAGCCTAGTCGATTTGATGCCCGGGTCAGTTTCACTGCTCATGGCAGCTGCAGAACTGACCCGCTGTCAGTTCCAAGGGGCAGGGCCAGGGCCAGGGCCAGGGGCAGAGGTCCCCCAGGATCCCCCCTCCCCCCAGCCTCCCAGGCCTGTGTAGAGTCAAGCCGGCACACCTGTCCCCAGCAAGGCTCCCTGCTCAATATAACGCGGCCAGGCTAAACACAGCACAGAGTTTGCTGGTGCAAGAGGTCCTGGGGGGAGACCCTGAACCCAGGAGCCAGGCACAGCCCCCACCTCAGCTGGGACCTTCCTTGGCTGGGACTCACAGGCCCCTGCCAGAGCTCAGCCCCGTGGCCCCAGCCGCCTAGCTCCCCCGACGTCCAGGGGTCACCTTCCCAGTCA
>NW_005842295.1:64160-65082 GCF_000455745.1 Alligator sinensis | reverse complement strand
GGCGGAGGCGATGCCGGGAGCGCAGGGATGCTCTGCGCAGGCTGCCACAAGGGCAAGGCGGCTGCCTCGCTTCCACCCAGGCCCAGGCCCAATCTCCCTCGGTGCCTGCCTGCACCTTTTGAGCACCGAAAATCCCCTTGAAAAGCCCGGCCCCGCAGATGAAAGCGCCGCAGATGTACCCGCGGTGCCGGAAGCCAGTGGGCCATCTGACAGCGGCTGAGTTCTTCGAGGGCTTGCTTTGTGTTTATGCCATCGTTATTCGTTTCCTTATTTTCTGGCCGCCCCATAGGCGGTCCGTCTCTTTCTGCAGACCTGCCTGCCTGCCCTCACTTTGCTCCCAGCCGCTCCGTTTCCTTTCCTTCTCCCCGTAGTCCCACTCTGTTGCCCCTTGCAGGCCCCCTCCATGCCTCCCCTGCGGTTCCCAGCCGCCGGGTGGAGCAGGACCCTGCTGCATTAGCAGTCTTCCTGCTCCAGGGTTACTACCGGTCAGTTCCTCCAGTCCCGTGGGGATCCCTGAGGGCGGCTGTAGGAGGACAGCGCACAGAGCAGCTGCATTAACAGCCACTCACCCAGCGATGTTATGGCTGGGAGTTTGACCAAGGGGATTCGTGCACCATGGATCCGGGGGTATGTTAGCCTAGATGAGAGCCACACAGTGTCATTGGTGGTTCACTGCCTCCTGGCCCAGGACATCACTACTATTAGCTGCAGCAACCCCATACCAAATTTAGGGTTTTCATGTATGTTGGGTGAGATAGACAGCCAGGGCCTGCGTGCTTGGCAAGGGGCCCCACTCTCATTGCCATAACACAGGTGGCTACGCCAGAACCTGGGCTTTCCTAGTTAGTGCTCGTTAGTCACAATATCCCACTGCTTCCATTGGGGTTATAGTCAACCAGAAGCACCTCCTTCATGGGGAAAA
>NW_005842295.1:61202-64150 GCF_000455745.1 Alligator sinensis | reverse complement strand
CTGCCCCGCTCCCCAGGGGCTGCGGGAGCCCCTCTTCTCCCCTGCCCTGTCCCCGCCCAACTCAGGGGTTCTCTGCAACTCCACACCCCATCCCCCGCATGCCAGAGGTGTGTACTTCTCATTTCCTCCTTTCACCAGCGTCCCCTATCCTGCAGATTTTCATGCTCATCTCCCCCACTTCTAAGGCTCTCCAGTGTGCCAGGGGCTCCGCGTTCCTTCTCCTTCTCTCTGCCAGGGGATCTGTGTTCCCGCATTCTTGTCTCCCCCAGCTCCAGGGTTCCCCATTCTTCCCCATGCAAGAATTTCTTTGTGCCTTCATATCTTCCTTTCCCTGACCATTCTTTCCTCTCTTCTTCATGTCTGCCAGACAAGACATACCGGGGGCTCTGCATGCTGAGCAGATGGCCAGAGCCAAGATGAGGGGCATCACACTACAAAGCATTGATTGGTGCCCAGGCTGGTCTGCTGTTCTATAGACAGTAGCAGAGGTGACCAAAGCTGTGATGTGAAGACTTCCGTGTCCCCTGTTTTTCCCACTCTTGCTTTTCTGATTCCTCCTCTCTCCCCCCAGTTTGCTGGTTGTCTCAAATCTAACCTGAAGGTTTGGAATGGTGAATATGCATTCATTCACATTACATCTATCTGAATGACTTTAAGATAAGGATACATCTCATAAGCATGGCTGATTTATTAGTAATTCTTTCTGGAAGTCTGTGCAACCTGGTATTAATGACATGAATTTTCATTTTCATGCCTGTATGAATTTTATCCAAAAAAAAAGGATCTTGATAGATTGGGGAGGGGATCAGAAAACAGCCCCAAGCATAATGAAGAGATGGGGAAGATGGGGGGAATAGTATGCCTTAGAGTGAAAGCTACTGGGAGCTCATTCTGTTTCACTCACTAGGAACGGGTAAAGGTTATGTGGTCAGTCTGAAATTAGAGCGGGTCAGAAATTTTCTGATGAACCAAAGTATTACCAAAAAATGCTAATTCACTGAGCCCAAAAAGATGCGTGGAAACATTTGGATTTATCAGACTCTCACCACAACCAGTAAAGGATTCTTAAGGAAATGCATGTGTATTTCTGAAAATCTCTGTGGGCTGGGGTCCTGGAAGTGTATTATCCCCCACTTATAGCCAATGCGCAGGCAGGTCTGCCCCTTAGCTGGTGACCTCTGGAGCTCCCTGAAATTGACATTCCTGCAGCTGTGCTTAGCCATGAAACTGACGAGAATATCAATTTCACTGAGCAGTTGCTGAGCCCGGAGAGCTTCAGGTTCACTGAAAATCTGCATGGAGGAAAGAAATGTGAAGTTTGATTAGGGATTCTTCATTCAAGTAGTTAGTAGAACAGCGGAAGCCAGACAGCCACACGCTAGAAATAAGATGTGTGGGTTTAACAACAAAGATTGGTCTTTGGACCTATTCCCCAAGGTTGTTCTCCATCCATGGCAGTTTTTAAATGAAGATAGGCTGTTATTTCTCAAGGTGTACTCAGGTGGAGCATCTGCTGAGCTGTTATATATAAGTCAAGCTCCTGTATCACCACCTGCACATTACAAGAAAGTGGTCACTGGTGCATTTGAGGAGGGACACAGTCATGTTGCTCTGAATTATCTCCATGCAGAGAACACTGACCGTATCAGGCCCCACAGAGGATTTAAGCTGAGGAATGCCTGGGTGCCAGATCCTGACTGGAGGCTGGAGACCAGAGCTGGGCAGCTCAGCCTGGACGAGCACAGCAGCAAAATTGAGGCATCCGGGAAGCTTTCAGCTCATGTTCAGAAGTGCTGTATGAAGTCAGGTGTCTCCAAGATTGGGCTGCAGCTAAATGAGGTGTCCTAGATCACAAATTTGGATTTAAACACCCTCAGTTCAGCCTAAATCACTTTAGGAACCTAAGCCCTATGCTGGATCTACATTGGATCTAGCTAAATCCAAGAAATCTTAGAGTACTGTATTCCCAAGGGGGAGTATGGCAGGGGAGAGGGCTCCTGAACTTTACCGCTCTCCATGGCTTAGGTGCCTGCCTGCAGCCCTGAGTGAGGCATCTGAAAGCACTCACAACCCAGAGCCCAGAACCTGACCCCAAGGAGTTTCAAAGAGAAGGGCTCACCCTTTAATTCTTAAAAATTGCCTGAAGATGCTGGTGCCCGCCTTTCATATGAGGACTTAAAGCTAGGTTCTGTTTCACCTTTGCACACCCAAGTGTGCTAATGTGGTTATGCAAGTGCCAGTTTTCGGCACATATGGACATTCTAGATTCCATGCCTGATGAGGAGGCTCAGGAGGCTGCACTAGAGCTGCATAAGTGCCCATGTGGAATAGAATACACATATGCCAGATGAACAGCAGTTCAGTCCTGAACCTTAGTAAGGGGGAAAGCAATGAGTTGTGAGTGCCTGGTGGTGGAGGAGGAGGCATATTCTCCCAAATTGTAACTCAGTTGTCTGCTGTATAGTCACTTGTCCAGGAAGCAGAAGATCCCAGTTCTAGCTTACCCTTATCCTGGTTTCTGGCCCCTGTCCCTAAAGTCTTTTCTGTGCTTTGCATTTAGTTTTCATTGAAAAAAGAATAAATATCTGTGGGATAGTTTCTGCCCAGTAGCCAGTCTCCTCCATCTCACTGACCTACATCCCCTCTTGGTTGCTTGCTTTTGCCTGGCTGCCCAAGGTGCTACCTTCAAGAGAAGAGCTAGAGAGTGTTCTGGGCAATGCCTAAATCATAGTCTGGTGGTTCATACACTTTGCAGGGAAGCAGGACATACAAGGTCAGAGTTGCTCCAGGTAACATAAGCTTAGAACCCCAGCCTCCCACACCTTAGGCAAGTGCCCTAAGCATTGAGTCTGCAAAGCCAGATACACTTTGTCCTAGGGTGCTGAAGGAACCAGCAGAAGGGAACTCAGATTGTCTATACATGTGCTCAGGGTTGGGGGTTGGACATT
>NW_005842295.1:56642-61192 GCF_000455745.1 Alligator sinensis | reverse complement strand
AGCGGTTCCTGGAAAGCTGCTGTAGTTAAAACACTGCAGCATCACTTGTATTAAGCCCCCCATGCATTTAAAAATGGTTGTGGGATGCTTTAACTAAAGCTTATTCAACAAGCTTTAGTTAAAGCACCCCCACACAGACATTTTGAAATGCAGGGGAGGGGGGGGTTAATACTTGTGATGCTGTGGCAATGCTAGAGCATTCCAATTAGAACAGGGAGCAGACTTGATTAATAGAGTCTGCTCCAACACAATCCAATTAGAACATGTCAGAGCATGTGTATAGGCAGCCTCAGAGTCCTTAACAATAATATGTGCCAAGTGGTAGGAGACAGGCAAGGCACCAGTGGGGTGAAAGAGGGCCAGCATAGTACACCTCTACAAAAGGTAAAGAGGATCCAGGGAACTTGTAGTAAGCCTGGTGAGGGAAGGACTCAGGCAGTCTGGCACTCCCTGTTACCTAGCCAAGGTCTGCTTTCTACTCTGGCTACCTGGTATGCTCTCCCAGCTCATCTGCCATGCCTTGATGTTACAAGTTATGAGTCCAGGAAACTGTTCTTGATTAACCAGGTTGTTAGTCTGAAACCCCTTCTCCATTCAGAAGGTCTCTGTTCCTCTCTCTCTTTCCTCCCTGAGCATGGTGATAGCCCCCAAAGAGGCTGTGGGCCTGACCATCACCCATCCAATAGGCTCTTTCTCTCAGTGGCCTCCTTCCATCCTTCCAGCCACTCCCATACCTCACAGCTTGTAAAACAGCAACAGAAATATAAACACCCAGCACAAATTAATTAACTTTAGTCTCAAACTTCCTCCAGAGCTTCTCCTACTCCCAGAGCTCCTTCTCTGAGCCTGGCACCAACCAATGGGTCTGGGCTTATATAAGGCCTCTAGTCTCTCCTCTTGCAGCCCCTGCCCTCCCTGTCTCCCATGTGGCTACTGGCCCTTTCTTACAGTTCTCAGTAGCGGAATCGTCAGGGCAGCTGTGGCCATTCTCCAATTAGGGCCTGTGGATTAGTGCTGGGAGTCCTGCAGCTTCTTGGCTCTGCAGTCTGGCTGTACTCCCAGTACCTGGGGTAGGGGCAGCAGTTTTCTCCAGTATCTGGGTTTCCAGCAGCTCCTATAGTGTCCAGGAGACTGTCTGGAGCTTTTACAGGGCTCTGAAGCCTACTCCTGAATATGTGCTAAAAAAAGTCTTTTTAAGGCTGCCATACCTCTTTCTCACCCTCTACTTATCAGTTACAGGGTAGGGGTCCTGGTACAGAATTATAGACAACTTAGCCTGGCTTCAATACTGGGGAAGTTACTGGAACAAATTATTACCTGGTGCATATACCCTTCTCATAAGCAAATTGGAGAAATGTGGGCTAGAAAGAATTACTACAAGGTGGACAGATAACTGGCTTTACAACCGCAAGTGAAGGGTAATTATAAATGGATCAGTTTGGAATGGCAGGAGGTCTTGAGTGGACTCCCACAGGGGTCTGGTGCTTTTCAATGTGTTTGTTAATGATCTAGATGCCTGAATGGAGAGCTTCCTGAGCAAATTTGCAGGTGACATGAAACTGGGAAGTATTGCAAACACATAGGAGGATAGGAGTAGAATTGAGAATGATCTTGGTAGCTCATAAAGCTGGGCTGGAGCCAACAGGATGAAGTTCCATGTAGACAAATGCAAGGTGCTACACCTCAGGAAGAATAATCAAAAACACAAATACAGAATGGGAGGTAACTGCCTGGCCCGGTGGAAGCATTGCTGAGAAGGATCTTGAAGTTTTGATGGATCACAAACTCAACATGAGTCAGCAATGTGATGCAGCTGCAGAAAAAGCCAGTGCAGTTATGGACTGCATCAAAAGGAGTATTAGGTGTATTAAGGGGTAGGCATGATGGCAGTTTTTAAATGTCTGAAAGAAGAAGAAAAACATGTCCACCCTCATGGCAGAGGGCAAGACATGTAGCAACAGCTTGAAATTGCAGCAAAGTAGGTTTAGATTGGATATCAGGAGAACATCACTGTAAAAACAGTAAGGTAGTAGAATAGACTGCCGAAAGAAGCTGTGGAATCTTCTTCACTGAAGGGTTTCAAGGTTGGATACACATTGGTCAGGGATGATCTAAGAATAGCAAAACCTAAGGTATGCTGTGAAGAGCAACAGATGGAAGCCCAGTAGATTCCCACATGTGCATTGTTCAGACACGATAAAAAGCACTCTGCCTCCCAGAGCAGGTGAAAATTGGAGAGAGCCATGCACATCACCAGGAGAATGAAGCAGAGCTCCTCGGTTGTCTTGGTTATACAAGACATTTAAAGGAGCTGGGGTGATATTATGCAATTTTTGGCACTTATGCACAGTTTGGATTCTGTTTCCACCTGTGGAATAGAATTGCCTAAGTATGTGTGTACTTGCCAGAAGTAAAACTGAGGAGGTGTATAACAGAATAGGGATTTCTGGCTCTCCAGTCAGTGTGTGAGATCTGTGGAGTTGTGCTTGTGATCCTCAGGTTGCTATACGGAGTGGAGGGCATTTGGTTTTTCCCATGTTCCTGGATTTTGTTGGTTGCCTTATGCGGCCTGGAAGGAATTTTTTCCCCTCCTGTTGTTATGGGTCTCAGGTTTGTTTTTGTTTGGGTTTTTTTCACTGTCCTATGAAGCATTGGGTGTTGGCTGCTGCCAAAACTAGGGATTATGACTGGGGTATGCTGATGTTCCTGCTGGGATTTAAGAAACCTGAAGGTTCCTTGTTAGAGAATCTTGCTTCTTTGCTCAGGGACAAACTGATTGCCACATTTGGGATCAGGAAACAATTTTAGCCCAGGGCAAGATTGGCCTGGACTTTCGGGATTGTTGCCTGTCTCTGTGGCAGGGGTGTGGTCCTTCCTCTTGAATCTCTTGAGTGTATTTAAAAGAACTACTTCCTGTCCTTGCAGTGGCAGGACATTAACAGTGCCCTCATTTCCCTGTGGCAAATTAAAGAGTATTTGGATAGTTCAGGCATCATGCCTGGTCACTGAGTGTAAGGGTTAAAACTGGTTAGACCAGTGGTGCTGAAACTTCCAGCTCTGCAGGATGGATGAATGATGCAGGGCCGGTCCACAGGCTGGATTCCAGGGGCAGGGATGGTCTGCGGGCCTAATCCAGTGTGAGGGTGGCACAGTATCAGTCCCTAGATGCAGCCCCACCCACCACATCCGACCAGCTCCATCTGCCAGATCTGGCCAGAGCTCAGCTGTGTGTGCAGGGTCATGTCACCCAGTCCAGAGGGCTCCCCACTGGTCTAGAATGGTGGCAGCATTAATTGGCATGGCTCTGGAAGCTGTGGCAATTAATGCTTCCATTTCTCCTCCACTGCCAAACTTCCAGAACCACGAGGAGCCCTGTAAACCAGATGACACAAGCCTGTGGGCTGGATTAGGCCTGTGAACTGAAGGTTGAGCACCACTGAGTTAGACAAACACTGGTCTAGAATGGCTTAGATAGGGATGATCCTGCCTTGAGTCAGGGGTTGGACTAGATGACATCCTGAGGTCCCCTCCAGCCATACTTTTCTATGCTTAGACTATCAGGAAGGCTCTCCTCCTCTGTTTCACTTTTGGCAGGTACACACATACCTGGGCTATCCTATTCCACTGCAGGTGGAAATAGAATCCAGACTGCATACGTGCCAAAAATTGCAGTCACACAGCTATGTAAGTGCTACTTAGGCTCATGCAATTGAAACAGGATTATAGAATCAGATAAAATAAGGGTTTGGAAGGGACCTCAGGAGGTCATCTAGTCCAACCCCCTGCTCAAAGCAGATCCATCCCCAACTGGATCATCCCAGCCAAGGTTTTGTCTAGCGAGGGACAAGGATAGAGATTCCACAACCCCTCTGGGTAACCTGTTCCAGTGCTTTATTACTCTCCTCTTTAGAGAGTTTTTTTTTCTAATATCTAATCTAAACTTCCCTTGCTTCAACTCGAGACCATTGCTTCTTGTTCTGTTATCTGCCACCATTGAGAACAGTCTAGCTCCAAGGACTTAATCCTTACTAGTTGGAGCACTCCCTTAGGTAATGTCAGACCTGGATTCTATTCCCTCCTCAGCCTGAGGGAACTCAAACCTGTAGATCCAATCCTGCAGGAAACTATCCTAACCAGCAGGCTGTGTGGCCAGGCTGGTTATGGGCATACTCCATTGCTGCTGTAGAAGCTGGTCACTGTGCAGAAACAAATTCAGTATTTTTATGGGCAGAGAGACTGCACAAGAAGGAACCTGACTTTGTAGCACTGGTTCACCTGGGAGGGTGGAGGCCTGAATTCTGATGCCTGCTCCAGGTACTGATTTTATCTTTTCCATTAAGCAGTCATTAGATCAAATGAATACAAAGGCCTTGGAGCAGAGACTAGAATTAAGGTCTTTCCTGCCAGGCAAGTAGTATCACCACTAGGATACAGAACAGATAGAGCAGTAATTCTCTACTGGACTGCTCTGGCACCTCAGGGTGCTGCAGGATCCTCATGAGGGTGCTGCAGTGTCTTCCCCCTGTGCAAAGATATAAGCACTTTACTTA
>NW_005842295.1:43444-56531 GCF_000455745.1 Alligator sinensis | reverse complement strand
CTTCCCCCTGCCTGCCCCAGAGGTCCTTGGACAAGGGGCACCAGTGGCTGCTCCCCCACCCCCTTCAGCCCCAGTGCTAGCTGCTCTGAGCAGTGCACTCTGCTGTGGCCAGGCAGATATGTAGATGCAGAGCTGTGCTTTTCAACCTAGTTTATCCTCAGTTCCTTGCTTACTTCCAGGGCTGACAGGATGGGTTGTGGGGGCAGGTGGCTCCAGTCCCCAGCATGCAAGTCCCCAGTAGACCAACTAAGGCAATGGGGGTTGCACTTGTCCCCTCAGATACAGACTGGGAGCAGGGAAGGTGTCCCCTACCCCAGTCTTGCTCCCAGGTCTCATGTGTTGTGTTGTCTCCCCAATGTCCCCCCACCCCCAACCTCCTCAGTGCCCTCCACCTGCATATTTGCAACCTGGCACCTCATCCCTACCAGCTGGGTGTCCCTAGGCTCTGTTCACTTTGGCCCCTGGCTGGAGTTCAGGGGGATTGCCCTGTGATAACTAAGGGCAAAAACTGTCCTGCCAGTATCCGGTTCCCAGCAGATACCTGATGCCACGTGCAGAGAGTTCAGGTGCTATGCTGGGAGCAAATATGTGTAGAGCCAGGTAGAGCTGGGAAAGTGCTCCCCAATGGCAGCCTGAAGAGTTGAAAATTGTATTATATTTTTTATTATACTTTGGTAATGGTGTTAGTGCATATTAATAACACACTAGTATAACATAGGAGTATCATAATTGCATGATTATTCATCCTGTATTTATATTAGTTTTTGAAATGGGGTGCTGCTCAATTCTGAAGAGTCACGGAGGGCTGCTTTGAGTCTAACAAGGCTGGGAATCGCTGGGGTAGAAGCAGACCCACTGTCCCAGGCCCCATGAATGTTGTGTGGGGAGTGTGTCTTTTCTGCACATCAGCCCAAATTTAACAGGTGTGATGGAGAGTGTTTCCCACCACCCCTGTCTATTCTAGCCTGATGGTGAAGGCCTATTCCTGGGACAAGGGTGATGTGGTCTTGAACCCCCTCAGACTGGAGTAGGACATGAGCCTGTATCTGAAACAACCCAAGTTCATTTTTGTTCCAAAAAAAGTTGTTGTTTTTTTACTTTTCTCATTCACTGAACATTTCACTGAAAACAATATTTTTTTAAACTTTCCAAAATGGCTAATAAATAGAAAAAAAATCTATTCCTCACCCAAAATGGATTAAATAGTTACACTTAACATTGACAATAATAGCATTAACACACAGCACAGTGGTGAGGAATCTTTCCCTCATGAGGTTTATAAATCCATTTCCTGTTTTCAAATAACATTTAGAAAATGGACTACAGATTTCACCCACAAACTGTATAAGAACCCACAGGAAACACAAAATAACTGTACAGAGGACAGATAGGCCAGACAACCAATAAGCAGAAAATGGAGGACAGATAGGCCAGCAAGTACAGGGTCTTCATAAAGTCCTTGTGCATTTTTAAACTTTAATAACTTCGGTGATAGGTGTGATAGAAACAATCTGTAAATGGCATTTAAAAGCAAATTTTTTGAAGTTTTAGGACAACTAGAGTACACAATGCTAGACTTCAACATAACCACCATTTTCTTCTCACAGCTGATATGGACTTCAATTCTGCTAGCCATAGGACACAGTTTACTTTCTCGTCTACAGTAGCCATTTTTTGTTTGTCAAAGGATCTGAAATAAGAATAAATTCATTATTACTTATGAAATCTAGCAACGTGTACTCCAGTTGTCCTTAAACATGAATAACTTTGCTTTTAAATGTCCTTTACAGATTGTTTCTATCATACCTACAACCTAAGTTACTAAAGTTTAAAAGTGCACAAGGACTTTATGAAGACCCTGTACATGCCTGCAACAAACAAACATGCATGCAAAATAAATTCAACATGCAAAACAAATGGCACACAGAGCAAATGAACACACAAACTAAATAGGCACAACATATAATATACAATGCACACACAAATCAAATAAACACACAAGCAACATAATGGCAACTTAACATATACAATATAAACAAATAAAAACTAAACAACATAAAAGACATCAAAAACACACACCAAACATACACAATGCACACACCAGAAGCAAGATACACATGCTGCAACACACCACAAAAAATACAACATGAACAAACAGAAAATAATCACAGTACACAAAACATATTCAATATGTATCAAACATGTGTAATAGAAAACATACACTACATGTGCAGAGCAAATATACACACACAAATTGAAACTCAGTACAAAAACATTTTTTAAAAATCTTGGAAATAAGCAAATAATGCAAAGCATATACAGCACACAATATACATAAGCAAACACACATATACAAACAAATATGCATGAGAATGATAAGGAAAGCAATCAAAAAACTCCTAAAATATGGATAGTCAAATAAACCTTCCCCATCATAGAAACACAACCTACTTCCCTTTAAAAATAACTCACAGGCTAAAAATAAACAGCAAACAGAAGGAGTGAATCAGGGAGAACTCCATAGTACAAGAATTTCAGACTTTCAACATGATGCACAAGAGAGTGAAAGGGGAAAACCCCAAAGAAATAAACCCAAGGTGCAATACGTGCATGTGTGCACACACACACAACTTCACAACACTATGTAGCACAATGTATGAAACGTAAAATACCATGTGTGTCCTATATTAATGTGTATGCTACTTGTACACACTATCCAGACAAGTGTCTGGTACTCTGATACAGAATAAAAACCACGACAGGCCTCTGCTAATAGTGGACCCCCTTCCTCTCGCCTTCCCCAACCCTCACTCAGGCCCTGTCTAGGATTTATTCCATAACTATCTGGGCTTTCCTCTTCTGCCCTGCAAGCATCTGGTTGTGGGTCAGGGCCCACTAAAGACACAGCACATGCTTGCTGATCCTGGAAATACAGCTGCAGTCCAGGATTATTTCTTGTGGGATGTGTCCACTGCACTTGAGATTTCCTCAGGCCTGGAAATAATCTCATCAAGCTGAGGGAACTGGTTCTATATGTACATGTGCCTCTTTCTGTTGGGGAGAAGCCCAGTGTGTGGGTGGCAGTGTAACCCTGTTATCGCTTGCTGGGGAAGTAAGAGCCTTGCACTGTTGTTGCATGCTGATCCTAGTTTGTCCATTATCCTTTCAGTTCTTGGTCTCTGCTGCTGTTTCCTGGAAAGGGTCTGACAGTTGGCGTTGACCATCATTTCTCCTGTTGCTTTTCAGTTCTACCTGCTGGGAGCACTGTTGGCTCCTCTCCGTGTGGCTCTGGCCTTCATTGTCCTCTTCCTCGTCTGGCCCTTTGCGCTGCTTCAAGTGGTGGGACTGTCTGAGGAGAAGCTGAAGGAGCCACTGAAGGGATGGAGGAAGTAAGTGACCCCTCTTCACAGCTGTACTGAAGCCCCTGAAGCCCTGGGCTCCACCCCCCACCCCTCCATGCACTGTCTCACTCTCTCCCATTCCAGCTCCATCGCCCATGGCTCTGTCTACTTCCTGAGCCGCCTGATGTTCTTCCTCCTGGGCTTCATGCGGATCCGGGTGCGGGGTCGACAAGCATCACGGCTGGAAGCCCCGATCCTGGTCGCTGCCCCCCACTCCACCTTCTTTGACCCCATCATTCTGCTGCCGTGTGACCTCCCAAAAGTGGTATCCCGTACAGAGAACCTCCATGTTCCAGTCATTGGAGGTGAGTCGCTGGGATAGGGTGGAAGATAAGACTTGCCATTGCATGGCGGCACTGGGTGATGCAAGAGGACCACATGACAGAGTGGAAAATGGGACTTCCATTGCATGGTTGTCCCAACTGCATGGTGCCAGTGCAGGGTATCAGGGTTGTTAGATACATGAGACCCTTTGGGCAGGGCAGAGATGAGATATTCCATTGTTGGGTAGTACCTGTTGAGTAGTATCTAGTGTAAGTCCATAAAAGAGGCCCAGGTAGTCTCTTGGAGCTGCTGGTGTGGTGGAAGCCTGTGGTGTATGTGTAGAAATGAGCCCCTCCATTGCATGCTCTGCCTGAAATGGGACATGGGAAGTGAAGTCTCTTTGTAGCTTGCTCCCTGCAATGGGACCTACCCTGTACAGGACATCCCAGTCAGGGTAACAAGTGCTGCAGGCTGGAAAAGTGGAGCCTGGAAGGAAATGGGAACAAGAGTGCAGGCATGATGACTGTTAGCAGCTGAGGGTTATAAGAGTTTAGGTTGTAGCCGTGTTGGTCTAAGGATATAGGCAGACAAGGTTCCTTGGGTGAATTTGATATCTTTTATTAGACCAACCCAAATGGTTGGAGAATAGTTATTAAGCAAGCTTTCGGGTTCAAAAACCCTTCGTCAGGCTCAGGAAGCTGCAGCAGTTGGTGTGTGCTCTTCCTGGATGGAATGAATAGTAAAGAAGCCAGGGGCTGGGCTGGGCTGGGGAGTCAGTTGCCAGGCAGATTATAATCTATCAAAAATCCAATGTCTATGTTTAGTCCCTGATCTCTAGTATCCAGCAGGTTGATGAAATGGAGCTCATAGGCTCGTCTCTGGGATGTGTTGTGTAAATTTCCCTTGAGGATCAGGACTGAGAGATTGGGTTATAAGGGGCATTAGGGAAAGGGTGCAGGCATGACGACTGTTAGCAGCTGAGGGTTTTAAGGGGCATTAGGGAAATCTGGGGAGTGAAGGAAGGTGAAAGTGGATGGAAAGAAGGAAGCCATGAGCTGAAAAACGGTGGGATGGAAGTAGCTGAAGGCTGTAGGGTAGCAGGAGGGCACTGGTCTGCCTCTTGCCAAGTAGCCCTCACCTCTAAATGCTGTTCCTTTATTTCCAGCCCTCCTCCGGTTTAACCAGGCCATCTTAGTGTCACGCCATGATCCAGCCTCCCGCAAGAAGGTGGTGGAGGAAGTGAAGAGACGGGCCACATCAAGGGGGAAATGGCCACAGGTGAGACCAGAGCCTTGCCATCATCTATCCTATAAGCCACAGCCTGACCCCTTTGCCTAGCCATCTCTTTCTTCTCATCCTCACATTAGCACCTTGGCTCAGCCAACCCAGTCTCCTCTCCACACCTATAATCAGTACCTCAGCCAAGCCAGCATAGTCTCTCCTCCTCCCATTAGCCCTGTTTCCCCTCTGTCCCCCTGCATCACCCCAACAATGCTTGACTCATGCCTCTGTTACCCACTCCCCTAGGTGCTGTTCTTCCCTGAGGGAACTTGCTCTAACAAGAAAGCCCTGCTGAAATTCAAACCAGGTATGAGAGATTGCAGTGGTTCGGGGACATGCAGCAAGGTCATAGGGATGGAGGCTGAGCGGGGAAGGCAGTAGGCCTGATTCCCCTTCACCATTCATCAAAGCCCAGAGACCTCCACACCATGCCTGCTGCACTGTCAGAGAAAGGCTGTAGAGGTAGGCAGGAAAATCTGGCCCTGGGGTGTATTCAAGCTGAGTGCAAACCTGGGGCATCTTGACTGTGCCACATGTGAGGGGCATGCTGATAAGTCCAAAACTTTTGGGACTTCTGGGGTAACTAAAAGTCCCACCAGTAACAGTGTAATGCCTATGCCAGTCTCTGCACACTCTTGCAGTGACAACTATCAGTTCCTGTGCACTTGTGCAGTGACAGATGTGTCACTCAGTGGACACTCAGGCAGAAAAGGGTTGTCAGTAGCAGCACCCTTCTGCAGCAATCTCTGAACACTTGTACTCTAAGGCCCCTGGCAGACATTATATTTAAGACATGATTAACCAGTTAATCCTATTTTAAGTAGTTATCTGGCCACACATTCATGAAATTAATGGTGCAATAAAACAAGAAATAAGCCACCAATTTATTATACAAAATATGTTTAATAACTTTGTAGCCATGTCCCATCACACCTTACATTGCATGTATCAGTTAATTGGTGTTCCCAGTCTCAGAGTCATGTTGGAGTCCTTGATTCCTGTGTGTTTGCAAGGCTGGGAGCAAGGACCATCTGACTGGCTTGCTACTTACCAAAGCAGGGGTGAGACCAGGATCATGATCCTGGGCTTCCCCCACACCAGCAATATGGCACAACTGGGATCTGATCCCTGATCCCATAATTGCACCTCCTGCCATGAATCCATAGCAAGGCTCAAAGCACAGTTGTTGGGGTGTGCATCAGATCCTATGGTGCTTTTAACTGAATGTCTGCCAATGGCCTGACAGGTGTGTCAATCCATTGACAAGTACATATATTCCCACATGCTTATCATCTCTCTCTTTCTCTCCTAGGTGCCTTTATCGCTGGGGTGCCCATCCAGCCTGTCCTCATCCGATATCCCAACAGCTTGGTGAGTGGCCAGGTGGACTCACAGGTGCGTGTCATGCACCCTGGGGAGTGGTGTGCTTGCTCAGCACAACAAATATGCTTTTCTTTTTGCAGGACTCAACCACCTGGGCGTGGAGAGGACCTGGAGTGTGAGTCACAGTAGATTTTGTGCATGTGTGCGCGCGTGCGTGCATGTGTGTGTGTGCATGGCCACATGTATGTGTGTGCTTGCATGTGTGTGTCTGTAGGGGGGCTGTTAGAAAGGCTAAGGCAGAGACAGAACTGGGACTAGAGACCCAAATCAAAGACAACAAGAAGTCCTCTTTTAAATACATAGGGAGTAAAAACAAGGCACCGGGTAACATGGGGCCCCTGCAGGACACGCTTGGCAATCTGGTGGTTGCACCAAATGATAAAGCTGACTTCTTTAACAAATTCTTTGCCTCCATATTTCCGAGCAGGGACTGGGACATCCCCCCCAACCCACACCGGGATCCTGGACAAACTCAGGAGAGGCACAGCCAGGCCCAGGGTCAGAGAGGACCTAGTCAGGGATCTTCTGGTGGGATTAGACATGTTGAAATCAGCAGGTCCAGATGATCGCCATGCAAGGATGCTGAGGGAATTGGCAGAAGCCATTGGCAGAAGCCTGGCACAGCTCTACGACCACTCGTGGTGCTCTGGCGAGGTGCCAGAGGATTGGAAAAGGGCCAATATGGTCCCCATTTTCAAAAAAGGGAGGAAGGAGGACCCAGGAAACAATAGGCCTGTTAGTCTTACCTCGGTCCTGGGGAAGCTCTTTGAGAAAATTATCCAAGAACACATCTGCAAGGGGCCAGCAGGGGGAATCATGCTTAGGGGCAACCGACATGGGTTCATTCGAGGCAGATCCTGTCAGACCAACCTGGTTGCCTTCTATGCCCAGGTCACAAAATCCTTGGACACTGGTGTCGCGGTAGACATAGTCTTTCTGGACGTTAGGAAGGCCTTCAACACTGTCTCTCACCCCATTCTCATTAAAAAATTAGGCGACTGTGGCATCAATACCTACACAGTCAAATGGGTGGCAAATTGGCTAGATGGTCACACCCAGAGAGTGGTGGTGGACGGGTCATTTTCAACTTGGAGGGATGTGGGCAGTGGGGTCCCCCAGGGCTCAGTCCTCAGGCCCACAATGTTCAACATCTTCATCAGCAACTTGGATGAGGGGGTGAAAAGCAACTTGTTCAAGTTCCCAGATGACACTAAGATGTGGGGAGAGGTGGGCACGATAGAAGGTAGGGACAGGCTGCAACTAGATCTGGACAGGTTATAAGGGTGGGCAGATGAGAACAGGATGGGTTTCAACACTGACAAGAGCAAGGTACTGCACCTAGGGAGGAAGAACCAGCAGCATACCTACAGGCTGGGAACTCTCTTCTCATCAGCACAGAGGGAGAAAAGGATGTTGAAGTCATTATTGATTCCAAGATGAACATGGGCCGCCAATGTGGGGACGCAGTCAGGAAGGCTAACCGCTCCTTGTCATGCATCCACAGATGCATCACAAGCAGGTCCAGGGAGGTGATCCTGCCCCTCTATGTGACATTGGTCAGGCCGCAGTTGGAGTACTGTGTCCAGATCTGGGCGCTGCACTTCAGGAGGGATGTGGACAGCATCAGGAGGGTCCAGAGGAGGGCCACTTGCATGATCTGGGAGCAGCAGGGCAGGCCCTACGAAGAGAGGCTACGGGACTTGAATTTGTTCAGCCTCCACAAGAGAAGGCTTAGAGAGGATCTGGTGGCGATGTATAAACTTACCAGGGGGGACCAGCGGGGAACGGAAGAGTCCCTGTTCCCCTAAGCACTACCAGGAGTAACTAGGAATAACAACCAGAAGTTGACTGAGAGTAGGTTCAGACTAGACATCAGGAGGCACGACTGCACTGTCAGGGTGGCTAGGAGCTGGAACCAACTTCCAAGGGATGTGGTGCTCGCTCCTACCCTGGGAGTCTTCAAAAGGAGGCTAGAAAATCACCTAGCTGGGGTGGTCTGACCCCAGCTTTCTTTCCTGCCCATGACAGGGGGTCGGACTTGATGATCTGCTCAGGTCCCTTCTGACCCTACCAACTATGAAACTATACCTGCTGCCTCTTGCTAGGATGAGCCCTGCTGGGCCTGTGTGTGTGTCTGTGTGTGTGTGTGTGTGTGTGTGTGTGTGTCCCTGCTGCCCTCTCCTTGACTGGTAGAGAGCTGTTGATGTATAATTCCCTGTTTTTCACTACAGACTTAAAGTCATCTGGTTAACAGCATCACAGCTCTGCACTACTGTGGAAGTGGAGGTAAGACAGCACCACAGCATTGTTCTCTGCAGCACAGCACCTCCTACTGAGCCCTTCACCCTGACCCTTGCATGATAGCACCCAGCACCCCCTACTGAGCTTCCTGGGCCATGCCCTGCAGCAGCATGACATAGGGGGTAGAATCTGCACTGCTCTGTTCAGTGCAGCACCTCCTACCAAGTCTCCCCACATTCCCACTAACATGCCTGTTTCTTTCAGTTCCTCCCAGTCTATCACCCCAGTGCTGAAGAGAGTACCAACCCTACCCTCTATGCCAGTAATGTCCAAAAAACCATGGCACAGTAAGTGCTGGTGGGAGAGAGGACTGGGATCAGCTCTGGGAAGGGCAGTATAAACTTCCCCTGGGGGCTGATGCAGGGGTACCCAGGGTGTGATGCAGGAGAGGTGGATACAGAGAATGGAAGAAGTGGATGTGAGGGCCCCAGAGCAGCTGGAAGTGGGAACTCAAGGAAGGTTATCATGGGAGTCCTGGGGAGCTGTCACAGGATACCTGGGGGTGGAATGAGCAATCCAGGAGGGTTTGTGTGGGGTCATAAGGGAGCAGGTCTGAGGTTCCTTGTGTGAGATTGCTGCAGGACACCTAGGTGGTTCATGTGGTTACCCTGGAGGTGACATGGGAAATCCCTGTAGACAGTTGATGTGTGGGGCTCCCTGCAGATTGGCACAGGGGCTCCTGGGAAGGGGAGTGTGAGTCCTTTGGGCATCCCCAGTCTCACCCTCAGTTGTGCTCCCCCAATGTGTCTCTACAGGGCCCTCAGCATTCCAGCCACTGAATGTGAATTTGTAGGGAACTTGCCAGTATGTGCTGTGGGGTGTTTGCGAGTGGCACTGGAGCCCCAGCTTTGGGAGCTTAGTAAAGCCCTAAGGAAAATGAGGTATGTAAATGAGGCAGAGGGATGGGGGAGGTAGCATCAGTGGGAGATGAGAAGGGGTGGGTTGGGGGCTGGAGGGAAGGGAATAGAGGGCAGCAGGAGAAGGGACATGGTCAAGGGAGGGTCTGCAAGACACTGGGGGCAGTGACTTCCCTGTTTCTCTGATTTCCCCACTGTGGGCTCACCTTCTGCAGATGGACCCCAGGAGGTAACTTGCAGCCCCCTTTGAGCAATGGGCCAGAAAGACTGGGGCACCAAGAACTTGCCCGCTGGCTGGGGCTGGCCCACCTGGAAGTGGCTAATGGGCTCCACACCTTCTTCCAGCAGGTATCAGCAAGGGAGACTGCTCAGGGGAGAACAAAAAACAAAAATGTCTCAGGGGTGAGGACTGATCCTGGGAGAGACAGGCTAGGCATGGATTTGCCCCTAGGAGTGAGAATTGGCCCAAGGGAGGTGGGAAGAGAGAAATATGTGGAGATTGCTTCTAGGGAACAAGTGGGGGTACTGCTCTGATTGTGACAGAAAGGGAGGGAATTACACCTGGGGGTAAGAATTACTGCTGAGGTGTGACAAGGGAGGGGACTGTCCTACAGCTTGGAAGATTCCCTTGGGGAGAGCAATGGGAGGGGACTATCCCAGGAAAGTGTTTGGGAAGGTTGGATGGGGCTGCAGCCTGATGTAATTCCTCTCTGTACATAGGATGAAGAGGGCAGAGTGGATTCTCGGGAGGTGCAGCTGGCCCTGCAGGCCCTGGAGGGGACACACAGCCCCAAGGAGCTCACACAACTGGCCTTTCAGGTGCACCAAAGGGCAGGAGGGACTGGAGGAAGCAGAGATAAGAGGGTGCCAGAGTGGAAGGGGTTGCAGGACAGGTAGAGAAGAGATGGGGGGCATGTGGAGGCAAAAGGAGATAAGGCATGCAGGAATATGGGGAGATTATGGGGAAAAGATGGGATGGGGTGATACACAGAAAGCTGGGGAAATGTGCAAGAATATGGTGGCTGTGAAAGAAGGGCTAAGGTGGGGATTATAAAGAGATATGGGGGAATGGGGTGTCTCTGGGATTGGGCTGAGAGGATATGCAGAGATCTGGCAGTGAAGAAAGAGGGGCTTGAATGGGAGAATGAGGGGAGATAGTGGAACTGAAAAGTTGCATGAGAACCTCTCTCATACTGCTGCTATTTCTCTCCTTGCAACTGTTCAGTAAGCAGGGAGATGGGCCAAGCCAGGGGAGCACCTCTGGTTCACATTTGCGCTCTCTCCCTACAGCTGTTCTGTGAGCAGCAGACTGAGCTGGAGGAGCCACGTCTGTGCCAGGAGGCCTTCTGCACCATCTTGCGCCTGGTGCTGGGGACACCACTGGCTGATGGAGCTGAGCTCTATGCTACGCTGGGTGGGATTGGGATCCACGGCGGGCTGAGCATTGGTGAGCACCTACACAGACAGAGACAGGAGAAGGAGACAGGTGGGGAGGAAGAGATTGACAGGGAACCTGTAAAGAGTGATGGGGAGGCTAGATGCATGGAGAGACAGACAGATGGGAAGGCTAGATACATAGATGGGCTGCTGGTGACTTTATCCTCATCTTCATTCTCTCTTCTTCCCTAGGTCAGTTCCAGGATTTCACCCTGAATCACCCTGACTATGCTCCCCTCTTCACCACCTATCTCTGCCCCCCCATGCCCACCCGTGGGGCCCCCATACCTCACAGCAATGGCTCCCTCCTCAACCCTCCCAAGAGCAAAGCAGACTGAGCCACAACCCTAACCCCAAAAAGCCATGCTACCACGCAGAGACTCCCTCCAGTGCATTCGCTACTTGGGACACATGCAGCAACTCAGGGCAACAGAAAATGGGGAGGAAACAGCCAATTCTTGGGGTTGGGGAACATTTAATTTTATTTTTTTAATTGTTTTTAAATTTGCTTTTTTTCTGGGGGAGGTTATTTTGTTTTTGTTTTGTAAAATTAAAAGAATGCTATTTTATATATAAAATATCTATATTAAAATATTATATCTACACACACACACACACACACACTATATATATATATATATATATATATGCGTTTTAAAGCAAAGGTAGTTTGAGCCTTATTAGTGTAAAATGGTGGTTTACCGGGAAACCAAGTGCTGTACCTTTTAGCTTAAACTGGTAGTTACAACGGTACCTTTTGAGCTGTGTACTTCAATTACAAACAGCTGTTTCAAGGGGGCTCCAAGAAGCTTTATTTTTCTCTTAAAATGATGGTTTCTAAAGGGACCTGGACCTGTATCATTACATACAAAATGCTAATTCTGAGGGCACCCTCACAATGAGCCTTTAAATTAAAGCATAAGTATCAAGGCAGACCCCCTGGAGCTGTTTTTAAACTTAAATGGCAGTTTCAAGAATAAATACCAAGATGATATGGGATGTTTTCAGATCTAATACAGTTGTTCTAATCTGACTCAAGGGCAGGGTTACTGCCTGGCTTCAAGGGGTCAAAAGAATAGCATCACAATCCCAGGAAAACATACCCTAGGCCATGCACTTAGCTCTGGCCAAGATGGAGAGGGATCCATTAAGTCAACATTGGGGCCAGATTGTATCTATATCCCTTTAATTTGCTCAGTAAATGACAAATTTGCTTTTGTTCTGGTATATATTTTCTGATGGTACTTCCCATTTCAGTGTAATTCATGGCTAAGAGGTTATCCCCCAATCAGGGTTCATATATCACCTTGTATATTGCAAGAAGTGGGCCTTCGAGGGTTGAAAAAATCTTCTCCCTTTCATCCTTACGATTTAAAGGAGAGGTCTTGGGAAAAAATGAAGAGCCAGTGATTGAATGCAGAAGGAATTTAAGGAATTTTTTGGATGGATGCTTTCAGTTAATCGCTGTCAACCCTCATCATGACCAGGTGCTCATTGGCTGTGTAGACATTTGCTCCTCCGGGCAATTGTATTGTTTTTCCTTCTCTTGTAGCTGTGCTGGATGCCAGGGTCTGGAGGAAGGGATCCATCTTGTGCTCCATCTGGGCAGAGTCGCATAGAGCGCCTCCTCTTGTTACCTTGCCTTTCTGTCTCCCCCGAAGGGAAAGGAACTTTGCCATGAGGCTGTGCTTGTCCCTTCGGCGCTGGAATTATGGCAATAGGGCCCTTAGGACTGGAAAGGTGGAGTTTGTATGCCAATAGCGAGGAGAAATTAGATAGTTCTTCATCATCATCTTCCTCTTGACCACATTTCCCAGCATTCTTTATGCTTCCTGTTGAAGTTTCTGGGTTGGCATTGGAGGTTATCTTGGAAGAACTATTACTTGTGGCTAAACTGGCCTCTTCTGCTTCCTTCCCATCATTACTTGAACTTGTCCTTGCACCACAGCCCCTGTAGAAACTTGAACTGCACTGTCCTGAATTTCCTGAACCAGATCCCTGATTAGCCATGGTACTGATACTACTGTTTTCATGGCTGTTGTCATCTTGGAGATGAGCCTGATTTGACTCTGTCTCCAGTGTGAATTTCTGTTTTGGCTCTGTGTGACAACCAGGCTTGGTCTCTGAAATTGCTTGAACAGGCTCCTCCTGGCCATTCAGGCC
>NW_005842295.1:37577-43413 GCF_000455745.1 Alligator sinensis | reverse complement strand
TTCCTGTGGTATGATCTGGGTCCATACATTGCTCATAAACCTTGGCTGCTGTTTGGAATTCACCCTCCTCTTGTCCATTAGCGCTTGTTACCCTCAGAGGATGAAGAGAGAGACTTGATGACTGTTCACCATTCTTGCCAACTGGTAATGCCAAAGGATGTGAAGTGTTCAGTTTAGTTTCCAATCTAGTTAGCTGAACTGTTCGGCAGTCATCTGGTTTTCTAAGTCCAATGGGAATTGATTTCTCAGTACCCTTTTTTCCCAAGTTGTTCTCCCTTGACTTTATGCTCCTTGAGGGGATGTCACTTTCTTTTGCAATGGCTTTACCCCAACTATCCTGTGTCTGTCTTTGATCTCCAGCCTTCCCTTCCTGGTTGCCAACTTGTTTTGGACATCCAGTAGGAAATGACTGTAGCCCTGCTTGTCCAGTAAGGGGGTTCCTACGTGATCTCATTGTCTTGACCTGATCTGTAACACTTTGAATGTCGCTCAGTTTGTCCCAGCCAGCCTTGGCCTGGGTTTGATCTTTGACCTTTTCTTCTTGACAGCCATTATGTATTCCACATTCAGAAAGTGTTGACTCTGGAGCTGCTTTTTCCACTAGGTTGTTCCTTTGTGATGTTACTTGTGAGACTTGGCTATTGCACTCTGTCGTCACTGGCACGTCTCTTAGTCCTTCCCAATCAGTGTAGGTTTCTGTTTGACCTTTGACCTTCTCTTCTTGGCTGCAGTCTTCTTTTCCACCTCCAGGAAGAACTGACCCTACAGCTTTTGGCTCTAACATGCTTCCAATTTTACCATCATCCTTTGTTGCTGTTTGGGCCTGCATTTGATCTTTAATTTTCTCTTCTGGGTTTCCTTCTTTTCCACACTGCATGTAAATTGACTTTAGATGTTCTTGTCCTACCAAGTTTTTCCCCCATGAACTTAAGTCTCTGGCCTGACTACCACACTGTATTGCACCCAGAGTGATTCCTGATCTTAACAGTTGACCTCCAGCTTGGTCCTGCCCCAGACGCTTCAGCGTTGCCTTTTCAACTCTGTTCCTCAAAGATTTTAATAATTTCCCTTGGCTACCACATTCATGAGAGGATGTACCTCTTGGCATTACAGTGCCCTCTGGTGAACTGTATCCCTGATGGGCCATCAACATGGGTGCTGGGGTGAGTGCCTCTGGTTGCTCTTTTCCCTGAACCCCACTCTTGTTTCCTCTTTTCCCAGGAGGTGAGGTACCAGCCTGGTCACCAGTGGCTGGTGCCTTATGACTGCTGTCTTCATCCTCCTCCTCAGACTGAGAGGGGGTAGAATCAAACTGGGAGGCAGGACACCCAAGGGGGTTCAGCTCTTCCTCTAAGAGGGCTAGAAGACGTTTCTCGACCAACTGCAAGGACAGAAGGAGAAAGAGATCGCTAGTGCCTGGGGGGCTGGCTCGTAGGTGGAATAGCTTACACTGGTACACTATTTCCTTGTTTCTGCCTCCACCTGGTGGCTGCATGGCCACACAGCAGAGAGAAGGAACTCCATACCTGGCTTGGTGTGACCCCTGATTCTTGCTCCAGTTGGGCTGCAAGATCCAAAGGGTCACATTGCTTCTCCAAAGAAAGAAGATCAGCCAGGAACTGGGGATGGATCACAGCTTCCACCTGCCAGAGCAAGGGAACAAAATGAGTGAGTGTAAGGCCCCGGTCCTGTGCTGCTTTCTTGGACACCTGAATGCCATTCGCCATCCCAAACTCTTCCCATGGAAGAATGGGAGCAGCAGGACCCCCTAAGGGGCAAACACCCTACTGCTGTCCTCATTCTCTGCTTTAGTCCTGCCTTCCTGAGAACTGCAGGAACTGAGATTCCTTAGGGTAGAATACCCGGCAGTGCCATCCCTGACACCTGGGTTTTACTCCTCTTCTGTCCTTCCCCCTTAAAGTTATGTGGACCTCTATAGATGAGAGTCCTGCAAGACTGTCCCAGATGCCTAGGTTCTACCTACTTCTCTGATCTCTTACCCTGGAGATTAGGAGCTGGTTGTCTCCCCGAGGACAAGATCTGGACCCCCTCCCCCCAATCCCCCACCCCCCGGTTGGCAGGACTCACCTTGCAGACAAAGCTCTCATCATCACACAACTGCTCAATGTACTGCAGCAGTGCAGGATCAGGTAGTTCCCCTTGGCCCTGGCTCTGAGGGTCCCCATCACTCCCAGAATTTCCCTCCTCCTTTTCTTCCCAGCTGGTGTGTAGTCCCTCCATAATGTCATCATACTGCTTCACAGCTTCAGCTGGAATCTCCCGTGGCACACCCAGGACTGGGGTGCTGGGTGGGCGACGCTGCCGATGCCGGGGTTGGCGACCTTTGGACATTGCCTTCTTGGGGATATAGACTGTGTGAGAAAAGGAGGTGATATATGCATAACCCTGTTGGTGTGCAGCATCTAGCACTCCTGAAGACCATCTACTCAGTCCCCACAAAAACTCCATTCAGTCCATTTGATTGTCATAACCAATATCAAATCACCCCACCCCCCCAGCTTCATTTCTTTCTTCCATTCCCCAGCAGCCCCTCCATCATACCAGGTACTCATCCCTTAATCCATCCCTTCCTTTATTCATCCACCATTTAACCCTCAAATCATTTCAGCCATCTTTCCATCTCTTCCATCTCTGCCTCCCTCCCTTCCTCCCCTATCAATCCCTCCTCTCTGTCTTGTCCTTCATTCCTCCATCAGCTATCTGTTACTTTATCCTTTCCCTTCTTAATTTCATCTACTTCATTTTCATCCCCACCTCATCTGCTCTAACTACCCATCAGTCTGCCTCTCTATCCAGCCATTTCCATAGCCAAACTTCAAAAAAGTTATAGAAGGGTGCCTCGAGTCTAGTGAGGGGTGACTTGAGTTCAGAAGGGTTGAGAAGCCTTGACGTAAAAGATACACAAAGCTGTGAATTCATGCCAACACCCCCACCCCTGTAAAAATGTACAAGGTCTGTCCAAAAATGTGCAAAAGTTCTATGTCTGTACAATAATAATGGGTCTTGCAAAATACTAGCAAAAGGAGAGGGGACCAAATCCATCAGAGAGATAATGGCTCTACCCACTGGCTCCCTTACTGGTGGTAAGGGACAGGTTTCCATGTCTGTACCGGTGGGCTGGGAGGGCAGAATACCTTGTTGGTTGGTACCAGAGGCAGGGACTGCAAGGGGCATGATGGGCTCAGCAGGGGGGGCCTGGAACTGGGAGTTACTCAGGAGCTTCATCTTTTGGATCTGTAGCTCCTCTTCTGCCTCAAACTCCATAAACCTGAGGAAGAGAGACAGAGTCTAAAAAGGGTGGCATTGTCTGAGTCCCTCTGCCCCAAGGTGCCAGAAGCAGGAAACCCGGGACAGACTCTAGAAGAGCCCCACTAACTTCTCAGCCATCTCATAGAAGATCATGCGCTCAAAGTTGCTGCTGTGCTCCCACTCTTGCACGGCACGTGGCACGCCCTCCTCCAGAGTCATGTCAGGGTGCAGACGAGTCAGGGAGCGCAGGACGGGGCTGAAGAGGGAGGAAAAGGGTCAATGCCAGAGAATGCCCCTCATCCTGAAACACAAACCCCTTGCAAGCTCCTTTAAGGCAAACAGCTTTGCCAGTGCCCCTCAATCTTAACCCACAGGCCCTCTGCTTTCCCAGCCCTGGTCTCCCTCCATCTCTCACATGAAGAAACAGGCCAGTGCTTCTGCATCGGGTGTGTTTGGGAAATGTTGCCTTGCCAAGGCTTTGTAGCGCTGCCAGCGCCGAAAGTTCTCATAGACCCCTTTGGAAGTGCAGGCTGAGGAGGAGTCACTGGGAGGAAGTGGCTGCGTTGGGGCACCTTCCGACTCCCCTGTTTTCCTCGCTCTGGGCTCCTCCCCAGCTTTTGTCAGCAGAATGGTCCTGATCCCAGCTCCAAATTGAAGTCGAATAGGGGTCCCATCCTGCCGTGGGGGGACCCAATCTGCAGGAGCTGCTGTAAGGATGATAGTCTGCCCACAGGGGGCCTCCTGGGTCCCCTCCTCCTTCAATTTGACAATCAATTTGCCATTGGGAGCATCTGGTGAGGTCAGGAGCAGAGCAGTGCCAGGGAAGGCAGGAAGCAGGATTGGGGATGGTGGGGGAGGCTGTTGGGATTGGGAGCTCATAGCTGAAAGTGCATGGGTATTGAGAATCAGAGAAAGATGGGGAAGAAATGGGGCTCCTTTCTCTCCTCCGTCTTTTAGGGGGGATGGCAGGATAGGGTGTGCAGGAGTGTCAGCTGCACCAGCTCAACAGCAAGTCTGGGAAAGATCAAGGCTGTCCCAGGTTGGTGTCCCAGCAATAAGGTTGAATCAAAACAAATCCGGAACCTGGAGGCCTCGGGGGTTCTGAGCTGGGTGTGGAACAAGAGCGGGTGTTGAGAACCATGCAAAGGTGGGCAGGGAATGCAGGTCCTTTGTGTGCAGGGGGGGATGACATGGTGGAGTGTACAGGGGCGTCAGGGGCACCAGCTAAGGAGTAAGTCTGAGAAAGATCAAGGCTATCCCAGGTTGGTATCCCAGGTCCCAGCAGGAAGGTTGAATCAAAACAAATCCGGAATCTGGGGGTACACAGGTTCTGAGTCGGGCGTGGTGTGTGCAGTCAGAGCCTGATCGCAGTTCTTCCTTCCTCTCCAAGCTCTGTAGATGCCCCAGTCCCATCCTGGGGGCCCTCTGCCCTTCCAGGCATGGGCTTCACACATTCCCAGGTGTGCCAGGGCTCCTCACCGCTAACCAGCTTTGCACTCCCCATACACAAAGAACTCTCAGTCCCTCACTCCAGGGTTTTTAGGAACAATGTGGGAATAACCAAGATGCTCCCCAAATTGCATTCAATGGTTCAATTTAGTGCACGCTAAAGCAAAGTGGCTGAATGGAAATGGCAGTATCAGAATCATTACTGGCAGACAACCAGGGTTTAGGAGGCTACAACTCCTGTGTTGCACTAGGGTATTAGAGATTTACAACTGTATTAGGGAATTGTAAAAAGCAGGCTTATTCACATGGCTTTGTCCCCTCCAAGAATGAATCATGCACTGAAAACAACTCCCAAAACAGGTGGGTAGCAGTCTACAGCTCCCATCCAACGTTGAACAAGAACCTACATGCCCTAGGGTACACGGGGGACTTGAGAGGCCGCAATTCTCAGACTGCAGGGGCGCAGCTGAGCCATTGAAAGTCCTGGAGCATTTAGGGAGCCAACATGAGGAAAAAGCCTCAGGTTTCTGGACTGAAGGGGAGCAAGGTGTGGAGCCAGAGCGCATGCATTTTAGGAGATGAAACTGCACCCTGAAACATGGAAGATATTGAATTTTGCCATTTGAACTGGAAACTTCACAACATGAAGAAAAAAGAAGCTAACCTCAACAGCGACATCTAATTTATATTCTCACTGACCTCCTGTTGCACTTTTAGCTTTTTTGATTCCTTAGAGATCTCAGAACAACAGCTGAGTCTCCCTATGCCTGAAGAAGGGTGATTGCACCCAGAAGCTTGCAAAGAACTTTTTTCTAACTACTCAGTCCATCTAATAAAAGACATCACATTGACCCAAAGAACCTTGCCTGCCCAGGTCCTTGAACAGGCAAGGCTCTTTGGGTAGATTTGATATCTTTTATTACACCAACTGAGTAGTTGGGGAAAAGTTCATTGCAAGCTTTCAGGTGCAATCACCCTTCTTCAGGCATAGGAAGTCTCCGCTGTTCTGAGACTCCAAGAAATGAGAGAAGCTAGAAGTGTGGCAGGATGTCAGTGAGAACGTAAATAGGTAGAAATTAGGAAAACAAAAGGTAAAGCAGGGAAGGGTGGGGGGAGG
>NW_005842295.1:23407-37383 GCF_000455745.1 Alligator sinensis | reverse complement strand
TGCAGCCTGCAGCTATTGGCTGGTGCTTTCAGGGGGGTACCGGCTCTTCGGCCTGCCCCCACACCCATCACTGAAGTGGTGAGCACAGGCTGTCAGAGGGTGCACCTGCACTCTCAGGGGGGGGGGCACGTGCACCCCCATGCACCCTCTACCTGTCTGTCACCACTGACTGGAAAAATTCTTCTTTGCAAGCTTTCAGGTTTGCCCTTGCCCAGGCTGAGGAAGCACCTGCAGTTGGTGTGTGCTCTTCCTGGATGGAAGCAATAGTAAAGGAGCCAAAGGGGAATAAGGGAGACTCTGCAGTCATTCACGGCAGAAAAGAGGCTGTCTGTGCAAAAGGAAAGAGCTGGAAATTTGGAAGACAAAGGGCAGGACCCGCCTAGCTCCTTAGACCAACACGGCTACAACCAAGACCTCAGGCCCTGGAGAAACCCTCGGCAAGCAGATCAAGTCCCACGTTTGGAGGACCTGCAGCTTGGTTTGGCGTGTTCATTTCCTGGCCAAGCACAACGTATTTCCAGAGGCTGAGGCAGAAACGGGGCGCTGGGCGGGTTGCCCGGGACCGGCGTCTCCTACAAGTCCCAGAGTGCCCGGGGAGGGGAAGGAGAGGCGGCCGCAGCTCCTCCCCGTGCGCCGGGGCGGTCCCGGCTGGCAGCCGCGGGAGCGGACGTGGGCGCGGGCGCGGGCGCGGGCGCGCTGGGAGCACGTGTGCGGCTGCGATCTGGGGCCGGGCCGGAGCCATGTTCCTCCAGTACTATCTCAACGAGCAGGGGGACCGGGTGTACACCCTCAAGGTGAGCCCCTGCCGCAGCCCCGGGACCTTTCTCGTCTGCCCTTGATCTGCCCCAAGATCTCTTCCAGCCTCCCGCGCACGTCCTGTGCAGCCGGGGCCGTGTGTCGCTCTGCCCCTGGGTGCAGGGTTTGCATCTCCCTGGTCGGGGCAGGCGGGGGCTGGGGGGAGGCTGGCAGTGGGACAGCCCAGGGCAGGTGGGGCAGGGGGGTTGTGCCCCAGGGCTGGGGTGGGAGCTGGGGGTCAGGATTGAGTAGTCATGGCAGAGTTGTGCCTGTGGAGCTCAGGGCTTGGGGGGGCAGCGAGTTGGGGGTTGAGTGACATGCCCTCTCCACCTGGGTGGAGGCTCAGAGCTGGGAGAGGAGGTGGCAGTGAGCGAAGCACAAAAGTGGAGCTGTGGGGGGTGGGGACGTCAGGGTGGCCAGACTTGGGTATTTGTATTTTAGGACCCAGTTGCCATGATCTAGTATGATCTCTTTCCATTTCCTTCCCTGTAGAAAGTAAGCCCCTCTGGCCAGGTGACTTCCTCTGCACATCCCGCCCGCTTCTCCCCAGATGACAAATACTCCCGCCACCGGGTCACCATCAAGAAGCGCTTTGGCGTCCTCATGACACAGCAGCCGCGGCCCATTATGTGAGGGCAGGCCTTTTCCCAGTTGGAAGCACAGAAACGTGTCCCGGACTGCCCTGAAATGAGACAGTCCTGCTCAGCTGAAACTGGCTCGTGGCTCCCTCTGCACCAACTCATCTTCCACTCCTTTGTTTATCCCTCTCCTTGTGATCTGACTGCTGATCCTAAACACATCCTAAAACCTTTCCCCATTCTCCTCTTGTCTATGGAAAAACTGCTTTGATTCCCCTTTTGATCAAGCCAGAGTTAATCACTGTAGTTGAAAACATGGTTTGTCTTTTGATTGCCAATAAATTATCTGATGTTTATTTCTACCCTTAGCCCAGACTCTCCTTCCCTGCTGAGCTTTTAACCCTCTAGTAGTGGTGAAGCTGTACTCATTTTTTCATGCTGTGCAGATGTTCATGTTGTGTTAGGAACTTAAGCATAACAAGGGAAGGTTTCTGACTAAGCTTTCATTGTTTTAGCAGGGAAGCATATTCATCATATTAGAAATGTGAGATGGCCTTTATTAGATTGTAGGGGAAAGCTGCATTCAGGGTCTGATATGGGATCAGGTGGTTGGGCCGCGTGGCAGGAAAGGTGGAGAAGATTCTACGAAGTAAAAGAGAGGAGACTGCAAGCTTGATGGAAGACAATAAGCTTGAGTCTCTGCTGCTCGATTTGAGAGGGAAAGATACTGAATGCTAGTATCCCAGCACTGCACCACTCAGCTGCTTAGCTTGGCATTCAGGACTGGCATCGGTAGTGTAACTAAAGCACCCACTTAAGGAGTGCAGAAATAATACTTACCACAGATGCTGGCCCGCCATGCCACCAGCAGCCTAGCCGCTGTCTTTGACTTGTGCATTGCTGGTGCCCAAGGTGTCACACCCATGATAACTCTGGGGGCTCTTGTTTATCCAGAGAAATATAAGACAAGCCAAAGCAAGTTCCTTTGAATGATGCACCAGTTTATTGGGGTATTATCAACCCATCAAAATTACTAATAGTGGCTATATGCAGCAGAAAATACATAGATATACTCAGTACTAAGCAGCGAGCTCTGAGGGCCCTCAGAATCCATCCTCATAGTTGGGGCAAGTTCCAGTTTCCCACACAAATGCCTTTGTGTGGAGGAGTTTTATACAGTTCAGATTCAAAATTCTGTATTCCTGCCCACTTCTCTGCGATAACTGTCTTGGCCAGTCACGTAGGGAGCAAGGAAGCTCTGAGTCCTGACCTGTGACTGCTGTTCTTACCTGGAGTCATCACTTGGTGTTATCACCTGCCTAGATATCTCAAGTGTAAGAGTGATGTAGCTGTGACGGTCCAGAAGTTATGCGAAAGGCAAGGATTTCTTAGGGTGAGATCTTTTATTGGACCAATTAAAGATCTCATCTTAAGAAATCCCTGTCTTTTGCATAGCTATCTCAACACACTTAAAACTATCCCGTTTCTCACATACTAATCACTGATTCAGACTGGACTGCTTTTGGGATCAGTCTACCCGGAGAAGGAATGTCATGAGACCCAGCGCTGGGCAGTTTGGGGCCTCGGGGCTCTCCAACAAAAGTGCAGGGCTACCCTGTTAACACCTCTGTTTGCTGTGACCTATTTGGGACTGCCAGCACTTGAGGCTTCTGTACTCATTGCTATAACATGTGGGTTTTTATTTCCACGTTTTCCCTTTAACCTGGGATTAGAAATGGCTGAAAAGGCCATTTTATGCAGCACTGAGAGAGATTAAATTGGAGTTTACTGAATCAATGTCCATTCATTTGTGGCTGATGAAAGAATGTTGTATGGGCAGAGTTTGGAACAGAACCCAGTCAGCTGTCCTGATGCTGCTTTAACCACTAGATATTACTCCCCTGCTAGAGCCAGCCATAAAATCTAGGTGTGCCCTCCCAGGTCCCTGCCCTGACGTGTCAGAGGCTCATCCCACAGCATGGGCTGCAGCCTAGGAGTCATGACTTCTGGACCCCAGCAGTAACTACTAACTAGATACTGCTTCCCTACCACAGCTTGGAATGCAATTATAATCCTTCTTCCCACTTCTATCTTTTCCTTTTAGCTGCAAATCAGCTCTACTCATTTCAGAGACAGCAGGGAGTTCAGCATACTTTCACTGAAGTATGTGATGGATAAAGGTCACTGAAAGTTTGGGCTGTGCCTACCACCCAGAGGCCTCTTAAAGAGCCTAGCACTGTCAGATCTGTGCCAAAGAGGGAGTCCAAGGCTCAGAGATCATCCTGCTTGTGGGATGGGATTGGCGAGTATTGGCAGAGCTGGGAGTGCTGGTGGGAAGCATCAGCTTGCAAGAGCAGGACTGGGGTTGAGTGGCGCTGGCAGGGCTGCAGGCTGGGGGAACCCAGGATTGGGATCGAAGGCTATCAGCAGAGCTGCTCCGGGGTGACAGCAAACAGCCGGATGAGGATACTGCTATTTGTGCTCTCTGATGATGCCTCCTTCCTGATCCCCATGTTGCTTTTCCTGATCTGTAGGCCTTGGGAGTGTTCCCTGGGAGTCCATGCCTGGCTCACTAGTGTCATAATTTATACAGACGGGGATGTTCATTAACCTGAACGACAGAAATCCTGGGCCTGCCGCGCAGGCGCCAGCACCTGGGACTCAGCCGGGCCCAGGGCGGCAGACAGGCAGGTGCCTGGTTTGCAAGCGCAGATATCAGCTGTCGCCTCAGAAGAGTCCCAGGACTCTTTGTCAGAGCCTTTGGCCTTTGTCAGAGCAGGTGGACACAGAGCAGGGACAGCCACGCTCTGCGGGACACAGGGCCACTGGTCCGACATGGAGGCCCCAGGGCCTTGGCCAGGTGCCACACGCAGCCTTCTGCCCCGGGATCATGAAGGGAAGGGCGCTGAGCTGCGCCCCTACCCCTCATTGCTCCCCACTCCTCTACGTCATCGCTCTTCCCGCTGAGGCTGACCTCAATGGGAGGCTAAAGGACATCATGAGTCCTTCCGGTCACGAACTACAACTCCCAGCGGCCCCCGCGGGCTGCCCCGCCCCGCCCCTTCGAGCCGGTGCCTGCGCGTGCGCGTGCGCATGCGCCGTGGCGGGCGGGAGGGGGAAGTGCGACTCCCCTAGCCACGGAGCCCTTGCACCCGGCAGCCTCCTCTTCTCCATCCTCCCCGGGCGCGGCATCCGGGAGCAGCCGCCGGCCCGAGGTAAACGACCGCGGCCCCTAACAGCCTTTCCCGCCTTTTTGGGGGGGGCCCTATTCAGGGGTACAGGGTTGGTGCGCATGCGCAGCTGAGCGTTCTCACCCCCCTCCCGTTCCCCTAATTTAGTGGCAGGCTGCGCATGCGCAACTTGTCGCCCCCTCAATGGCAGGTGCCTGTCTCTCCCCATTACAGAGCAGCACCTGCGGCATCCCTTGCAAGGCCATGTGCTGCCATGGATCCCCTTGCCGCCACTGTCTGGCCCCTGCAGCAGGCCCACATGGCAGGACAGTGTTGGCCCCAGGCTTAATGCTGCCCCACCCCCCTGCCCTGCCCTGCCCTGCCCTGCCACGCCACCTTGACCCTTGCTTGGCTTGGCAATCCTTGGGCTGCCCCAGTTTGCTGTAGCAATGGCACTGAGCTTGGAGGGGGCGTGCACATCCCAATACTGTGGGCTAGTGTGGGTGAGGCCTTGTCTGGTGTCTCCTTGGACCGAGCGCTCTTTAATAGCAACCTTCTTGTCCTATGACCCTAGGGAAAATCCAGCTGCGTTAACCTTGGGAGCTGGTGGAACTGGAGCATCATTGAGTCACGGGGACCTCGTGGGCATTGCGTGGAAGAGTTTTTGCCCGGCGGGAGGATATTCAGCTGCCAGAGCCCTGAGGGATGGTGGCAGTCCTACTCCAGGACTTGGGATATTCAACCTTCAAGCACACTTTTTTGGTGCATCCAAAGTGCAAGGTGTATTAGCACAGAGTGTATGCGCTTTGGAACCTGCTGGCGTACTCGCTGTCCTTGCTCGCCACACCAGAAATCGGTCAGTGATTCTCCTCCTCGTGCTCGGATCACTTGGTTTGCTTGGTCTCTTCGCACATTTTGCACCGGGACTTGGTGAAACCTCTTGTCTTTTTTTGCACTTTCACATGTTTCTAACCAATGGACCCCTCTTCAAACCAAATCCCCTTTTGGATATTTACCCAAAAAATAATTATTTGCATCAGGACGTGAAAGTTTCTTCTTGCCTGTTTTGGCACTGGAAGTCTGCAGAGTAGTAATAGTAACGGATTATCTGTGCAAACAGTTTCAAATCAGGAACTCTGACAAACAGCTCACTGAGTGAATCAGATAGCTGTTGATTTATTTACTGGGTAAACCATGGGTCAAGCCCTGCACTCCCTTCTTAGCCACACCCATGGAAAATTCACTTGATAATCAAGAGGTGTCTGGACACCACATAGTAGCAGATCACAGGAGATCCATGGTAGACATGCATTTGCTGTATGGTGGAACTTCCTGTTATGCAGTTCATTTTGCTACCTTCTTAAATTATCACTTCTTTTTTATTTATTAAGATTTCTGGATGATCATAATTTTAACATTTCCAGGAATGTATTAGATTGTTCCACCACTCATAATTTTAACATTTCCAGGAATGTATTACCTTGTTCCACCCCCCTCCCAACAACACCAACACAGTAGCTACACAATGGCTTCTGTCCGGTTCATGGTGACCCCTACGAAAATCGATGACATCCCAGGCCTCTCTGATACCAGCCCTGACCTCAGCTCCCGCTCTAGCTCCCGGGTTCGCTTCAGCTCCCGGGAGAGTGTTCCTGAGACAACCCGGAGTGAGGGCATGAGTGACTTCTCTGTAGCGACTACGTCACTGGCTACGGTAGCAGCTGATCCAGCTAGTGATAAGATATCCAACCCTCGTGATGTGACAGAAGGTAAGAAGGATGTAGATGTTGATGTATGCGAATGAGGGGACTGAAAGTTATGGATGGTATTAATGCTTCTGGGTTGGCTTGGGCTTCTGTTGGAAGTTAGAGGGAGACTGCTTCTGTATTAATTAGCAGTAAAGGAGGATGTTCTGTGGGGATGTAGAATCCGTCCACCTCAGTTTGTGCATACATTGCAAGTGGAGGCATGTGTTTTATGATAGCAGTGGAGATTGATTAACAGCTCCACCTTTAGTACATCCATTTGCTAGTTATTTTGTGGGCCCTTTGGAAATAGCAGACCTCTTCCAGCTACACTAGGGCCACTTCTTGGTATGTTGGAAATGCAGTGAGCTCTTTTAGAGCTTTGGGGTTGTATCCATTTGAACTGATGGCTGCTTTAGAGTTGATCACATTTAGGGTGGATGGTATGTTGCTATGACTGTTCTCCATAGGTAGTGGCATCTCACCAGATCTTCTGGCCGCATGGAAACTCCTGGAATATCATGGAAGACCAAAATACTTGCGTTAAAGGCCAGGCTGGCACTGTGTTTTTGTGTTTCCTGGGAATGGGTGCCCACTTAGAGCTTTTCAGTTTTATTAGTGAGGTGACGCCCAGCTTGAAGATAGAAATAGCCATGTGAAGTCTGCATTTTCAATGCATTTGTGGTGTTGACTCTGAACAGCTAAACTTGGTTCTGCTTTTCTTCAGACTCTTTTCCTATATTGGGAAATGCTGTATAAAGCCCGGGGGAAATGACTTAGGGGAATCTCGTTTCCTGTAATTGTGTTGACTTCCTTTTTATTGAAAATCTAGCCATAACTCGCTGCTAAGAGTCATGGCTTCTATTGGGACTTTTAGATAAAAGTTATGAGTTGGGGTTTTTTTAGCTATTAATCCTGAGTCTTAATTAGTCACTGTGGTTGCCATAATGATACTGCAGGTAGATGAGTGCCTCTTTTTGGTGTTAAAGAATATGTACAATGAAATGCATCTGTCCTCTTAGGTGGGCCAGCAGCGTAACAGCAGCATTATATGCGGGTAGTTCCAAAATGTGGAAATCAGGAATGAGGCAGGGCAACTGGTCTATCAGTCACATTACCTTGGGTACATCTACCAGGGATGTGGATCATCACACTGACATGGTTATACTGTGTCTAGCACCCAAGCTGACCTGCTACTGCCCTGTCCCGTGCAAACCTGAAAGAAAGCAAAGGAGAACTCTGTGTTGCATTGAAACTGTAAAGTGGGATTTAGGGGAAGCAGAGGTGGGTCTTTAGACCTGGGGCACTCTGGCCAAAGTGTCAGGAGGTCTTCTACAGTGGTCACAAGCATTTGGGTCCTCATTTACACATTTTTCCTTGTGCCACAGAGGGAACAGTAGGGTCATCTCTGACTGAGACAATGGTAACACTGAGCTGTCTTTTGCTGTTTCTTTTTCTCCTTGAGCAAGCCAGTTCTGCTGTTGGGCTGCAGTCAGTTCTCCCAGAGTAGAAGGACTTTGTAAATGATTTTTTGCCTTATGAACCAGTAACTTTCACTTCCCAGGGACCAGGTTGGAGCCAGCATCCCATAAAGGGGAAAGTTCCATATCCCAATCCAAATCAATACTTTCCCTGCCCCCTCATTTGTCATCTTTTTGAACTAGCTCTTGTTTTCCACTTCTGGACTGAACTGGAGTCATCAACTCACAAAAGGAGAAGTCCTGTGTTCAGACTAATGGCATCTTAGTGACTAGGAAATGTGAGAGGCAGGGATTTTTGTGGGGGATATTGATTATTGCACCAACTCCATGGTTGGGGTAGACTTAGACAGGCTTTTGAATGCTGCACAGTACACTTGAAGGGAGGGTATTGGCTAATGTGGTCAGGCCTGTGTCCTTTCAGTGTTCAGCTGGGCTGAGAGCAGAAGGTGCCCTTTGTGCTTTTACATATTACATTCCCTTGCCCTATTGTCTTGTCATCCCTTCCTCCCTCCCCCCCCCCACGCTTTTTGCTGAGGCTGCCTCATTACAAAAGTCTGATCTTCAGCCTGATGCAGTCTGCTTGTCTCTGTCTAACCACACCACTTCCTGTTTTGAAAGCTTTGTCACAGTTTTCTTCAATGTTTGTGATCAAGGACCTAAGGTGATTGTCCTTGGGTTAGGAAGGGACAGTTAATTGGTTTGTGGATGTTGTTATTCTCCAACTCAATCTGCTCATCATGGGTGCAAATGCATTCTCTTCTTTAAGTGATTGTCCTGTGTGGGTTTCTTAATTCTGTCCCCCCACCCCATGCACATAGAGGTGGGGATGCACATTTGCAGTGCTTGTAACACTCACAATTATACATTAAGATAGTGCCTGTAATCTTATCTTATGCTTTGGGGCTTCGGCCAGTCATCTGCAGGAATCGTGAAGAATTTGTTTCCCCTGATGCACAACCGTGCATAGAGGTCTTCTGAATTCTGGAGGGGGGATGTCCTTCTTTCCACTGCTTCAGGGAAAGGTAGATCTGCTACAGTAGGATGTGGGATATTGGGCTGAAGCGTTGGAGGGAATCTACGTTCTGTGATGCCTGTCTTTGCTGTCTTGCTCAGGGACATATTTTGGGGTGGAAGGGAGTCTTTTTCCCCCATGGCAGTTTGAAAAACATTTTGGGAAAGGTATTTAGTTTTACTTGCAGTCTAGGGTGTGAATCGCTTCTGCCAAGATTATCTTCCATATCTCCCCTGATTAATTTCCAGCCTTCTCAAAGGGGCTTTGGAATTGGTGGCACTGTTCTTTGTCTGGAGCACACATTGTAGTCTCCTGAGTAGAGGTGAGTGTCTTTCTAAATCTATAGACTTGGCATAGGGGTGAAATGTGATGACTTCTGTTTTAGAGGCAATCAGACTAGGAGATCTTGTGGTTCCTTCTGGCCTTAGAGACTTTAAACAGCATCAGGATATTATCCCCAACTTTCAAATACAGCAAGCTGGAAGTTGTGGCAACCATGTTCTTCACAGGGATCCTTTTAGTTGTCATCAGTGCCTTGTGATGCAACAAAGCTGCTGCTGTGGGAACTGGAGAAGATGCATGTGTGAATATGCATGCCCTGAAGGGAGACCAAATCACATACGCAGTCTGTACTTCAGAGACATTATATCTCTTGTACTTCTGTTGAAATCCCTTGTATTTATCTCTCTCAATATGGCAGCTGTGCATTTTCAGCTACCATTTATTTTTGAAGAGCAGTAGAGAAAGGGGGAGAAGTGATATTCCTGTGCCTTAGATTCAGACATTTGAGGCAAGCTCTGACTTTCCTAAACATGTATGTGAGGCTGCCTTGGGAGGCTTGCTTTTTTTTTTAAACCTGCTTGCAAACAGACACATACCAAAGGCCTACATGATCCTAAATGTATCCACATATCCATGCAATTCTGTGCATGGAGAACTGAGTTAAGCCTAAGATGAGGCCCCAGACCCTGGTGTGTGCTTCCTTCAGTGCTGAGCTGTCTCATCTATCCTCATTTTTTTTCTGTCCCATTCCATAATACTCGCTTTGATCCCATAATGAATATCCATTTGCTTCCCTCATCTATACTTTTATTCCTTGCTCTTCCTGTGGCTGGAGCTAAGAGAGTAACAAGCCTTCTCATTGTGAGTGCCTTGCCAAATTCCCTTGATGCTGGGTGATAGATTTGTCCCTTTTGTGGGAGCTCTTACCCGGATGGCATTTGGACTTGGTTATAGGGAGCATTGACCTTACGCTGGCTTATCCACCCAAACCAGGTGAGTTTATCCTTTCCAGGTTGTGAACAGAATGGAGTTAGGTCACCCTGACTTGCTTACAACACTACCTGTTTCCCCTCTTTTGCAGTTGGTGGGTGAGCCTGGATTCCTATCTAGGATGGGATTATTGAGATCGAAGTCTGACCATAAAATTATCACTGTTGGTAGATTATGTGATCTTCTACCTGGCTAATACGGATTAGATTCTAGCTGTAACTCTAGGAAGGGCCCTATATGAGTGTCGCCACAGTGGTGATCATAACTCCAGTTCTGTGCCCCAGTGTAGTTTCATAGTTGATGGGGTCAGAAGGGACCTGAGCAGATCATCAAGTCCAACCCCCTGCCATGGGCAGGAAAGAATGCTGGGGTCAAACGACCCCGGCTAGGTGTCTATCTAGCCTACTTTTGAAGACCCCCAGAGTAGGAATGAGCACCACTTCCCTTGGAAGTTGGTTCCGGATCGTAGCTGCCCTGACTGTGAAGTAGCACCTCCTTATGTCTAGCCTGAATCCACTGTCCGTCAACTTATGGCCATTATTCCTTGTTACTCTCAGTAGTGCTCGGGGAAACAGGGACTCTCCCATTGCCTGCTGGTCCCTGTTGGCCAGTTTGTAGATGAAGACCAGATCTCCTCTCAGCCTTCTCTTGTGGAAGCTGAACAGGTTCAGGTCTTGTAGCCGCTCCTCATAGGGCCTGCCCTGCTGCCCCCTGATCACGCGAGTGGCCCTCCTCTGGACCCTCTCCATGTTGTCCACATCCCTCCTGAAGTGTGGCGCCCAGAACTGGACGCAGTACTCTAACTGCGGCCTGACCAGTGTCGCATAGAGGGGGAGGATCACCTCCCTGGACCTGCTCATGATGCATCTATGGATGCATGGCAAGGTGCGGTTAGCCTTCCTGACTGCGTCCCCACATTGGTGACCAATGTTCATCTTGGAGTCTATAATGACTCCAACATCCTCTTCTGCCTCTCTGCTGATGAGAAAGGAGTTCACCAGCCTGTAGGTATGCTGCTGGTTCTTTCTCCGTAGGTGCAGTACCCTGCACTTGGCAGTATTGAGTCCCATCTTATTCTCATCCGCCCACCTCTGTAACCTGTCCAGATCCAGTTGTATCCTGTCCCTCCCTTCTAGTGTGCCCACTTCTCCCCACATCTTAGTGTCATCCGCGAACTTGAACAAGGTGCTTTTCACCCCCTCGTCCAAGTTGCTGATGAAGATGTTGAACAGTGTGGGCCCGAGGACTGAGCCCTGGGGGACCCCACTGCCCACATCCCTCCAAGTCAAAAATGGCCTGTCCACCACCACTCTCTGGGTGCGGCCCTCCAGCCAATTAGCAACCCATCTGACTCTGTAGGCACTGACACCACAATCTCCTAACTTTTTAATGAGATGGGGGAGTTGACATGTGACAGGTTGACTTTTGCTGCTTCTGTTTTCTCTAGGACACTACAGCCCTGCATACAGTTGGGGCAGAGATCAGTGGAGGGAAAACCCTTCAAAAATTAGAAAGCATGTCCAAATGAAAAAAAATGGGAAAGCTGACAAACTCTGGCTGGTCAAATGTATAAGCAAAATAAGGCAGGCCAACAAAAGAATTGAAGACTGCCGTGCAAAAGATGCTACATTTAATCATAAAAAATAGTTTTAAATAGAACAGAAGCAGGAAGCTAGCAGGAGAATTGTTGGGATCTTCAATGACCAAGGTGTTAAGGATCTCCTGGAGATGGTAGGGCCATAGCAGAGAAGCTAAATGAATACTTTGCATTGGTTCTTACTGCAGAAGATACTGGGGGAATTCCCACACCAAGTCAGTCCTTCCTAGCAGATAGATCTGAAGAGCAGATCACATTGAACTGACAACAGAAGAAATTTTAGAACAAATTTATAAATCCTCATGAGTTGCCAGGACCAGGTAGCATTTACTTGAGTTCTGAGTTAACTTAAAGGTGAAATTGCAGAACTCTTGGCAATAGTATGTAAACTATCATTATAAATGACCTCTGTGCCAGAGGACTGGCAGGTTGCCACCATAATAGCTATCTTCAAAAAAGGCTCCAGGGGTGACTGTGGGAGCTACAGACTAATGAGTCTCGCTTCCATTCCTGGCAGATTGGTAGAATCTATAATGAAGAATAAAATCAGCAGTCATGTGGATAAATATGATCTGCTGAGGAAGAGTCAGCATAGCTTTTGTAAAGGGAACTCCTGCCTTACCAGTCGGGTGAAGTTATTTGAGGGTGTTAAAAAGCATGTAGACGAGGGGGATCCAGTTGACATAATACATTTGGATTTTCAAAAAGCTTTTGGCAAGGTCCCTCGCCAAAAGCTTTAAAAAAAAGAGTTACCATGGAATTGGAGGGAAAGATAGCAAGGGGTGGGGGTAAATGGCCACTATTCAGGATGGAACAAGGTCAGAACTGAGGTTCTGCAGGGATCTCTGCTAGGTCTGGTTTTGCTTAACATTTTCATCAATGACCTAGAAATAGGGGTGCGCAATGAAGACAAGTTTATAAGTGATACTAAATTATTCAATGTAGTCAAATCCCGAATTGATGTAGAGAAGCTGCAGAAAGATCTCAGCAAGCTGAGTGGGCAGAAAATGGCAAGTGAGCATCAATGTCCACAAGAGTAAGGTAAGGCACCTGAGGAAAAATAACCTCAATTATACATACACATATTCTGAACAAGCTCTTAAAATTCAGGGAACAGCCCTTAGAGTCTCTAAAACATCAGCTCAAAATGTAGGAGCAACAAAAAAACCCCAGCAAAATGTTGGGCATCATTAAGAAAGGAAGTAAAAACAGCATTATGCCACTATATGAATCTAGGTTGTTCCCACATCTTATATACTGTGTACAGTTTTAATCCCCACATCTCAAAAAAGGATGCAATTAGAAAAGGTACAGAGATGGACTACCAAAATGACCAGAGGGATGGAGCAGCTGTCATGCCAGGAGAAACTAAAAAGGCTAGGACTCTTAAGTTTGAAAAGGAGAAGACTGAGGAGGGATATGATAGAGGCCTATAAAATCAGGAAGGGTGTGGACAAAGTGAATAGGGAACTGCTATTTGCCAAGTCACAGAATACTAGGAGGTACCCACTGAAGTTTTTATGCAATGTGTAGTTAACCTGTGGAAGTTGCTACTATAGGAGAAGCAGCTAGAATAGCCAGGTTCAAAAAAGGTACTAGGCAGATTCATGGGTGATAGATCTATTAATAGCTATTAAACAGAACAGAGATGCCAAAGGATAAATACATCTTTACCTGAACTAATAGTGATGAATGCCAGGGAGGGTAGTGAATAGGAGATGGATCACTCTACCTGGTTCAGTATATATCTACCCAGTTCAGTGCCCTCCCTCTAAAGCATCCACTTTGACCACTGTCAGAGACAAGGATACTAGGCTAGATGGACCACTGGTCTTGACCTAGTATGGCCCTTTATGTTTCTAAGAACCAAAAAAGCTAAGAATGACACAACAGGTGGACTTTGCGATTAAAGGACGTCTGCAGGACTTTTCCCATCTCTGGAGTGCCTCACTATCCTGTTTGATAGACCCTCTACTACAATTACAGCCCTAGAATCCTTCCCTTTGCTAGTTGTTGCTGATGGGCCTGAATTGTGGCCTGAAGCCCCTTTTATTTCCCTTGAATACATACGGTCCAATGGGTGGCTTGGCAGCCAGAGTAAAGTGAAACACTGCTTGTAAAGAGAAATCTGTAGTCCTGTTCTAATCCCTTTGCCCCAAACTATCTCAGAGTAGTTTAAAAGGATTAATTTACTTGTCTGACCTAAAAAGGGCTCTGGCCCCAGAATAGAACTGAATGGGCCCCCAAACCTGGGGCTGCTTCTTAATGGAAGCGGCTATTGCCTCCCTCTCAGCCTTGTGTAAGTGGGTGGTGTGATTGCTACTTC
>NW_005842295.1:22857-23397 GCF_000455745.1 Alligator sinensis | reverse complement strand
CAGCAGGAGAGTGAAAGCAGCAGTAGGTGGAGCAGTTAAGCTGCTTAGTATCCAGGTTCGACATGCACATACTTGCTCGCTCATGCACACGCCAAGGGAGGGCGTGTTTTTCCCCCCCCCACCACTACCACCCGGTCCTCCACCCTATCCTGCCTCTTCTAGAAAGCCAGTCACCTGATCTCCTGTAGCTTTCAGTCCCCTTCCTGGTTGGCACTGGGAAAAAAGTTAGCCCCAAAAATGCCTCACTTCACTGTCACCAAAGTGGACGATGATGAGGAGGAGGAAGAGGTGGGAGTGGAGGAATGTATCCTGGAGAGACCTGCTGGGTCCCAGATCTGGAAGCCTGGTGCGATGATGGTGCAAGGTGAGCTAAATGAGAGCGGGAATTGGCAGGGATCATCTTATGGAACGGAGTTTCCCCAAGGTAGCCTCCTGTCACTGGAGTTGTGTAAACATGCAGTGGTAATCTGATTTACCTGCAAATCTGTTTCCAGGAGCCCAGGGCTTGAATTTCTCTCTCTGTCTGTGGGGGTGCCTCCT
>NW_005842295.1:10462-22847 GCF_000455745.1 Alligator sinensis | reverse complement strand
GCTCTGTCTTCCTGGTGTTTTTCAGGACTTGGCAAGGTGTTTAAACACCAACCAGGGCTAGGAAGCAAAGAAACCTAATTCCATTGGTTTGCAGTCAGGATGTTGGGGCGGGAGGGGGGTGGGGCAATGGCATTTCAAACTCCTTGATTCAATCATCCCTTATGGGAGGGAAGTGAGGTCCTAAAGGCTTAGAGCGACAGTGCCTGGGCTTCCGAGTGCCATTTTGAGCTTTTTCTTGCTGTAGGATCTCTGTGCTAGTTCTGCCCTTGCTGTAGATCTCTCTTTCTCTATTTATTGGTGACAGGAAGGTGTTGTGTATAAAGCTCCTAATAAGATTTCTGAATTGTGCCCCAAAACCTTTACGATTGAGTCAGGATCAGGCCTGTAGATTTTGGGAAAGAGGTGCTATGGGGAGCTGGGGGTCTCGAAGAAGGGCTCTGAGAGGGGGCATGCAGACTCTCATGGGCCCTAGGGGCCTCTGCCTGAGATGATCTTGACGGGTCTTTGGAAGACAGTAAGTGTATTGTCAACCTGTGTTTGCCATAAATTTCCTGCTCTCTGTGCTAGGTTAGAAAACCCTATGTCCAAGCCACATCCAAATGCTAGATTGGGTGATTTTTATTTTGGTTTTCTCCCTGTTCCCCTGAAGCTTCAGTCCATACCAGGACTCCTCCTTTACTCCTGTTCCAACTTCTTGTAGGTGGCTGGTACACCACTATCCTGTACCTCTACTCCCCACCCTCCCCCAGGTAGCTGCATCTCGGCACCATGTGAAGGCTCTGTGTGCAGGATCATGTGTAGAAGATTACCCATGTTCCAGGATCCACCCAAGAAACAATTGCATTTTGGTGCTGGGTGTGCCCTTGCCCTGCAGTGTTCTTATAACCCTGGTGGATATTAGTGAAGCTAGAATAATTATGAAATGTCGTGTGGGGGGGAAAAAAAACCTTGTTTTTTTTTAACTTTTTCTTTTTTCAGGCTGACTCACTGATCCTTCTCCTCCTCCAATTTCCTTATGAAACAATCCTGTGTACTGATTTTCATTCAACTTTGCTGCTATTTGTCTCCTTTTTTATTTTTTTTATTTTTTTTACAGCAAAGACTCCAGGACTCCTTTTGTGACAGGCACTTATCTCTAACCTAACACAAATCTTCCCTGGTTGGAAAAGGTGCAGGTGCAGGGTGGATAAAGCAGTACATAGGAGATGTGATCCCTTGCAATTCTCCCAGTTTTGAGCTCATGTAGAGGAGTTGGGCATTAGGAGCTGCCAACTTTGTACTTTTCACTGGCAGCTAACTAATTCTATCCTTCCTGGTGGTAGTGCCATGCAGACTTGACCAACTGAGCTCTGCTCAGTCAACATTTGGAACTGATTTGTCCCTGGAAACAAAATTTAATAATAAAAAGGCCAAAGGAGCAAGTTGGGTGGAAAGCCAGACAGCAATCCCCCATCAGCACAAATTGTGTAGCCTAGATCCTTGTGTTTGGAGGCATTTAGACTCACCCAGGTCAGGCTGCCTGCAGTGCAAGAGACAGGCCTTCACTCTCTGACTAAATTGAGTCATTCAAGGCCAAGAAGATGGTATCTCCCCAAATTACCCTGGCCAGCTACAGACCTGAGAATAGTGTGTGCACTAGCATTGGGGATTATATCCCAAGCTCAGCCTCTGGCCCTCTTCTGTCAGGGTAAATGCCTGCTTGCTTGAAGTAGAGGTGCTAGTCTATGGAAGCACATAGCATCTGTCTGGTGAGATGATACCAGCTCTGCTTATCCATTCATATGGCATACTGGGAGCCTGGACTGTTGGGTTTCACTCCCAGCTCTGGGAAGAAACACATTTTTAGCATAAGTGCTTAAAGCATAAGGACCTGGGTTTTGGGTCTCGCAGTCTTTTTTCCAATTGGAAAGTCTAAGCGTGAGTTGGGAAGTGACTTATAGAAAGTCTACTGAGTTCTGTGGATCAGTAACCAGTGTTGGTTGCCAGGCTAAAGAATCGTGACTTGAGATTTAAAAAAAACACCCAGGTTGTGTGGTGTCTGACGGTATTCACCTCAACCTCCAGTACCAGAGGGAAGCTTTTTCCCTGTAAGCAAAGATTCCTGTCTCACATTTTCTGCCCGCAGCTTTCCCCTCCTCCCCTGCCAAAACAGGGTCACATCTCAAGTAACATGCAATATCAACTCCTTGCAGTGAATTAGTACTGAGCCAACATTGAGGATATGCTTGTTTTGGATTGGCTTTTTTTTGGCTACCGGAAGAACAGGGTCCCAGGCGCTTCAGTGTAATCCCCTATTATCTTGGGCAGTTGCACTTCCCAACAAGCAAGACAAAGCCCCTAATCTGAGTGCCAGACGCTGCCTCATCAACTGGGCAGGCACTGTTTGTTTATGCCAAGCTGGGGGTGCTGGAGGCCAGTCCCAGCTGGGAAGAGGGGAACAAGGATCTGTTGGGTCTGCAGTTCTGGCTTTTGTTTTGAGTTTTTTTTGGTTTTGTTTTTCTAATGCCCCTTCCCTTTTTCTTTCTCTCCTAGCAGCAGGTAGTCTGTCAATTGATCCTCCTTCCCCTACCCCGTATATACACACCCACTCATTGGACCAACTTCCAGTATCCTTAGGAGCAGGTGTATTTCATTAGCATCTGATTCACAGCTCATTGCACCAAATTGCAGCCAGTCATGCTGCCCTCGGACCAGCCACCCCTTTGCTCCATCAAGGTGTTGTCCATTGCTTGAGGGCGTCAGGACTGGGGAAAGGTCTGATGGGAGACAAGAGCTCCTAGCACCCATTGGATCTGCTCTGCTGTGTGTGGAAGACTGACAAATGTCTATCCTGCTGCTAGCAGGAAAGACTTCCCAAGCTGGTACCCCCAGAAGGGAAAGGCTGCATGACGTATGCCATGACCCAGCCATGAGACTGGATCCAAACTGGTTCCTCTTAGACCTGGTTCCTCCATATCCCATTCCCTCACCCTGCTAGCTGTTTCAGTTTCTTTTTATGGCAAATATTTTTAGGTTTGAAATCCTTCTTTAATACCTACCGTAATTTCCTTTTGTTGGTAATGTTTCAGGAGGACAGAATATATAATTTTTTTCGGTATCTCTTTTGTTTCTTTTTTGTGATTCATATTTTCCCAACTTCTGTTTGATTTTTCAGACATGAGTCAAACTTCCATCACAGGGGAGCAGTGTCAGCTCTTAGGTACGGTATTGCCGAGGACTTTCTCTGTGTCCTTTTGTGCTGGCAAGGATACGCCCTGCTCTGTACGTGTGTCTGTGTGTGTGTGTGTGTGTGTGTGTGTGTGTGTGTGTGTGTGTGTGTGTGTGTGTGTGTGTGTGTGTGTGTGTGTGTGTGTGTGTACATGCCCCTGCAGGTGTGGATGAGCCCACTCTGTTCACCTCTCAGTATGCTACCCCAGGGCAAGACAGTAATTTCTGTTATCTGTATACTAATTCTTCTATTTCTGTATTTACTCTAAGGCCATTGCAGGAGTCAGCAACCAAAATATTCAGCCTAGAACTTAGACATAGCTTTGTGCATATTTGCAGTCACTAATTTCCACGTCCCCTGTTACTAGTCAGCGATGACATGTGGACTATTGGCCAGAGTGGGTGGAACTGAAAGACAGGACTCCTCTGTTCTCTTTAAGATGCTGGGGGTGTTGGGTGATGCTCACTTTAGCACAGTTTCTAGGTTCATACAGAGATAGTGAGGCCAGCCCTGACTGCAAGTGAAGATGATCTTCTTGAGCCCTATCCTGCTTCCTAGACTTGTTAGGGATCAGCACTGTGTGAGGACATGGCTGAGTTCTCCATCATGCTCCATGTAGCTTGCCCCAGTATGTGTGTAAGAGGTTGGTTCTTCTGGTCAGGAGCCCATGACAAGTTGAATGAGTTTCAGGAGCTCATGTGTTAGACATTCTCATTCTGTTGACCTTGTCCAGCATCGGAAGACATTAATCAGCATTACTCTACTTTGCTGTGCATGTAGCAAACAGATGCTGGCTGAACCCTGGCACTAGCTAGATATACTAACAAGCAAGCTGCCCTTAATGGGTGACATGACCTTAAGGTCAGTATACATGGCTTTGGGTCAGGGGAGGCAGCATGCTGCAGAAAGCGTGGCAGTTGAGGGGGGAGGAGGCTCTTCTGGGAAATATGTCTCTGCAATAGGTGACTAATTGTGGCTGTAGGGCAGGGGTTGGCAGCATATGGCCCGCAGGCTGGATCCAGTCCACATAGCCACAGGCTCCAGCCCATAGGGCTTTGCTTGTGCCCATGCCTATGCCTGTACTAAGGCTGAACAACAAGGAACTGAGCCCACAGTGCAGCTGTTCTTCTCCCCTCACCCTCCCCCCAAGGCTGCAATATGAGTGTAGCTTCTAGCTGGTGTGGAGCTGTGCTTTTGGCACAGCTGGGATTGAGGGGCTGGGAGAAGCAGTGCCAGCACAGGCACAGCTTGCAACTTCCTAGCCCTGGTGAGGGCACAGGGAAAGCCCCCCCACTGCTGATGCATCGCCTAAGCTATCCAGCCCACAACAAATGGAGCTGGGTTGTTCCAGCCTATGCCTTGAAAAGCTTGTTACCTGCAGGGGGCTCCCCAAGGAGTCAGAACCTCTTGAAGATTGCTGCAGAGGCAACTGCATATTCCTGCCTTGCTTTTTCCCCATTGTAGATACCTGCCTATGATTTCATGGCAAAGGAAGAGGAGACAGATATATAGCAGGCCTGTCATGAAAGCACATTTTATAGACGAGATGGGTTGGAAAGTTAAAGTTCTTAGTCTTAGCAGGGTGCCACCTTGAGTTTTGACTTGTTTAGCTCAGGGAAGCAGGGAGCAGTGGTTAAGACAGGCTGAGGAGTTTAAAGCTTAGAGTGGGGAAGCTGGGAGCCAGGACTCTTGGCTAAAGCTGAGGTCTGGTGACTAGAGCAGAGGTGCCTGGGAATCTTGTCTCCAGGGTTTGACTCTTGGTGCTGTACCTCATTCTCCATCTATCACAGGAGAGATGAATAAGTTTCAGGGTGCCTGTGCGATTGCCGCAGCCCTAGTGCTAGGAGGGAGCCTGGATCAGCTGACTCCTGATGGCACACTAGTGATTTTGTTTTTATTATTATTATGTTAGTGTCTTGGTTGTGATGATCTGTGATTCCACCTCCTTGCACGGGGCTAGGATCTGTTCTTCCCTGCAGGGACAGAGACTGAAGCCCCCTCCACATTGATGCAGTTTAGACAAGGCTTTTCCATAATCCTGCTGTCCTCTTGGCTCTCCCCAGATCCTGGGCACAAAAAGGATCTCCACAACTATCTCAATAACAGCAACTATGAGGATGGCGACGAGTACTTCGACAAGAACCTGGCACTCTTTGAGGTACTCCCAGAGATCTATGGCCTGCTGCTTGCAGGATGGGGAGGGCAGTCTCAAGAAAAGTTGAGGGGGTTGAATGCTGCCACTCGGATCGGTTCTGGCACCTGCAGAGTCCATTTCATAGTAATGCAGGGCCAATAAAGTTACTTGTTCCCCTTGTCCCCTCTGTGGTGTGGGCCTCATGCTGCACGTGTGGTAATAGGAGAGGGGATTTACTCACCTAACCGTTTATTCGGTATGTGGATTCTCTGCTAGACTGGTCATACTTGGGGTAGCTCCCCCACTGCAGTGACTGATGGAACATCTGAATCTTCAAGGAGCCTGAAGCAGTTATACAGTACTTGGAACAGGTTTCCCCCCTTGATCTCCTTCTGTCTTTTTCATTCTGCAGGAGGAAATGGACACCAGGCCTAAGGTGTCCTCTCTACTCAACCGCATGGCAAACTACACCAACCTGACTCAGGGGGCACGGGAGCATGAGGAGGCAGAAAACATCACGGAAGGCAAGAAGAAACCCACCAAAGTGAGTGGTTGTTGATTGGGATTGAGGGGCGTTGATAGAGGTGGGTGAAGTAATCCAAGGCTGGGATGGCAGGAAAGGCTGAGAGGATTCGGAGTTGCTTAAGGACTCAAGGGGCATTTTTACACATGCAAGTGATACAGTGCCAGGCTCTTTGAAAAGCACTCAGTGCTGCGATGCTTGCAGTTGTATAAGTGGCGAAATGCACATCAGTGCTGAGAAAATGGTGGCAGCACACTTTTGGACTAAAACACGTAGAAGGTGCTTTCATTGAAAAGCACACCACTCATTTTCTGCACACTGACACACATTTTGCTGCTTATACAACTGCGTGTGATGCAGTGCAGTGATGCAGCACAGCGCACAATTAATTGAGTCTGCTCTGAAACAGCAGATCTCTGGCGCGTGTCAGGACCAAAAAGTATGTGTATAAATGCCCTAGACTCCCAAGTCTGCTGTCCCTGAAGCACTTTATCACATTTGTCTTCCAGCACTGGAACAGAAGAACACAGGAGTTCTGATTTCAACCTCTCTCATTCTAACTTCTATCTGCCTGCAGATCCCCCAGATGGGCACCTTCATGGGCGTCTACCTTCCTTGCCTGCAAAATATCTTTGGAGTGATCCTCTTCCTGCGTCTCACCTGGGTGGTGGGCACAGCTGGAGTGTTGCAGGCCTTTGCCATTGTCTTCATGTGCTGTAGCTGTGTGAGTGTCGGCCTTCTCTGCCCTTTGCGCACTCGCTCTTTGCAGTCAGTGAGCATCCCTGTGTGGCATTAATGGGTGCTGTATTTCAAGGACTCAAGAAGGGGGTGCTGTCCAGTTAGTCATTGCTGGCCCTCCTGTAGCACTTGAAGGAGTGGGTATTCTTCCCTTGTGATCCAGGCTGGTCACAGTGCCCCTATGTGGTGCTGAATAGTACTATGCTTTGGGGGGATCATCCTGTTCTCTGGGTGAGTGACTTGACTACTTTTAAAGAGCATGAGTCCTGGTCTCCTGCTCTAGTCTTACTTCAAAAGCTGTGATTCTGCCTCCATGTACCCACCATCTGCCAGCTGTTGTTATTCTGTCCCCTCCTGTCCTAATCCTTGTCAAACTGTTACTGTAACAGAGCTGGTGCATCTCACCCCAGATGGAGATGGGTTTCTGTTGGATGAGTGGCCACCAGTTCAGTTTTAGGTAAATCCTTGCTATTCCTGTATTGGCGCTTCCTGCTATCTTATTCTGTCTTCTCTGCAGACTTTACTGACAGCCATATCCATGAGTGCCATTGCCACCAACGGAGTTGTACCAGGTGAGTGTGATGTGGTAGCTTGGTTCCCTCCCCCACATCAGACCTTCCAGTCTAGTCTCTGCTCTCCCCATACCATTTCCTTTCTACAGAAGGTCAATTCCTTCCTGACCCCTGTCTTATGAGTCACTCCTGCCCTTCAGCATTTATATGGAGAAGTTTTTGGACCAGCATCCCCATCTCTTAAGCACACCCTGACTGATTGTGTCTCTCTTTCTTTCTCCAGCTGGGGGTTCCTACTTCATGATCTCCCGGGCACTAGGCCCTGAATTTGGGGGTGCTGTGGGGCTCTGCTTCTACCTTGGTACGACCTTTGCTGCTGCCATGTACATCCTGGGAGCCATTGAGATCTTTCTGGTGAGAGTCCTGTCCTTTTCAGGGATGCACAGAAGCAGGAATTACTAGCATAGCCCCTCTGGCTAGGCAAGGAATCCTGTTAGGCAACTGATGCCATCCTGGATTGGGATGTAGGTTGCTTGTGTCAGAAATGTAGCGAAACCTGTCTAAGATGGAACCTGTAGAAGTTCTGGCATACCTTGTGGCAAATTTTGTATTTGTATATTTATTCTGTATAACCTAAAGACTAAATTTTCTTTGTTTCTGTGTTGGAGCACATTTGTAGAGTCATCCTGTAAATTGTGGAAGTTGCCAATAATTTCCATATGTGGGTGTGTGAAGCATGTTAGCACCATGCAGAGGAGAGGGGCTGGGTAGCAGAGAGAACTGAGTGGAGGAGAGGGGCTGAGAAGTTCTCCCTGTAAATTGGAAACATGTCTAAAGTAATTTTTTCCCAGTTCTATGCAATTCCATCTTAGACAGGTTTCACCATATACAGTCGTCCATCAGAGCTGGTACTTCTAAAGGGGCAGGTCCTATAGCTCAGCCATTCTGCCATAGGACTGGATTGGACTTGAGGCCCTGGAGGTGGGGGGAAAGGCACTATACCTCATTACTTGATCCCCTGAACTAATTAGTCATCCCATCCTGAGGTTGGATTGGAGTTGGTGTCGCCAAAGAACGGGGGCGGGGAAGACTTGTACCTTATTCTTTGATCACCTGATCTAGCTAGTTGCCCTACCCTGGCTGGCACTGGGCAGAAGCCTGCGCCCTTAGCTGTGATGCCTGTTTGCCCTACGCAGATGTACATTGTCCCTGCGGCGGCCATCTTCCACAGTGAGGATATACTGAAGGAGTCAGCAGCCATGCTGAACAACATGCGGGTCTACGGTTCTGCCTTCCTCCTCCTCATGGTGCTGGTGGTCTTTGTCGGGGTGCGCTACGTCAACAAATTTGCCTCGCTCTTCCTAGCCTGCGTCATTGTCTCCATCCTGGCCATCTACGCTGGAGCTATCAAATCTTCCTTTTCTCCCCCCAGCTTCCCGTAGGTGTTTTGGATCCTAGGAGCATTGCTCAGATCTGGCTGACGTGTTATAGGGGGTTGGGAGGGAGCGAGGGGGCTCACTCTGCTCCTGGTAATCTAGGAGAACTGCTCAGAGCTGGGATTAAAAACAGGGCTGTTAAGAGGAGGCCTTTGTGCATCCAGAATTGACTTGTGTGAAGTTCTGTTCACTGGTTGCTAAGAGATAATCTTTTTGGAGGTTGGCCTGAAGGGTACTTGTATTCAGGGCACTCCTTAACCCTGCACAGGGTCTGCATGCTGGGAAATCGCACACTCTCTCGTCGGCACATAGATGTCTGTGCAAAAACCCAGGAACAGGGCAACATCACAGTGCCCACCCGACTCTGGGGTCTCTTCTGCAACTCCAGCAAACAGCTCAATGCCACCTGCGATGAGTACTTTGCCCACAACAACGTCACCTTCATCCAGGGCATCCCAGGTCTGGCAAGTGGCATAATTACTGGTGAGTGTCCACTGGGCTGTCCCTTTGGGGTGCCAAATCGGGAGAGCCTTTGGCCTGGTGGCCATGGGATTGGACAGTATGAGGCCCACTTAACTAGTAGATTCCCTGCTTGGCACCCATATGCCCTGTTAACCTGCTTGTCATTCTCTGCAGAGAATTTGTGGGCCAGCTATCTGCAAAAGGGGGAGATTGTTGAGAAGCCCTCAATTCATTCTGTCGATGTGCTAGGAGCCATGAACCAAGAGTATGTGCTGGCTGATATTACCACTTCCTTCACCCTCCTCGTGGGAATCTTCTTTCCCTCTGTCACTGGTAAGAGCTGGGGCCTGGGTCTCTCATCTTGGACTCATGGAGACTTAGGCAGAAATGGGACTGGGAGCTGGGTGTCCGGAATGGCAACCCAGTGAATACCTGCAGCTTCCACTCTTCAGAAGCAGAGACCAGGATGGGGAGTGAGCGCCAGACTTTTGAATGGCAGCACAGGCAGTCATCCCACTGGGGGTCTGACAGCTTCAGGATCAAGTAGTGTCTTTACATATGCTCTGGGGATTGCGGGGGGGGCAGGGGGAGAGGGCACAGCACTTTAATTAAAGTGGCTTTCAAGAACTGCTCTAATTAAAGTGCCCACAACATCTTGTGTATTCAGCATCCCACATTTCAAAATGGCGGCAAGGCTGCTTTAAGGCTCATTTGATGAGCTTTAATTTAAAGTACTCCTGCCGCCATTTTGAAGTGCAGGGATGCTGAGACTGCTGGAGTATGCTAATCAGCACGCTCCAGAAGACTTAATTAGTCGACTCCAACACACTATAATTACAGCATGTTGGAGCAGGTCTTCCACACTTCTACAGGCACCCAAGGTGTCTAAAATAACAGCACAGGTTGCTCAGCTTGACAGCTGTTTGTGTCCTTTACTTTCCACAGGTATCATGGCTGGTTCAAACCGCTCTGGAGACCTGAAAGATGCTCAAAAATCCATCCCCATTGGCACCATTCTAGCCATTCTCACCACCTCCTTTGTCTGTATCCTTCTGAAAGGGTCCTAGATTTGTGTCTGGAGAACTTGGGGTGGAGTGGGTCAGTGTAAGTGGAAAAGCAGCCTGGCTCAGGAGAGGCACAGAGGAATGTCCCTAGCTTGGGTTTCAAGACTGAAGGAGGAGATCTGCTGTAGTGTAGGTCATGTTCTCAGGTATGTCCCAACCCACCCCCTCTCTGACATTCCTTGACTCCTGACTGTCCTAGATCTCAGCAACGTGGTTCTCTTTGGGGCCTGTATTGAAGGAGTAGCGCTGCGGGACAAGTAAGTACTGTCACCAGTGTTCCTACTAGGATTTTCTAGCTGTGGCTTCTCCCAGTGGGTCTCTTCATGCTTGTTCCCAGCCACTGGGTCCCCTTTTACTCAGAGCCCCACTCTCAGGCCCACTCCATTGGTTTCTGTATCATCAGTTTCTCTGTCAGAATCCTCTGCATACCTTTCCTAGTCACTGACTGGTCTCTCTCCTGCCTTGCAGGTTTGGTGATGCAGTGGATGGGAATCTGGTGGTTGGCACACTCTCCTGGCCTTCACCCTGGGTCATTGTTATTGGTTCGTTCTTCTCCACCTGTGGGGCCGGACTGCAGAGCCTCACTGGTGCCCCCAGGCTGCTGCAGGCAATCGCCAAGGACAACATTATACCCTTCCTACGGGTAAGAATGTTATCTGGTTTGTTATCCCTTTCTTGTTCCTCAGGTGCCCTCCAGAGGAGTCTGCACCTCTAATAAAAGGGAAACCACCCCATTGCAACATTGCTGTGTTATCCAGCTGCTTCCTGCTGGAACTAATGGCATTTGCAACTTCCTAAAATGGGTTTGTTTTCTGCTGTTCCCTCAGGTATTTGGCCATGGCAAAGCCAACGGGGAACCAACATGGGCACTGCTCTTGACAGCAGGCATTGCTGAACTGGGTATCCTCATTGCTTCATTGGACCTTGTGGCTCCTATCCTGTCTATGTAAGGTCACCTTGGACCTAATTGAGAGGCATATCTCACCCATGGGTTGTCTCTCCTCGGTCCCAGAGGAGGGAAGGGGCAGTCCCTGGGCAGTTGACAGGCTGCTTTTCAAGCCTTAATCTCCCCCACTCCCTGGGGCTACTACACCGCTAATCACCACTTTCCTTATCTATCTTGGTCTGTAGGTTCTTCCTCATGTGTTATCTCTTTGTGAACCTGGCCTGTGCATTACAGACTTTGCTGCGTACCCCCAACTGGAGACCCCGCTTCCGTTACTATCACTGGTAAGGCTAGTCACCTGGGTTCTGCGCAGGGCACTCGGTAGATAATGGGGTCTTGAGACAGAGACCCAGATATTTTGATTCCTGGGAGGTGTGTGTGGCTTGGTAGGTTGGTAGTGATTCAAGAGTTCTCATCTTTCTTTGCAGGGCACTCTCCTTCATGGGCATGAGCATCTGCTTGGCACTTATGTTCATTTCTTCTTGGTATTATGCCATCATAGCCATGGTGATTGCTGGCATGATCTACAAATACATCGAGTATCAAGGGTGAGTAACACCCTGCTGACCAGGCAAGCAACTGGCACTTTGAACTGAGATGCTGGATCAGGAGCCCCTAAACTCCTGTGTCAGCTATGGTAGCATAATTACACAGTGTTTTGGATGCATGTAATGACCAGGGTCACAGAGGAAGTCTGTTTCAGAGAAGGGATTTGAGTCCAGATCTTCCAGGTGCCCCTAAGCACTGCCACTTACCATATGCTTGCACTGCGGCACACATCAATCTCCTCTTTCATCCTGAGCATGCAGATCCTGGCCTGACAGCTGAATGAGGAACAGGCCAGGGTTATAGGGACATCACCACTGTGAGGGCCTCAGAACACTTACACATGCCCTTCCCCCTTGCATTCCAAGGGCAGATCTACAAATACATCGTGGGTGAGTTGCTGACCAAGCAGAGCACTGGCACTTTGAGCTGAGAAGTACTGAACCAGCAGATCAGACTCCTTTGTATCAGCTTCTTGAGTTCTTCCTTTCCTTGTTTGCAGCTCTGTTTCCTCTTGGGGATCAGAGGAGGATATCTGTGGCCCAATAGCTCTTTCCTTCTGTGATGTGCCTGTCAGCCAGGGAGTCTGTTAGATGCTTACCACCAGTGTCTGCCCTGCTAGGAACCAGGCTGTCTGCACCAATTCATTGTACCGCTGGTCTAAAACATGCCCACACAGTTGAAGTTCATTGCTGTGTTTCTGAAGAGGAAAACTATGTGTAGTTGATAGTCGGGCTGGGAACCTCAGATGGGGAGGACAGTGGCAAGAGCAGGGAGGGGTCAGGACTCCTGGTTCTCTTTTCAGCCTGGCTTGAG
>NW_005842295.1:6877-10431 GCF_000455745.1 Alligator sinensis | reverse complement strand
CTGTCCCTACTACGTTTCCCTATCTTATCATGTAACCTCATCTCCTGGGGTGGCAGGTGTGGGGAGAAAGGGAGTGGTCTTCAGGTCTGTGTCGACATTGTGCATCCTTTTTTCCTGCAGAGCTGAGAAGGAGTGGGGTGATGGGATCCGGGGCCTGTCCTTAAGTGCTGCCCGCTTTGCTCTGCTGAGGCTGGAGGAGGGACCCCCTCACACCAAGAACTGGAGGTAGGAGAGACTTGAGAGACTTCAGCTCTGAAACTGCGTGTGTGCCTTAACTGGAAACAGACGTCACCTCTGTGCCATCATAAGCTTTTTTATGGCAGCACAAAAGGCCAGGCAAATAGACTTCCATGCCCCTTGTCATGCCACAAATGCCAGAAACGCCATGACAATAGTCGATTAAAAATTTGTTGCTTTTTTTTTTTTTGGAGCGGACATCTGTTCACTTTTTGGTGAGAGAGCACAGGCATCCTGGAGGTGCCTACACTGTACAGCTGCTCTGCATAGGTGCTCCTGGAGCTTCAGGGGCCCACTCCTGCATGGCCCAGGAGTTCCCATTCCCAGGATGAGCAGGATTGGGCCCCTGAAGAGCACTTGCCTGGGTTTCCTGCTTACAGATGCGCACCCCAGGAATCCCACGACAGGGGTGGGGTTTCCTGGGCATACACATTGTACTGCCACATCAGAGTTGGAGTGTGCCTCTGTCCGTGGGAAAACCCAAAGGCTGAAAATCCACATTAACATTACAAAAGCCTGGGGTTCTCCCACTTGTAGAGGCCTGCCACAGGATGAGGCACAACAGCATGATGCATGTGCTCTGGGACCTAGGGTTCCCTCATCTGCAGTTGTCAGGCAGGGTTGTGCCCCTGAAGCCCTGGGAGTGGCAGAGGCTTGATCCTATAGCACATTGGGTGACATCTATGTCACCCAGTGAAGCAGATCATCAGGATGCATCCTGGCACAGCTCCAACGACAACATCTGCTACAGGATCTGAGCTCTGCACACAGGTGCTGCTCTCTGCTGGAAGAGAGTGGATTTGACTTGAGAGACCTCCCTTCTGTCCTCCATTTTAACTCCTTCCTCTCCACAGACCCCAGCTGTTAGTGCTTCTGAAGCTAGATGAGGACCTGCATGTGAAGCACCCACGCCTGCTCACCTTTGCATCACAGCTCAAAGCTGGCAAGGGCCTTACCATTGTGGGTTCTGTCATGGTGGGCAACTTCCTGGACACCTATGGAGAAGCCCTAGCAGCTGAACAGGTAAGGGATGACAGAGGCACCTCCTACTGAGCCCCACCCCAGGCTTCCCTCATGTCCTTCTGAAGCACTGAGGCCAGCACTGTCTGCAGAGGGGAAGTGCCTGCACCTCCACTGCTTGCCAATACAGTGCCCCTTAACAGCTTACCTGTGTTATTTGTGTTCCAGACCATTAAGCATCTAATGGAGTCGGAGCGGGTAAAGGGTTTTTGCCAGGTGGTGGTGGCTGCCAAGGTTCGGGAGGGCATCTCCCACCTCATCCAATCCTGTGGCCTTGGGGGCATGAAGCACAACACGGTCGTGATGGGCTGGCCCAGTGGCTGGCGCCAGAGTGAGGATGCCCGTGCATGGAAGACCTTTATTGGTACAAAGAGGGTGTGGATTGGTCAGATTCCTCAACCACCAGGGCACTGGTGCATGCTGCCCATCTTGACTTCATTTTTTCTTCTCACAGGCACTGTCAGGGTCACTACAGCTGCCCGACTTGCCCTCTTGGTGGCCAAGAATATAGCCTTTTTCCCTAGCAACGCGGACCCATTTGTGGAAGGCAACATTGATGTGTGGTGGATTGTCCATGATGGTGGCATGCTCATGTTGCTTCCCTTCCTGCTCAAGCAGCACAAGGTGCCACTAGAATTTGGACAGAAATAGCTTTGAATGCATATAGGTGGGGAAGTTGAATGGCACAGGGAGGAAAGGAGTGGGTCTTGGTACAATTCTACTCGTGCTCCTCTAGGGCTTTTTTAAGTGAGAGCATGGGAATATGGGCTGGATCCATATGGAGAATGTCTCCTTTCTATATTCTTTTCATGTCCCAGGTGTGGCGTAAGTGCAAAATCCGTATTTTCACGGTGGCCCAACTGGAGGACAACAGTATCCAGATGAAGAAAGACCTGGCTACCTTTCTGTACCACTTACGAATTGAAGCTGAGGTGGAGGTGGTGGAAATGGTGAGAGCATGCAGAGCTGTAAGGTTTCCAAAGGAAAGGAGTGTCAAAGAGCTGCATTCCTTGAGGCCCCTAGAGTGGTGGGGGGAGAGGCTTGCAAGAGATGCACTTGCTACAACTTTCTAGGGGATGGTGAGGTGTGGGAGAGCCATGCCTATGCCAACCAGCTAGAATCAGGGCTCCAGGAAGAGGCACTAGTACTCAGGACTCCTGGATTTTTCTATCACTTAACACCACCCCACTGCCCAAACCAGTCAAACTTCCAGCCCATCTGTGATCTATTTGTTTCTCTACTGCCTGTAATTAGAGCCAAGAGTAGCACAGAAGAGAGACATAATGGACAGGCCACTTCCTGGCAGTTCTTTAAACAGAGTCCTACAGTGTGTGGTCCTTGTGTGGTTGCAGATGCTGCATGGTAATACAGGACATAGAGAAATGTGCACTGGAAAAGGGGGAGCTGCAGCTTGGAAACACGCAGCAGCAGTTAAGTTCTAACTGTGCACACAAGCCAGGAACGAAACAGATGGTAGCAAAACTGTTCCAACTTCAACCTTGGCTTGGAGCAGTTTTGATACCATGTTCTGCTCCTAGCTTGTATGCACACAACTGTTAGAACCTGATAGCTGCTATTCATGCCTGAGTAACAAGTCCCCCCGCTCCTTGGAAACCATGCCAAATGTATGTTTGTCCATCTCCATAGACAGAAAAGGGCAGCTCATGGGGAGATGGCAACCCTTGACATCAGGGGCCAGGGAGAGCATGTATCTCTAGTCTCAGCTTGGTTTTTGTCCTTACAGCATGACAGTGACATCTCTGCATATACCTACGAGCGGACTTTGATGATGGAGCAGCGTTCCCAGATGCTGCGGCAAATGAGGCTCTCCAAGACAGAGCGGGATCGGGAGGTGGGTGAGCTCTGTGTGCTTAGGAGGGAAAAGGAGTATGGTGGTAAGTTACTGCTTAGGGGGTACTCACTAGTTTTCCTGAAGGCTCAGCTGGTGAAAGATCGCAACTCCATGCTGCGCCTAACCAGCATCGGCTCTGATGAAGATGAGGAGACTGAAACCTACCAGGAGAAGGTGCACATGACCTGGACCAAGGACAAGTACATGGCATCCCGTGTCCAGAAAGCAAAGACATTAGAGGGTTTCCAGGACTTGCTCAACATGAAGCCGTAAGTACTTCCCATCATCCTTTGGGTCAGTGAAGTGGGGACATCCCAGCAAGTCCCATCAACCTGTTCAGTAAGGTCATAAGTGCCTCCTCACCCATCCACCTGTAGGGGCAGTGACCTGAAAAAGATCTTCTGCACCTTGCCTCTCTCTCAAGCTGTCTTTCCCCTGCATTCCT
>NW_005842295.1:951-6774 GCF_000455745.1 Alligator sinensis | reverse complement strand
TTCCTGCTCTCTTCCTTGGGTTCACATCCCTGTAACCTTTCAGGCAGGCAAGCTGGAATTTCAGCCTCTGTATCTTCTTGGTGCACAGGGACCATTCCAATGTGCGGCGTATGCACACAGCTGTGAAGCTCAACGAAGTGATTGTGAACAAGTCGCATGATGCCAAATTGGTTCTGCTGAACATGCCTGGACCTCCACGTAACCCTGAGGGCGATGAGAATTGTATCCTTAATCATGTGAAATGAATAGTGAGAGTGGTCATTAGTTCCATGTTGCCTCCTTGACTGTTCCTCCCAGATATGGAGTTCCTAGAGGTGCTTACAGAAGGCTTGGAACGTGTGCTGCTGGTGCGTGGGGGTGGCAGTGAGGTCATCACCATTTACTCCTAGTAAATGGCTCCTCCTGCATCTGGCTGGCTGCCTGCCTTCATTACACTGTAGCACATTGGACCATTCCTTTACCTGCCTGCCTCCCCCTAGGAGCCATCTTCTGCCACTGCAGCCTTCTTTTTCTGTCACAGAATGAGGCCTGCTCCTTCTTTCTCCTTAGCAGGCTACCTGGTTGTTAGCCATGGCTCAATGGAGTGTGTATGTGAAGGGTGGCTCAAAGCTGACACTTCCTTGGTCCTAACCCTGGAGCTGATACAGATCAGAATTAGCCTAGCTAGGGGCAACTGGACAGATAAATGGAGTGGGATAGTAGATGTGGTGGGGGCACACCCCACACTGAGCCATTACCTGAGCATCTAATCTATGGTAAGAAGGGGGAGGAAGTGAAGGGACGTAACCTGAAGGGGGTGGGATGGAGGTAGAGATTGTTACACAGCAGGGCAGGGAGGGGTAGTATGGTACAGAATGAAGTAGAGGACAGATCTAAAATGGATAGGTTGCAGTGGAGGAATTCCCCCTCCCCAGGAGTCGTGTGGAACAGGTATTCTCCAATTCCACTTTCCATGCAGTGCCAAAGCTGCTTTGCTTTTCTTATTATTTAAGTAGAGAAAAAGAGTGAGTGCATGTATGAAAGAGAAGTAGGAGACTGTTCAGGCTCTTCTGGACTATCCCCCCCTTTTTGTCTAGTCTGACCCAGGCCCCCATAACCTTTCTTCTCACTTAGACTGGCTTCAAAGGAATCTGGTGTTTCAGGAACTGGGGCTGTTCCATTGGTTTGCCAGAGCAGAGCACCAACAGGCACTGGCACAAAATTCCCTTTCTGCCTCCCTGTCCTAATAATCAGGGACTCCTTTGGGCCCCTTCCTTCCCAGGAGGGGCTGCCCAGGAGTGAGCACCAGCTTTATCCTATCACTGGCTATAATGCTCTGGTGGCTGTAGTGAAAGGTCTGGCTGACTACTCGGAGTTGTTTTTGGTGTTACTATTTTAGCAATCCACCAATGGCTCAAGCTCACCAATTACTTGTTCTACCCTCACAGTGATAGACCTAAGATAAACGAGGAAAGGGAGCATTATCAGTCCATGGTACCCTAGTTCACTGGTGGGGTGGGGGGGATTCTTAGAAGTCTTCTTTCCCCGTTTCCTCCATAATCTGTTTAGCTTAAAAACTGTTTAAACCCCCCCCAGCAAATGCACTGGGGGATGCCTGGCCAAGAGCAAGTGCAATCCTGAAGGGAGAGCAAGTTCCCTTTGTGTTAGTGAGCACAAGGAGATGCTTACTGTATTCCTAATCATGGCTGGCTAAAATGGTTACTAGGACCTTAAATCACCCAGGAGCCTCAAAACCAATAATAATTTAAAAAACAACCCTTCTTCCTTGCTTACTTATTTTGAACGGATTTTTTTTTTTAGTGAGGGTGGGATTTTTAATTTATTAGGGGACAAGAGGCCCCTGTTTACATGTCACTCTTTATGTGCATTTTTTTGCTCTGTAACAGAACTGTAAAAAAATAAAAAAATTTTGTACATGATTTGCAGTGTCTGGGGATGAAGTTGTGTGTTTAACAGTGACATCCCCTCCCTACCACTCCAGGGAGTAGTGCTTCTCCTACTAATTCCTCATGCTGACAGCCAGGCCCTGTGCAGTTCTATGTTAAGTGCTAACATGAGATCTAGCAGTACATGAAAGAGACTGTTGCTGACAGTATAGTGCCTGTCTCCCTGCTGGAGAGGCTGAGCTGTGGTGTACCATACCCTCTTCCTTCTCAGACAGCAGACACTGGACTTTGCCTCATATACACAACAGCTTTATTAGTCCCTACACAGCAGAGAAAGGAAAATACCAGGGCTTGTCTTGCTTCCCCCACAGCATACTTTAGCAGTACAACATCCAGCTTGGAGTTGATGGGGCCCGAGCCCTGGTATCTCTGGGAAGAGTAGTCACAAAAGTAGCCCACCACCTGTGTACTCCATTCGCTGCAATGAGAGAAAAGATCAAACTAGCACAACTCTATCATCCCCCCAACCTTTGTCCTCTGACTTCCCAGAGCCAAACCCTCCCCCTCTCTTTCCTCTAATGCCAGTCTATACCGACTCACCTCAGGAGGTTCAATGAAAGCCAACCAGTCAGAGGCATGGGTAGGCAGCAGCCCCATTGACTGGCACTTGTAGACAGCCAGTGCCAGTCCTAATAGGTTTCCAACCAGATAAACCAGACCCTGTAGGAACTTCTGGCTGGAGCTTTCCAGCAGCTTGAAAGCTGAGGGAAGGAGAAAAAGATGATCAGACATGGAGACCTCCAGATATCGGGTGTCCTTCCCACACTACAACCTCAAATATGGAAAGGTGTTAAGGCTGCAGGAGATGAGGTTGGTCCTGGAACTGGAGGAAGGGACTAGGTAGGGGACAGGGCTGGTTGTTACTTAGCAGAAATGGTCATGGTGGTTTGTGGATGGAGTGGGGGAGGCTGTAGAAGACTAAATATTAACAAGACTGTGGGAGATACAGTGGGGTTGGCAACACTGTATCAAAAAATCAAGAGACAAACTCTTAAGAGATTTGGTATGCAAATTATGAGATGCTTCTTTCTAATCCTCCCTTGCGCATGCACCCTGAGCAGTTCCCCTGCCCATTGTGGCCTTGAGCTCAGTCCTGCTCCCCTGGCAGGACTCCCTGCACCCTTACGCAGCTGGGCCCCACCCAGGCTCCCAGAGACCATGTGGCCGGTTCCAGCCTGCTTGGGGCCAGAAGAAAAAAAAACTCGAGATTTGAGAGTTCTCGCACGAGATCATGAGTCAGACTTAATTTTACTTAGAAATTGTGACTCGCAATAATTTCATGAGAGTTGGCATTACTGGAGATACTTACTGGCAGATATAGCCATGAGGGCCTGAAGAGGGCGCCAGGCCATCATACACACCATCATGGTGGGGAAGATGGAAATAGTATTCCCAGCCATGTACATGATGAATAAGTTCATGGGGATCTGCTTCAGTGGCCCCAGGGCAATATCCCAGCAGCGCTGAGGAGAGAACATGGATAGAATCAGAAAGTGAGAGTTGGAAGGGACCTCAGGAGGTCACGTCTGGTCCAACCCCCTGCTCAAAGCAGGACCATCCCCAGCTAGATCATCCCAGCCAAAGCTTTGTCTAGCCAGATTTTAAAAACCTCCAAGGATGGAGCTTCCACCACCTCGCTAGGTAACCTGTTCCTGTGGTTTTACTACCCTCCTAGTGAGAACATTCTTCTTAATATCTAAGCTAAACTTCCCTTGCTGCAACTTGAGACCATTGCTCCTTGTTCTGTCATCTGCCACCACTGAGAACAGCCCCATCCTTTTTGGAAACCCCCTTCAGGTACTTGAAGGCTGCTATTAAATCCTCTCAATCTTCTCTTTTCCAGACTGAATGAGCCCAGTTCCCTCAGTCTCTCCTCATAAGTCATGTCCCCCAGCTCCCAAAACCATTTTGTTGCCCTCTGCTGGACTCTCTCCAGTTTGTCCACATCCTTTCTGTAGTGGGGGGACCAAAACTGAACACAGTACTCCAGATGTGGCCTCACCAGTGCTGAAGAGAAGGGAATAATCACTTCTACCAATGCAGCCCAGATTCTGTAAGCAGTTTCCCACCTTGAGATCTCTGACCCACAAGGGAAGCCAGGAGCTGTGATCCTGACCCCAGGCATCCTGGGGAAATTCTCTGTGATGCCATGCTCAGAGCCTAGCTCTCCCAGGCCTGATGCCCTCCTAACACCTGCAAAAAGAACCCAGCTGTTCTTGGGATGCTCCCCATGGTTGCCCCCCACCAAAAGTCCCTTGATCCCAAACACTTCCCTCCACATAAAGAGAGGATATAAGTCTTGCCTCTCTTTCCCCTACCAAGAGGACCCCAGCATCTTGCAGAGATTTCCATCCCCTACTCCAGGATTTCACTCTCAGCCTTAAGCCCAGGTAGCCTGCAAACTCATCTGCCAGCATGGGATCTTGCTTCAACCCAAGCCCTTGGTACCTTCTCCACCAGGATGCGGTCAGTCTCCTGGACACTGGTGTCAGGAACCTGCTTGTCCGAGTAGCCCACAGGGTAAAGGGAGTCACCTTGGCTGCTGCCCCGGTCACTACGGCCCCTAGGAAGCAGAGAGAAAACAGATAAGCCTACAACAGTGGTTCTCAACCTTTTTTTTAGACTCAAGAAATCCCTCCATAATTTCTGAATTAGTGGCACCCTATACAGATATGGGTGGAGCAAGACCCTCCTTTTCCCCCGCCATGTAAGAAGGGAAATACCCCTACCTCTACCTTTGCCTTAATCTTTGAAGCCCAACCCCTCCCCTGCAAAGTACAAGGGCAGGGGTGGCCCTTACAAACCACCATCACAGCCAGGATATAGAGTATCTGGGATCTGTTGACCTCCACCAGCCAAAAGAAATACATTCTGAGCACAACAAAAATGTTAGCAGGACTGGATCTTCAAACCTAAATATTCACTCACATAAATACAAATTGTAATCATGAATGTGACGGTGAAATACTGAAAGTACATAAATGACTAAACCGTACAACTAAGTCATATTAAACAAATGATTAAGGTTTTATAAAATGCATGTTCATCTAAAGAAATAACTATCTTGTTAACAGTTGAGAGAATTTTAAAATGAATTTCTTTAAGTCCTAAAGTCTCAAAACACCTCTAGAGTCCTAACCGAGTTCTTCTCTTAGTTCACCTGCAGATGCAGTTCAAGCAAGAACAGAGATTCTGAGATGAACCCAGATTTTCCACTCTGCAGCTGTCAAACCATGAAAAAGCTTCCTAAATAAGGGGGGGGCCGGCAGTAATTTTAATTTATGTAAATAATTAAAAACAAAAACCAACCTTATTTAGGAAGCTTTTTCCATGGTTTAGCCAAGCTGTACAGTACAAAATCTGGTTTCATCACATACGTATACGTGTTCCTAACTGGTGTTATGCTAATGAATATTCATACACCTATTCCTATCTGCTCTATAAGATGGACAAAGCTAATTTTAGACAAGCTCTAACTCCTGAACATGCTTTAAGTGAGATCTTGAACCGAGTTGTTGGGTTTTTTTCTATTCCACCTTCCTTGAAATTTCTAAATTGGCTCAGGCCTTGGGACATCCTCTGGCCTATCCCTTCCTGTGCCACCTCCTCTCACCCAAGCTTTGGCCAAGCGGATGCAAGCAAAGGCTGCGCTGTATTACCACGCAGCAACCCGAGCCCCACCACGCTCTGCAGCAGCAGTTCCCAACCCGAGGTGTGCGCACCACCAGTGGTAGCATCAGCAGATTTATTATAGTTACTTCCTATGACAGAAATTCGCTGGCGGTCCTTATCGTTTTCAATTGGTGGTGCGCAGCCGGCCACTTCGGGGGAAGGGCTGCTCTACAACTCCCCGATGGGGCGGCAGCAGTAGCGGCTG
>NW_005842295.1:0-336 GCF_000455745.1 Alligator sinensis | reverse complement strand
GGGTGGGAGGGGCGGGGCGGGCTGTGTGCGCGCGCGGGGAGGTGGGGCGGGCCGGGAGCAGGCGTGCGGGGTGGGAGCGGGGTGTACGCCGGCCTGAAAAGGGCCGGGCGAGGCAGGGCTGGCGCCTACGGCCATACCACCCTGAACACGCCCGATCTCGTCTGATCTCGGAAGCTAAGCAGGGTTGGGCCCGGTTAGTACCTGGATGGGAGACCGCCTGGGAATACCGGGTGCTGTAGGCTTTTGCTGTTGCGCGCATCCTGGCCAGCCCTTCTTTCTTGGTCCCTGGCCGTGGGGTAGGGTGACTTGTGGTTTTCTGTATATAGTGATTTCTGG
>NW_005842294.1:1673767-1697663 GCF_000455745.1 Alligator sinensis | reverse complement strand
GGGGTCCCCCAATGATCCCCTCCCACCTCCTCCAGCCCCGCCCCCCACCCCCCTACTTACCAGCACAGAGTCTGGGTCTAGCTCCCTGCAGTGGTGAGTGGGGACTACCTGAATCTACAAAGCTCTCCAAATCTTTTCCAAATTGATTTGTAGAGCTTTGAATCAAGTCAGACCTTTTTATTGGTCTCCCAATTCAATTCAGATTCAGAGATTCAGCTGCCGAATCGGGTCGAATCTCCTCCAAATTGAATCAACACCTGAAGCTTCACACAGCCCTACTGTTTCCTCTCAAAGTACATTAACTTATGAAAAAGTAGCTCATACTAAAGAAATAAGTAATCAAAGCACTAGTATATAAACAAGAACATAATAATTGCAAAAATAGAGTTGAATGCTCAGGGTGTGACTATATAACAGTTTACAAAAAGTACTTTTTTTCCCAAAGGACATAAGAAACTAACTTCACTTCGCACTATAAATCAGAGCAAAACACATAAAAATACATTGTATTCATTCAGTACTAGCCCATTAATTCAGTGAATAACATAACATTCTGCTGTATAGGATACCAAGGCTCCAGGCTGATCTCAGATCTTACACTGTGAATTTGTGAGGCTTGGAAGCATTACAAAGGATTAAGATATTGAGCACCATTGTTAGTTTTGTGAGAGATGAGGAAAAAGAAGATAACAGGGTGAATGGCAAACCAAACCCAAACATGAACAGGACATGATAGTGGGAAGACATGCATGACTTTTTATCTACCATGTGCAAAGTCAACAAAACAATGAAAAGTCCATTTTAAGTGCTTGGGGAAGGATAGCTTGAGAATCAAGTGAAATTAGATAGTTTTGCATTGCGGAGTTTTCTTTGATTGTGTTCCATGCAGTTTTGCATGGCAGATCCTGTGTTTCACCTCAGTTTGAAACTCAAACTAACCTAAAATCTCATTATAAAACTTAGGGGAAAACTATGTGTTCTGTTGGATCCATTTTGTCATAAGAAACAATATTTTTTCTCTATGCTGTATGGTTTTCCATCAATTCGGTGTCTGAATTCCTACTTTTGATACAAAACTATAAGCCAGGTTATGTTCATTCAGAACTGAGCCTGTATTCTCTCAAAGAGCCATGACCCTTGAAAATCTTTAAATAGATATGGTCTGAATTCTGAGTTTGTGAAGAAACCCAAAAGGAAGGTTGGTGATGCTTGATTCTGCCTCCTCCGAAGTCCAAAATTTCCACTGTGAAAGAAAGATTCAGAAAACAAGGGAGAAAGGATTGTTGTGGTATTATGGAAAAGTTAAAACATAGCATAGGTTTACATATTTTTGCATATATTAAAACAATGAAACAATGTATAATGTCAAGAAATTTGCCGTCCCATTTTTAGTCCTCCTCTATCCAACTATTATATTTTGTGACTGGCAACTTACATTCCACTGCCACTAACCCTTATACTCTTATAAGACACTGTAACCTAAACTGTATATTTAAATTTGCATACCATCTGTCTCCTGAGGTTTATTCCTTGGCCCACTCTTCATTTATCTCATCGCCTTTCAACACTTTATTTCTGAAACCCATTTTCAATATCATTTTTATGCAGATGGTACCAGAATTAATATTCTTTTTACTATTTAGCTCTTTACTCCTTTTCAAGTTATTCAATCTCTTACTTTCCCTTTTCCCTCCATATTCCCTAAACTTAGGATAAATAGTTGTTTTGGAAATGGGAGGTAGAGAAATTAAGTAATAGGACTATAATGGTAGATTAACGAATTATACACATGACAAGAATACATTGTTAGAATGCTTTTAAGAGATAGGATAAAAATTCTAAATAATGAATTTCTTTTTCTTCTCATAGAATACTGGCAGACAGATCACTAATGCTTTGCATTAATTTATCTTTTAATGCATTTATCTCTATATTTTTGACTGTTTAAATAGACTGCAAAGAGTTTTCTAAAAATCATTGATATTCTGTAACTGCAGTTGAAAGATATTGGTCAGTCTTGATGACTCACATAAACCCCAAGGCATTATTCCTTTTGTCAGTTGGATGATTGTGCAAGTGAGTACTAATTTTGTCTGATTTTTCTCTGTGACTGTGAAAATTCAAACCACGAGATCTTGATAACACAAAACTTCTGACAAAATGGCCACAAAAGCAGTGGATCATGGCTAAAATGAATTTGATGTATTCATTAAAGAGCGATAGAAGACATTTAGAATAATTAAATAATACCTATATATGAGTTCCATAGCTGGTAGGGTCATTAGATGTGACAGCTCCTCCTAGTGACAAAGGCTCATCTATCATCTTTTCTGCTAGGTCTAGAAAAGTTTTAGACAAACTACTGTGGACCAAACATTTTAACGGAGCACTCTTCTTGTAAGTAAGACTGAAATAGTACTTACCTGAATCCCAAATAGTTAAAAAAAAAACCTATGACCCAGCCTTCACAGCAGACATACCAATGAATTCTGACAAAATCAGTTGCTGAGTCTCTTCTCTTTCAAACTCTGATTGGCTCAGTTTTCAAATAGTGAATATGCATGGGACTTATTGTGCAGGAAAATGTCTGATTTCATTTTAATCCCCTTTTCAGACCCTTCTTCAAGATACCCTCTGTTGACCGTCTTTCTTATAGGAATCACTGCAGAAAGTATGTACACCATTCACCATACTTGGTGGGCAATTGTAGACAAGGAGTGGTATGTATAGGCATCTGCCAGTGCTGAGAGGCAAGTGGGACACCTAGTGCAGATAACTTGGGGTGAAGAGAGGGGAGGGCAGAATCAGCAGGGGCTAGCAAGTCTGTAGGGTAGGTGGTTGGCAGGTCTGCTGTGGGGGAGAGTTTGGCAGGATTGGAGGGGCTGGCGGGTCTGCAGGAGGCTGGTGGGTCTGTGGGGGAGGTTGTTTTCTGGAAGGGGGCAGGAGGATGCAAATAATCCCATCAGGGTCTTACAAGTAGGAAGAGCACAGCCCTAGGGCTGAGGTGAGCAGCTAGGCTTTCCCAGCCCTGGGGCTTCACTCCAAACATATGCAGACATTTGCTGGATGAGGTTAACCCATTCCTGTTGTAAGTTAGTTCACCTACTCAGATCAGGTCCACCATTTTTGGCCTGATTTAAACCTCCTTAACAGTTAACAAATCAGCATTTAGATCAAGCTAACCCTAGCTTGGGGGTTAGATCAATCCTAGGTAGGTCAGTCTAAATGTAATGTCTGCATATACCCACATACAGTAAATGTGAGGTGTCCAGTAGAGACTTCAGACATTTATCTTCTTTATAACTTGCTTAGGTGAATGCACATTTTACATAATAGTTTCTCTCTTTTTTTCCTACTCTTCTTTTCTGATTTTTCTCACCCATTTTTTTACTACAGAACCATAACAGTGCAATTCTGTTGCAAGGAACTCAGAAATTCCACAACAGGTAAGGAAATTTTTAACAGTATGGATTCCTATTTGAAATGTGTTTACAATTCTTGTGAATTGTATGTAGGTGTTTCCATACCTAACAGTGCTAATATTGTGTGGCATCCTTAAAGGATCTCATGGTGGTTGAGGATCAATCTGGGGAGATCTGCCAGCTTTGTAGAACCTGCAGGCTGGTGGGATCATTCTCCTACCTTTAGGTAGCTGTGATGGTGCCTGGGCTGGGTCCCAGCTCTCTACCCCAAGGCACAGGAGTAGAGGTAGAGGCTGATGGTGGCAGTTCTTCAGTCCAGGGTGGCCAGTATCTATAATAAAATAGATATTATTATATTATAATAATAGTAATATAAAATAATTAATATTACTCCTAGGCATCCCTTGCCTTCCATTCTTTTTCTTCTTACAATTTTCTTTTCATCAGCTTTCCTTTTTCTTCCTCCTTTCTCTATTCATCCCCCTCTTGACTATTTTTTCCTTTACTACTTACTCATGTTCTCCTTATTTATTTACCTTATTTTGCTCTTCCTGTTTTATTTCACAGTGTTTCTCTATGACAGACAAACTTTGTGGGGAAAAAAGACTTCCTCATCTTTTCCTTTATGTTTCTATGGTCCATCCTAGGTCTCTCAATATTTTATTACTCTCTAATGCCACTGGGATATCCTAGCAAAAAACTACCTCAGCCATGAACCAGGCTGATGCCCTGAGGCACCTTTTGGGAATTATTTGTTTATTTTTTTGTTTTTGTTTCTTTTGGATTTAATGTCCAGAAGAAATTTAAGTACACAGATCTCTTTGTATATACCTGAGGGGCCTGATATAATTACTTGAATTAATATTGGAGTTCAAGCTTGATGGCCTTGGAGTTTTTCTAAAGAATCAGTTCTCTCAGTCTTATCATGACACACACAGTTTTCTAAAATTGCATGTTAGTCTGATGCCCTAAGCTTATTGTACCAAGGGCACCTTGCGACCAAAACTTAAGGAACTAAAGTGATACTCTCTGATATTATTTGAGTTGCATGGCCTTGGGGCTTCCTAAGGCTAAGATGGCTGCAAAAAAAGATAAATTAATGTACCAAAGCCATTTTTCTGTTGGACAAACTAATGCTCTCATACTACAGACTTATACATGGACCTTGAATGATAGCAAGAGAAATTATTTAATACTGTGTGCCCTTGGAACCGTATATCTAGTGATATAAAATGATGCCCCAAAGACATTTAAGTACAGCATGCACAAGCCAGGGAGGTCATAAAAGTAAGAAAAGGAGCTTCTGTATATTTAGATGAGACAGATACATTATTTTATATTTTAATATGTCTCATTTTTCTGTTTTGGAAAGATAGTTGTTATTCTTTAGTGTTCTGTTTATTCTAGATTGATTAAAAATAACCATTCTGTTTATTATTTTTCATTAGGCTTTTACAGATACAAAAACCATCTAAGTTGTGACCCTTCTGGTATGAAAAGGAACGTGGTCTGGTGAGCTGAATTGCTATATTCTGCATTGCAAGGACAGTTAAAACTAAGTGTAGAAAGTCTATTGTAGGAACTTCAGAAAGAAGAGATTCAAAATGACCCTTCAATTTTGGATTCTCCTGGCAAACAGAAGGCATTTCCTGTTTGCTGTGATCTGAGAGAGGGGACTGTGTTCCTTGCTCCTGAACAAGCAGATGTTAGGAATATTTAGTAAGTAGCAAGACTGGTAATTTCATTGCTCTGCAACAAGACAGCAGTTCATAGCAGACCCCTGTCAACAAAGAAAGAGAATTAGTATAGTTGTTCATCTAGTGAAAGGATTATAAGTAAAGCCTAATACTTATCGCAAGCCCGTGAATTTTATTTCTCTGTTTGTAACAAAAAAACCCATATATAACAAGATATAGAAATAATAATGTACTGTTTGAATTCATTTATTAAAACATCAACATGTTTTTACTACCATTTTCTGAATACCTGAGACATTATTCAGAAAAATAGAATGTCTTTTGCATAAACCACATAGGGACTCTAATAGATCCCTCCACATAAAAGGGTACTATACCAGAGCTTTTCCTGGAGTATGACCTTCAAAAGGTGGAACCACTGAGAGAGACAGAAGAATTAAAATGATACACATGCAATCACTATATTAAAGGAAGTGGTACTCGATCCTTCCATGTTTCATGTTAATCTCTGACTGGTTTTGTACTGTTGTAATTTCAGTGAATTTATGGAAGCTAGTCTCAACTCTCATGGATATAAATAAGAACATTCAATCCTTTCTGTGTATACGCAATAAGATGGATTTTTCTACATGCACTACCACAACTGACATGACTCACATCTACTTCTGTGTTTGTTTAATGATCAGAATGGTTTGAGTTCATTTATAAAATTATATCAGTGAGTTTGAGGTATACCATGAAATAGTGAACGATATTAAACACTTGTAGGATTAACTAGCAACTTTTGGTATGTTTATGCAAATTTATAAAGGGTTTCTTGTGGATTTCTAATTTTTTGTAGTCTTTTATGTAACCAGCTATGAAGGTCCATCTAGTTTTTTGAAAAATAAACAAGGAAAACATCTCTAATGCCTATACAGAGATAAAGTAGAAAAATGTGTTATGACAGACCTTTTTTCTGGAAATATATGTATCATAATTAATTTCCGTGCACTGTCAGAAAGAGCATATGTACATATGAAATAAAATAAAAAATAAGCACACTATTTAAATTATAAAACGCTTAGAACAGGAACAATACTGCTTAGGGCCTCTTCCATGAGGGTGATAGAATAGTCTTAGAGTGTGCTTACACTTTGGTAGAGCAATACCTAATTCTTAAGTTCTCACTCGAGGATGGAGATTCAAAATGTTCCAGTTGAATACCTAATATGTTCCAAATAGTCCAGTTGAATACCTAAGCATTTTCTAATACCATAGATTCAATGAAAAAACACACGTAAGAGCAAGTCATGTTTAGATGTTTTATCCAGAGAATGAGGAATGGTAGGAACTTTCAAAGGTTATTTAAGGAAGTCCAGGTGCAGACTGAGGTAGCTAATAAAAAAATGGAAGCATAGGGATTCATTTAAATTTCTGCCCCTCTCAAGCAATCCAATTTATGCCTCCATTTACTTGTACTTTACAACATCTAGCTAAACTTGTGAGCCTACCATCTCCTGAGTTTCTGAAGGTAAGCATTTCAGAATGACAGCAGGCATGCTACCTTTTACCCATGGCATACGAGACCTGGGTTTTTTTCTATTCACCCAGGAGAGATCTGAACACAATCACCCATTTTGCATTACTACTAGGCTGTATAATAGGATAGGTTCATCCCTCATATTGAAGCTGCACTAGTCGGCCTGCATAAATGCAAATGTCCAAGAGAAGAGACCAAAAGTAAAATAAAAAAAAAAAGAATGCTGCCCCTAAGGCTTACTGCTAAGAGCCTTGTTCTACAAAGTGGGGAATCCTGGGGTCTAAACCATGCTGTCACAGTTATTTCTGTTTGTTTTGTTTTAACAAATTACTTTTAGTGTAAAATATGTGAGTGTAGCCTGCCTCTGCAGCTAAGTGGTTAGGGATGCACTAATGCATGGTAGAATTAGTCTACTGTGCTTCTAGTGTCTTATGTAGATGCACCCAGTGGCAGGCAAGTTAGAATGACTTCTTAGGACTTAGGCTTACAAGTCCCACCTAAGTCCTTTATGCAGCTGGGCCTATTTTTGTCATGGGTAAAATAACACATGTACATGTACAATTAATTGGCAAAAAATATATGCTACATAGCATTTGGATGCTAAATCATAGTTTGTAGTGTGCCTAGCAAATCATCAGCATTCTGAGTGGGGTACTGTACTGTTTCCTGAAACATAAATAGAAGATATATGTATTTAAACCAAAACTAATATGAAAAGTGCATTCTGTCGACTATACAGAAATGCACCATCAGTCACATAAAATATGCTCTGACCTTTCTGAATGTAAGGTTAATAAAGTGTAACTGATAGAAAGACTCTTCTGTTCATTGCAGCAGTATTCGATGTTTTTTTCATTACTTGACAATAAAAGTAGGTAGATTGGCAGAAACTATTCACCTCTTCAAGCCTGTGCCATGTCTGTATGTATTATGCCAGGATTAAACCAGTGCTATTAGTGCCACAATTTAATGAGCACAAAATTCACCTCAAATGTTATAAAGCATATATATGTGTCTGTCCATTTAGTCTTCTTACCATAAATTGATTTGAGACATGACAAAGAGTCCATATTCCCAAAGCAGCACAGAGGTGCACTAGGGTCAAAGACATCTGTGCTCTACATTTTATTCCTATGTATTGGAGCTACGTGAGATAGAAAAAAAAAACAACACTCAATGAACAGCCCTTTGAATCTAACACAGTAGAGTTTAATTAAAGGGAGTCACTTTTCAGTTATTCTCTTTCTTTTACTTCTCCTTTCTGCTCACTGAGCTTCTTCCTCTCCCATCACCTCCTTTTTCCTCCTCAAGTTATTGCTTTGACTTTTTATTTCTGTATTCTTTATTTGTACATACGTAACTACTTTATATTATTAAAAAAAAGCATGCGTCTCAGTGGATGCATCTACACAAGATGCTTACTGCACATTTCCCTAATAACACTGCACAGTAGCAAGGCAGTTAAAAACCATGCTAATAGCCTACTGCACAATGTTATTAGGCTAACAAACAGTAAGTGTCATGAAAAAACCATGCGCCAACGCTACTGTGCAGTAACTCTAGTTACTGTACATTTAGTTGGTACTTTATGAAACAATCACTAAACTAAATCTGCAGTACCCGAGATGCATTAATGAATGTGTAGATGTGCACAGTTTCTAATAAAAATAGATCCAGATCCAGGAAATATTTAGATGCCCGAAGTGGAACTTCAGTGAAATTTAAGTGTCTAAGTTCAAAATTCTGATCCTGTTCATCCCTGCTCATCTGCTGCTTAACCCTGGATGTACCTAAACTCAGTAGGTACTGTCATGTTTTACCTTAAAAGTTCTGGCCATATGCATGCTCAGAAGTCTTAACAGGGCTGCACCTCTTTCAGACCAAAGTCCAATCAAGAAGTAGAAGCAGAATCTGCCACCCCAATGGCAGTAACCCAATTGCATAACTGCCATTACTGAAACTTTCTTACAGTATACAGTCCGACTGCCTGCACACTGTAATACATATGCCTTATATTGTTTGGCAGCACAAAGTGAAAAGGGATTCTGCCTTATTCATTTCTCTACCTATCTCTTGAAAAGGATTGTTTTGGTAGGTGTACTGGCTGCTCCCACTACCTTCTCCACTTTCAGAAAATAGACTAGAGCACTTGTTAGACTCAGGTTCAGTTTCTTTATCTGCCCAAAAGGCTTCGAAGCTACACTTTTACCTGCCTGGAAAGTGCCTTAACTGCTATTAGGATTTAAGCTATTTTGACAAGCAGTGGGAGGTTAGCTTATTATTTAAAACAGTTGCAGGAGTGTGAGATGATCCAGATACTGGTCTCTGTTATAATAACCCTTTATCCATTTTAGATTAAATAGATATTGGATAAAATGTATAAACAGTCCCTAGTGAATTGGTGTGAGACATCTCCCTGCTACACTTAGAAGGTGAGAGATTTACCCAGGTTTTTTTCAGAACGCCTTTAACTGAAGGTCATTGGGGTAGACTGTTGGTGAATTTCAAAATCAGAGCCCTTAGAGAATGTGTTAAATCAAGACAAAAAAAACTCTTTAGAAACATTAAGTAAAATGTTGTCATATTAAACAATGATTTTTCCTGTAAAAAATGAGACATTTTTCAACTACTTTTCAATTTATATGAAGGTGTCTGTGGAACAGTTTCTGAAATTCACTTCTCTCATGATGGTAAAGAAAGTCAGGAGACCTCTGAATCAAAAATCTGAGAATGCAAAAACAGCCGTGTTCACCTAATTCCCTTTCACAAAAACTTTCCACAGAACTTCTTTTCATTGCAAACCTTGGGAGTTGTCACAGAACAGAATTGTTGCTCATATGCCAAATGTTGTAGGAGGCTCCACCTCCGTTTTCTTCACTGATCATACTGTAGTAGTGCTGCACAGGAAAATATGTAGTCTTTCATGCATCCAAATCAAAGTTAAAGTCAATACCAGAAATGTCATCAGAAATCACCAGCACCAGTGCTTGTGCAACAGCACACGCATTCTGTTATATTCAGTTTTTCAAGAAGATTGCCTTCCTCTGCTTCTTTCCCCTAGCAATTGTATCTCTTCTTATCTCTGTCTCTCCCTTTCATCCCTCTTTTCTTCCTCACTTCCTAATTTGTCACCATCTGCCCTTCAAACCCTCTACTACTTCCTTCTCTTCCTCCAAATTTTTACAACCCCAATTTTCCATTTACTTTTTTTTCTGGTTATTTCCTACTCTCCTCCTTTCTCTCACTTTATTTATTTATTTATTTATTGCAATCCACAATTTTTGATTTAACTACCTTCTAAATCTCTTGTGTCTTCATGGAGAAAAAAACGTTTATGTGGCCAGACCCACAAATTATATGCATATTGCTAGGGCAAGGTGACTGTTGCTTCTGGCTGCAGAACTTATAACATCTTCTCTTTTTTAAAGGAAAAATTACTTACTTCACCAGAAATATATTGTATGGTGCACAATATATATGGTGCACCACACATATGGTGTATGTATTGTATGGTGCACAATATATATGGTGCATTGTATGGTCCAGACTAATACCGAGAAAGTAATGAAGGTAAAAAAATCCTTCAACTTGAACTTAATCGCTAATTCTGGGAATTCTAAATTTTCTTACTTTAGTGTACACGAGCATTTTGATACATCTCCACCAAATATTTGTTTAAATCACATTTTGCTGCCCAGAAATTTAGTAGGAAGGCTCAGGGATGCTTATGAGAATTTGTTTTAAAAGTACACCCTCCACCTTAGTCTCTTTGTCTTGTTTTGCTTGTTTTGGCCAGGGAAAATTTTGTATTCATATAGTATGAGTACAAATAAAAATAATTCTAGATACAATGCATAGGTTTGAATATTCCTTTGCAGCCTTATTCTTGTGTCTTCCAATATGACTATGTATTTGGGGGGAAAAAATCATTTTAATATACACCAGTACTTGATATATTTCATTTATACAATCCCAGAGACATGAATATCATTTTCCACAATTGTTTTCCAAAATGCCTTGGAAAAGTGTGTGTAAAGTTAGATATTATAGCTCATTTGACAAGCTTTAGTTAAAGAGCCCCCACTGCTATTTTTCAGTGCAGGGATGCTGATGCATGTGGTGCTCCAGGTGCTTTAATTAGAGTGGCTCTTGGAGCTGCTCTAATTAAATTCCCATCCTGCCCCACCCTCCCCTGCAGCATATCTATAAACACCCAAAGGGTTTGATTTGTAAGGGTCCTGGATATCCAGATAAATGTGGGAGATAAGCATTACAAGGTGTTGCAGAGACTGATAATTTAACTAAGTTCAAAAGACGAATGAACAAATTCATGTAGGATAGGTGCATCAGTGGCTATCTACATTTGCTCTTTAATGCACATTAGCCTATTTGAATGTGCATTAAAGTAGCACTAAAACAAACATGCAATTTAGTTAATGCGCATTCAAACAGGCTAATGATGCGCGTTAAGTGTCACTTAAAAACCATAGGTGCCTATATGTGAGTGCAGAGCCTGCTGCGAAGCACTGGAATTCCAGTGCGTTGAAGCAGACTCGATCTGCTGGAGCAATCGCCACACTCCAGCAGCCTCCTGCATCTTGTGTATCAGCATCCCTGCACTTAAAAAAGCTTTCGTTCAAGCACCCTCACTGCCATTTTTAAGCATGGGGATGCTGATACATGAGGGATGGCGGCACTCCAATTAGAGGAGCTCTTGGAGCCACTATAATTAAAGCATTGCCCCGCTTCCCATCCCTGGAGCATGTGTAAAAGTCCCCAGAGGTACTAGATCTAACACTAACTAAAGAGCATTAATGCACATGTAGACACATCCAGTTGGTATTAAACTTGATAATTAGGGGAGCTACCTCCCTATGGAAGCTGCAGTGAGAAAGGGGTAGGGGAAGGATTAGTCTAAATATTTTTTCCTTTAGCATTTACTCTTTGCCATTGTGAAATACAGGATATCAGGCCCAGGATGGCATTTCTTATATGTTTCAACCCCATTGAGACCTTTGAAAATGTGGCCCTAGGTGCCAAAATCACCTTTCAAAATGAATTCTAGGCTCTTAATTTCAGTGGGATTTTGGTACCTACATAAATATATGTGATTTCTGTAACTCTCATTTTGAATATTTTACCTTAAATCAAATCAAGAATGTTCTAAAAGGCTCTTTCTGCATTAGTGGAACAAAATCAGTCATTACATTTTGAACATAGAAAGGTCCCAAATCTAATGAAAGTCTGAAAATTTATAATAAGGGCGGAGAGAGGGGAGTTATGAGGTATGTAAACGCATTTCATGCCAAGACACACACATAATTGTGCTATTCACATCTGAGAAAACAGTGAAATACTTTTTTTCCTAACTTCCCAGACTGAGAAAATGCCTGAAAAACTTATTCTAAAGAATAATGTTTTTGAAAAAGTGATAAAAGCCTTAAAACAGGCTTTTAATGAATGGGACTTCTCAAGCATACCTATAACTTAGTTACAACAAAGCTATAAAACCCCCAAATAAATAAATGTTAGTATTAGTTTATTCAATTGTATTGAAATATTTACAGAAATGTTTATTTGTACAGCTATTATTAATAGATATGTTTATGCCTATAATTGAAATTTATACAAATTACATGGCTATAAGAAGTATAAAACTGGTAGTTTTATTAAACACTTCCTTAGTACATTTTCTTCCAAAAAAAATCTACATACATAAAACTGACAGTGCAGGAAGAAATAATGAATATATGCAGCATCTTCATCTCTATGCAGATGAAGACGTGTAAGCCCATGTCCTTGATTTAACATTCACAGAAAATCAACCAACTTAAAGAGTAATATGGAAAAATATTTGTGTCAGCACTTTTAGTGTAATCATGTATTTCAATATAGCCGTGTACAGTTTAATGAGAATCCCTTCAAGATAAATCAAAGTACTGGTGTTCTTTTAGTAGAAGTGCTCATCGTTGGAATGTTCCAAAGGAGGAAAGTAATTCCTGACAAACAAGATCTAGACCTTCAAGGAAGAATGAGATGTGAATGTAAGAAGCTTTATCTAGTGTTTCTATTTAATAATACATTTACAATTAACGACATGTACATAGTTAATATATTCTAGGTTGAACTACAAGTTCTAAACCTAAAATATATTGACATTAAATAAAGCAGCTTTTGCTACACTGGAGAATCAGATTGTTGTACACAATCTACAAAGTAGAAGGTTATTTATATTTTTCTTCGTTTAGATGTAATTTTGTTTTTATATTTATGAAGCAACCCAATTCTCAGTAAATAAAAATGAATGAAAAACAAATACTGCAAGTGTCAACTGGGAATAGTGTGTTATCTTCATCTCCCAACTTCTTTCTCAGCTTTATTTTCCTTTTGGGGGCTGCTGCTCCCTTATTTTCTTTAATACATGCATTGACTAGTGCAATTTCTCTCCCTCATAGATTTGGTAGGAAATTTCCTGTGTTTTGATAATAAGTGAGCAGACACCCAAGCTCAAATCCCCACAAGCTTATTTCTGACATTCTTCAATATTACTATGATTTATCATTGACTCCCACAGTTCCCTCATGGCTCCTTTAAGAGATATTTTTAATGGTTTTAGAATAAATCTGTTTAGTGGCTGTCTAATTTGACACACATTTTGACACAGTCAATCCTTACATGTGTTTAATATAGCTTATGATAAGAAATGAAGTCTACAAAAAATTAAGCTGTTGATCTTGTCCAAAATATACTGACCATACATACCTTCGGTGTTAAATAATTCAGTGGGTATTTAATTGTCTTTTAAGCACTGTTAAAATGATTGCCCCTGTACCTTAAAAGAAATATATATATATATTCCTGTCAGTATTTCTCTCAACTGCAAGAAAGAGCTTTTTATTACTCACAAAATGCATTGCTAATTTATTTGGAAGAAAAAAATATCAAATTTAAATGTAGCATTGGTAATATTCCCCTGTATTTTTTAAATGAGAAATATAGTATTAGAAATGATTGAGGAACATATTGGATACTTAGTATATGAAAATTTTAGATGCAAATAAAATATAGAGTGTAGCTGTGTATGCAATATATCTAGCAAGGTGTTACCTACTAACTTCATGCCCCATTGATCTGAATTTTAACTGAGAATTTTTAGTGTTGGGCTTAAATATTATCATTTAATGAGACTTTAAGAACTAATTTGCATAATCCTCAAGGAAAATATTGTTCTATATTCAGAAGAACTACCAGTACTCTTTTTCAAAGCTCATATTAATTCAGCTTCAAAAAGAGGATGTTTATGACACCAAGATAAGAAAATACGAATACGGCTGTTAATCATGATGTAATTACAAAGTCTTTCCTTGAAGTCATAGCACAAATACCTTGCATGTATCCACTTCACATTCATCCGCTAACTTTAATCTTCTTTGGTATCCTCTGCAAAGTAAATTACAACTAAATATTCTACAACAAATATACCTTAGACAATTTAAGAGAATGTTGTAGCAAGTAAGACTTTATCTTTTCTAGAGACATGAAAATACAGGTAATATGTAGTTGCTCTAACATATATACGGGCATGTCATGGTTTCATATTTCATTTATGTCTTATATCCCTAGAAGAATATATGGCTCTCATTCTTCAATGAGTTGCGCAGAGGAAGATGTTTGTATTCACACATGGCCTTGTGTATGTAGAAATGACCAATTTGTCCATGGAGAAATGGCATTTACAAGGTCTCTCATTATAGCTAGAAATAGCTAAAGGTTAGACAAACATTTGCCTGGGATCATTTAGACAGGGAGGATCTTACCTGGAATAGGAAGTTTGGAAAAGATGACCTCCTCAGTTCCCTTTTAAATCTATTTTTCTATGTTTATATGATACTAAAATATAGAAATCCCATCTGCATCTCCCATAGCTATTGATCCAAGTTCAATATAAAACACGGGTGTCAAACGTAGGGCCCACAAGCCAGCTACAGCCTTCTCTGTCCAGCCTACCAGGCTCCCAACATGGCGGGAGGGAATGACCTACTGTAGAATTGGGGGCCCGTGGAGATCAGTGACATGACAGCAAGCAAGAGATGACATAGCCCTGTTTGCCCTCTGGTTGTTTCATCCATCTGCACTGTCAAGTCCCTACCTTCCTGGCTGCTGGCCTCACTGTGTTCCCCCTGCTGCCACAGGACAGAGAACGTGGTGGCAACAACTCCAGCTCCAGCACAGGGTACAGGTAACAGGGTATGTGGCAGGGGCATGAGCCTCTCTCTACTGCATGCCCTGAGTTAGAGCTAGCCCTGTAGCCATGGAACCAGAATTTCTTCTGCTGCTGCAGCTTCCTCATGACCTGGGCTGGACCTAGCCCTCAGGAAGCCCCATGATCCAGATCCAGCCAGGGACACACGGTGAAATTGAAATCCCTAGCATAGACCAAAAAAGAACCACATGGAAGCCTTCCTCTCTCTTTTTTTTTTCCCCTTTACCCATCTAAGTAAGTTGAGGGCAGAGTCTTACCTTAGTGTTCTCAGCATAACTACTTGTAGAGTAAAGCCAGGTAATATTCAATTTGTGTGAAGGTAACAGAATCTAGCCCTGTATGTGCCCTATATAAAGAGATGATAATGTGTTTCAAAATGAAATGAGAAGAATAGTGTCACTGATTAAAAAGAGTAGTTAGATTCAATTATCATTTTGTTCCAGGAAGTGTGATCACTTTGGAACACAGCAGAAAATAATTGAATTGTATATTTATTGAGAGAGTTGGCAGTTATTTCTTATCCCATATCATTATCCCACATTAAATTGTTTTTATCACACAAACTGTACCTATCTTAATCTGAAACTGACATGTATTCAGTTATCACAGTTAACTCCCCATATTTCCATCCTTTCATGACAAAAATGTGTTTAATATATGCTTGTTGCATTATCATCTTTTCAAAATTCATCATTTTTAATAATACATGACAAATGTACTCAGATAATTACAAGTGAAAAATATTAAATGCTATCTACAATAAACAAAGAGGAGTATATTTTTTTTCTCTGTTTTATCTGTGAAGATAAAAAACAAGGTTGGAGGTCACTGAGTTAGATCTTCACATTTTTAAGTAATACTTGTTCAACATAATAAATGACAAGAATTCTCAAAGCTTGTACGGTAGGTCAAGGGCAACTTGTAGCCTACTGATGAAATGAAGTTTAAAATCATATTAGATGTTTGTATAAGGACCTAAAGATGCTATGCTTGTGGATTGTCAAATAATATATCATGAATTGTAAAGTCAAAATTTCTTATGCCATCTCCTACTATACTTCTTCATTTCGCTGATTTTAAAAGTATGTATTTTTGTTATAATCTGTTTAAAAATATATCTGGTTATGACTTTTCTGTTGCGGGGGCACTGTGCACAAAACATACAGTATATACCATATACATTACACATCTATAGTCCCTGGAGTTCTATTTACTAAAGAATTATACACCAATTACATAGTGTTTTTCATAGAAAGTGTTCATGGAAAGCCCTGAAGACACTAGTAGTGAATAAATTCTTTAGGTTTAATATGCAGAAAAGTAAGCATCTCAAAGCACAACTGAGTGCATTATGCTCTAGAGGCATATTCCAAAAATCGAATTGTCAGCAAAAAATATTTCAGGATTTCTTTGCACACCAAAACAGCCAGAATAATTTGTGATGCAAAAAAGGGAGAAACTCCAGACAGTCTAAATTAAATACTGGTCTTTTGCTATAAGCTTTTTGCAAATGGCTACTGACCTTTCCATGCAATACATACATATAAAAATGTATGTAAGTAGTTCTATCTTAAAGAAACATTTTCATTTTCCATTAACTCAGTTAAAATGATGATTATGGGCATCTTCTGAGAATCAAACTGAGTTCAAAAACTCTATCTTTGCTAGGTAACTTGCTTCAAAAATAAACTGCAATATGGATGATAGAATAAAAAAGGCTTTTTTAGGTTAGGAAGATAAAAAGAAAAACAGAATAATGGATGTCCTTGCTCAGATCTATTTTCTTTTTTAATCACCTGCTAGCAGTCACAGAACGGCAGCCTATTGTAACTGCTAATTAACAAGAAAAGTACATAGACAATAATATAAATGTTGATAGATGTCCTTGAAAATATGAGCATTGAATTGGGATGACAGAACTGAGTGGGCACAGGCCACCTGTTTTATGTGTTTCATTATATGATGGGAGAGTTTGTGCAGCTGAAGGGTAGTATCAAAGGTGAGAAAACAGCAAAAGAGCATGAAAAAGGTAGGCACGGAGAAATGGTTTTAAAATCTACTAATCCTCTTGTGGGCAAAAAACACACCAATGCAATTTTTCAATGTGATCCTTCTGCCATTATACCTGTGACAATCCTTCTGTGGTGCTTATTTCCATACTGCCACTGGTATGCAAGGCCGGATTATGGGGGACTGTATTCCTTATCTGCATGGGCGAGGGAGTAAAAAACTCTTTTATACTTGTTTTGACTGTGATTACATGTTTTAACTGTTTTTAACTGTTTGAATATAGGGGTGCAGGGAAGTCAGGCTTGTGTTCACTGGCCCTGCCTTCTAAAAATTGTAAAGTGTATAAGAGGTCTGATGCTGTAAGATAATGTTGGGTAAATGTTGCTGAGGTATCAGTGTTCACCATGACTTCTCTGGAAGAGTAAGGTGAAGGGACCCTCAACTCAGGAATCTCAAGAGGAAAAGAGAGGCTCCAGATGGGAGCTCTCTGAAGGGGATGGCGTTGTATCTCACCATGTAGCAACAAAAAGCAAGTACTTATGTTGTGCCAATTCCTTTAGCATGTTCAGTCTGAATTTGTTACCCACTTGGTTTTTAAAGCCTGAAATCCTTATGGTATTAGTAAGTCAGGTAGAAGTCTATACCTGCTAGATCCTTGAGGTTGCTCAAGGTCCCAAAGAGCTGTTTTGCTTCTGTAACAGAAATGGAGCAGTGTCCCCACTCTGCCCCAGTGGTGGTGAGCAGTCTCCTGGCAGTGTAACAGTGCCTTCCAGTGGTAGTAAGCAACAACAGAGTAGTGCCCCCATAGTGACAGGGAGGAACGATGCCAGCAACAGAGGAGCAGCATCTCCCAGAAGCAGAGAAACATGACAGCACCACAACGGAGGAGCAACACCCCACTGGCAGCAGCAAGGACCATTAACAGGAGCTGTGAAGCAGTGCCCTCCAGCAGTGGTGAGGCATGGGAAACTTTGGTCTAGTAGCTACACTGGCTCTCCTTAATACATCCTGTGTGGGACTAAAGAGAACTCAGAACATATTGACTTTGGTAAACTGTTAATAATAGGTTGAGTTGGGCTACTGATTAAGTGTTTCCTAAATCTGTTTGTTGTCCTTTCCTCATCAATAATCCCTGTTATAGTTTAATATTGTTTGAGAATGAGTGGGAAAGTTTGTTCATATTGGAGCACGGAGACAAATTATTTCTCCATTTTTCTGGGTGGTGCTTGAGCCAAGATAATCTATTTGCGCAAAACTAAATCTCTAAGTTGAACTCAGTCCCTGTTACTGCTATCTGGTGCCTGGCAGAAGGGTTACATCAACTTATATTTGCATTTGCACTTAATAGAACTCCATACCTTGTCATTTGCAGATCTTGGCATTTCAGATTTAAAAATGCAAACCTTATTAGATAAGGTCACTAAGCCAGCACTGGATGTATAAGAAATTATGCATGCAAATCAAATGTGTATACCTTCTTCCCCATGCTAAAAAAAATAAAAGAGCAACTTGGAAAGTCAACAAGGCTGATGTTAGAGCATGGAAGCAATGTTCATACCAGGTTGCTGCTTCTTTTAACTTATTTGGCAAATCTATTTTACTTTCACTCCAATGGATATATTTTATATTAGAAAAAAAATAATGCAAGTAATTTTCTGAGTCATATGGATGTACATTCTAGCCCTTTTATATTTACATGAGCACCTCTCCTGGGCAGTTTACCATAACGCTTTGCTCAATTTCTGTCAATGAAAACTATTCTTCTAATGTTATTTTTCAGTACTTTATTTATTTTTCCATTTTGGTTCCTTTGCCTCTCTGTACATCTAATTTTAGTTTGAAAAGAAGTAACAGAGATCTCACTCATAATTAGCATCTCTGCGTTTGCAGGAGAGAATAAAAGGGTAAGAAAGGTCTGTTGTCGATTAATATTTTGTTTCTCGTCCTTTTACAGTGGAAAACTTTATTTTATATGCATATATAAATATAAAGTACGTATATAGTGTATTAATTTATTTTGAAATTACTGCACCTGGCAATCTAAATCTAGCTAAATGGATTTTTTTTCTAAAATAGCTGACTGCAATAAATAACAAAATATAGCAATATAGGATCACTCTTAATAGAACTACCAAATTGTATCCAGTAACAGTAAAAATGTTCAGTTTGACACTTAAGAAGGCAATCTCAAAAGTAAAAGTAGTTCTTGGGGCTAGGGAGCTCAGTGGAATGTCTTTCAGTAGCACACCTAGTACTGAAGAGTGCAGTAATCACCACACTCCTGCAGACTCAATTAATCGAATCTGCTCCAATGAGCTTTAATTACAGCATACCAGAGGAGCCTCCAGGCTTGTGTACAGGCACCCTCCATTGTGAGATACTGGGAAAATGTACATTAACCCATCTTAAGGTGAATTAACTAAAGAAAAAAAATGTTTTAGTGATGCTTTAAAGCTCATTAAAATAGGCTAATGTTCATTAAAGTCCACGTGTAGACACGACCACTGAAGACAAGACTAAGGTAGTCTTAAGCCTTTTGGTATATACATAGTATGGGTACGTATAGGTGTTGTTTTGTTCCATAATAACTCATATGTGTGTACTCCACTAAAGCCATTATGTAATGTTTGAGGGTGTACATCTTGGTTAAAAATGTGAACATTTAAGCAAATCACAATCACACCTGGAATCAATACTAAGGGCCTTGAAGTCTTAGGTATACTTATTGGCCAGCTCTTGAGGATGTTCCTACTGCCTCATTTCAGGGTTTTACCATGTGCAGAGTGGGAGCAATTGTATGGGTTGTACTCCAAGGCCATATCCCTGAGCACAGCACAGAGGCAATATAGACATGCCTTGCCTCTTAGTTCAAATTTTTAAAGGTATAACTGTTAGTAATACTTGGATCAAGACTTTTACAGCATACTCCTTTTTATTGTGCTGTTCTGGCCATATTATTCCTGATAACCTTTCATTAAGAGGCCATAGCAATGATAGTTATGCTTCTCAGAGACTATGTTAAGCTTCCCATGCCAACTATGCCCTTCATAAGGTTTATAAGCCTCTTTTTGATATAAGAACAGGGACATTCACTATAAATCTGTGACTGATGTAGTCAATAAGATGCATACAACAAGTGATATTTCTCCAGTTGTCTGGTTGGTTGACATTTGTAATTGTTATTTGCAGATTTCATGTATTCTGTCTTTTCAACATTTGCTCAGGAAGTGGGACACTGAGATTCTAAGCCCTCCTCAGCCTGAGGCTTCAAACCCCAGAAGAGTTCTGTAACCACCAGGCTATAGTCGAGGCTGGGAGAGGTGATGGTGGGGTACTCGTTCCTGTTGAAGCTGGGCCACTGTGCAGAAAGGAATTGATGGGGCACAAAAGGGAATTTCACTCCACAACCTAGTGTGGGAGAAGTCCTGAGTTCTGGTCCCTGTTCACAGCATAATTTAATGTAAAATTCATAAACTGTGATGGGGGAGGGATAGGGACTGAAACCCAAGAATTTTCCCTCCTTAGAGATTTAGTGGGTACTTTGGCTGGCTCACTAAGTAGGGAACAAGAAATCAGGGAACAAGAAATCAGTCTGCTCTTTGGTGAGAAGGCAGTGGTCTGCTGGGGAGAGAGAGCCTCCAGCTCACTCTGCTGGGGAGGAGGCTCTTTTCAGCCAGACTGGCTGACCTGCTTAACCCAGCTTTAAACTAAGCCTGCCAGGGGCTGTGGGGATTACCACCACTGCAAGCCCACTGGGCAACCCTTGTAAATCCAGCAGGCTAAGGCACTTAAGGGAGCCCGCTTCTACCCTAGCCCCAGAACAATCTGTAGGGAAGGCAGGGCCCCCCAGTGGGACACTTACATGCCTGTACACCAGTGCCAGGAGCTTGGGGAATAAACAGGAGGAACTGGTCCTCCTGCTAAACAAGAATGACTATGAGCTCATAGGGATAACAGAGACCTAGTGGGACTCCACCTATGACTGGGCCATGGGTATAGATGGCTATAACCTGTACAGGAGAGATCATACAGATAAAAGTACTGGGGGTATAGCTCTCTCTGTCAAGGACAGCTACACATCCCTGCAAATTGACATTGGCACCCAGGAAGGATGACTGCAGTCTCTCTAGGTTAAAAACATGTGGGGAACATGTCACAGGGGACATCATGGTCGGAGTCTACTACAGACCTCCTAACCAGAAACAAGAGCTGGACCAGGAATTCGCCAGCGAACTGGCTGAGGCTGAATGCTCTCTGTGCATGGTTGTCATGGGAGACTAACTACCCAGTCATCTCATGAGAATAGCACTCTGCCAAGTCCAGTCGGTCGCAAAGCTTCCTCGTGTGCGTGGACAAGCTCTACCCGACTCAAGAAGTCTATGGGCTAACAAGAGGTAAAGCATTGCTGGACCTGGTACTGGCCAAAGGGGATGATCTAGTCAGTAAAAATGTCTTTACTGTCTGAGCCTCCACGACCTGGAATAGACTCCCTCCAGAAGTGGTGCAGGCACCTACTCTGGACTCATTCTAGAAACGCTTGGATGCTTATCTTGCTGGAATCCTTTGACCCAAGCTGACTTCCTGCCTCTGGGGTAGGGGGCTAGACTTGATGATCTTCAAGGTCCCTTGCAGCCCTAATGTCTATGAAATCTATGAAGCTACATCCCTATACACTGACATTTTTTCCCCCTATATATTAGGTCTAAGTTTCTTCTTGCTAAATATTTAGAGGTTTTGGATCACTCTTCTTCACTGTAGAAGGAGCATGAACACCTAACACTGGATTTGATTCCATTCTGGGGGCCAAGCACCTAAACTTAGGCTCTGGAGCATGTAGACACTTAAGTCTTCCACTTCATCAGAACCTATGGTAAAACACTTAATTATGCACTAGGAAAAATATGAACGGCTCAGAAAAAAGATGCCATACAACTTCTATAATATACGGTACATAAAACATGTAAATTGCCATCATCACATAGTAGCAAGCTAATTAATCTATTTAACTCTAAACTTGCATTTAAGTGATCTCTAAATTCCAGAGTATGTATGTATAGAGTATGGGGATGACATACAGAAGGTTGAGCACTTCCAGTAATTGCAATATGGAATTAAAAATGCCAAGTAAATAATGGATTTGGAAGTAAGCCTTTGGATTAATTTATTTTTTCTTTCCCTTCTTGTAATTAAGATTTAGTTCTGGGCAGAGCTAATGCTGTAAGGTAGGAGCAGACAATGGTAATTTTCTAATGTTTACAGTTCAGAATAAAGGTTTTACCTTAAACATGTTTAAAACCAATATTTCTATTGAAACTGTTTTTGTAAACAGAAAATAAGGACAGTGATCATCATTTATTCCATGCTCATGTTTGAGGGGGTAAAGACAGGAAATGAAGAAGGATATAGGAGAGTATTAAGACTGGGTAAAGTTAATTTTAAGCCACTTCTATGATTTCCATTCCCTGAGATAGCCCTAAAATTGCTCTAACTTGCATGAGTTGGGCAGGTTTCTGGCTATCTTTAATCACCCTCTGTTTCTGTGTCCCTCCATGGATGGTAGGATGCTGAGAGTATTGATAATGCAAATTTCTACTTTCCTAGAAACTAGATTTGTGGGGAGATTTGGCTTCAAATATCATTGGGTTGAGAATGGCTAGGGACCCAGGTCTTCTCCTCTCTGGGCAAGTGCTCTACATTTTGGGTAGAATTAGGGTGGGTTTGTCATTGCTGCTTTATATTGAAGTCAGTGCTGCTGTAAACAATTAATTCTGGTTCAGACAAGATATGTCTTAATGAACTGGATCCCTTCTTATTGTTTTCTTGCAGACAACTCCCTGCTCAGTGCTTATGTATTCAGAGTTGCATAAGACTATCCACTGGGGGCATTTATACACATGATCCAGGAGTGGGGGGCGGGGGTGCTCATTAATTAGAGCGGCTCTCAAAGCTGCTCTAATTAAAATACCTGGGACATCTTATGTATCAGTGTCCCCATGCTAAAAAATATAGCAGTAGTGGCAAGTTAACTAAAGCTCGTCAAATGCTCATTAGTTAAAAGCACTCCTGCTGCCATGTTTCAGTGCAGGGATGCTGATACATGAGACACTGGAGTCTGGCAATTACACTGTAATTACAGTGCATTGAAGCAGCCTTGCTGCATGTGTGTAGCTGCCCTGGGAGACTGGGAGTGCTATGTACCCAGAGGAAATAGTATTACTTTCTTTAGGTGAAGTGTATATCTTTTGATAAACAGCTGTGTAAGCTTAATTAGGCAGAAAAAGGGGTACATCTACACAAGACGCTTTACTGCACATTAGATTAGTCTAATGTTCAGTAAAGCATTACCATCTACATGTGCACGAAAAACTCACTGTGCAAGAAATTAATCTAATGCGCCATTTGCTAGTACTGGGAGAGCTGTGCTGGCTGCCGGGGCAGCTGTCTTCCTGGCCAGGTGGGGGATCAGGACCTGTCCCAATGTCCACATGCCAGGGAGACAGCTGCCGCTGCAAATGGCACAGCTTTCCCTGCATGGCAAAGATTTGGACCAGCCCTGGTGCTCCCTTCCAGCTCCCAAGACTGGCACTTACAGGAGCCTGGAGCTCCTCCTAGCTGCTGCAGTGGGGCAGAGCAGGGCAGGAACAGCCCTGGACTGTGATGCTCCTCTGAGGTGCAATTTGCTGCCAGTGGGGGTGCACATATAGACATATGCCCAGGAGTAGATTAGCGAGCCTGAAATTTCCTGCACAAAAAAATGCAGGTGCATTAAATTGCAGGTGTAGACGCACCCAGAAAGACACTGCCTATAACAGAACAACCTCACAGAGTCTGGTTGCACTACACTTACAAAACAATGCAGATTACTCTGTATCAATAACTTATCCTCATTACTTTGGCTCTCTGAGTTTTGTGTTATTTGCAAACTTTTCAGCAATGATTTTATGGGGTTTTTTTCTCGTGTTAAAATTGTATGTCTGAATTA
>NW_005842294.1:1629781-1673757 GCF_000455745.1 Alligator sinensis | reverse complement strand
CTTAGAAACATACCTAATAAATGATGTTTACAATTACATTTGAGAAATAGTGTTTAGTTAGTTATTAATCCATTTAATATATGCCGTCGTGATTTTGTATCTTTTATCTATAATCAAAGAATCATATCAAGTCAAATGCCCTTTGGGATTCTTAGTGTTCTACATCAACATTTTACCTTTCTAATGCAAACTTGTAATCACATAAAAAAATAAAACCAAGTAATTTGATAAGATCTGTTGTCTACAAAATAATTTTTATTGACAATCATATTACTATCTTTTAATTCTCTATTAATAAGGGATAAAATATCTATTTTATTCCTTCTCCAGGAATCAATGTTAGAGGGGCCTGTAATTTCCTAAATCCTCCTATTTACTAGGCCTGTGTGAAATTTCACTGGGTGTTTCATTTTGGCGCTGTTTCGACTCATTTCAAGCTTGAAACAGCGAAATCAAAACAAAACAAAGGGCTTTGAAACAAGCTTGAAATGAAATGAGGGCAGTTTAAATGTTTCAAAATTTTCCAAGTATTTCGAGCTTCAAACCTGGACTTTTTCATAGACATTCAGGCTGGAAGGGACCCTGAAGGATGATCGAGTCCAGCCCCCTGCCTCAGGGGCAGGAAGTCAGCAGGGATCATAGGATCCCAGCAAGATAAACATCCAAATGTGCCTTGAAGGCATTCGAAATGAATGCTTGAACCACCTCCAGCGGCAGTCTATTCCAAACCTTGGGGGCTCAGACAGTAAAGAAGTTTTTCCTTATATCCAGCTTGAAATGGTCGTGGCACAGTTTGTGACCATTCGATCCTGTCATCCCTTGGGGTGCTCTGGTGAACAGACATTCCCCCAGATCCTGGTGAACACCCCTAATAAACTTAGGGGTGGCCACCAGATTGCCCCGAGCCTGCATTTTTCCAGGCTGAAGAGCCCCATGGCTCTCAGCCTCTCATCATAAGGTCTGTTTTCCTGACTTCTGATCATGCATGTGGCTCTTCTCTGCACCCTCTCAAGCTTCTCCACGTCCTTTTTGAATTGTGGAGCCCAAAACTGGACGCAGTACTCCAGCTGCGGCCTCACCAAGGCGGAGTACAATGGGAGAATGACGTCCCGGGATTTGCTTGAGAAGCATCTATGGATGCAAGCCAGCGTTTTGCTCACTTTACTAGCCGCAACATCACATTGAAGGCTCATGTTCATCTTGTGGTCAATTATGACCCCCAAGTTCCTTTCATCTGTAGTGCTAACCAGTGTACCACTGCCAAGCCTATAAGCATGCTGCAGATTTTTCCTCCCAAGGTGGAGAACCTTGCATTTTTCGGTGTTGAATACCATCAGGTTCTCATCCACCCATTTCATGAGCCTGTCAAGATCTGCCTGGATCACCCTCCTGTCTTCAGGTGTGGATACTTTACCCCAGAGTTTGGTGTCATTGGCAGACTAGGCCAACTCACTTCTAACACCAATGTCTACATCACTGATGAAGATGTTAAAAAGTATAGGCCCTAAGACAGAGCCTTGAGGGACTCCGCTGGTCACAGTGCACCACGATGATTGAATTCCATCAACCACCCCCCTCTGGGTCCTACCGTGGAGCCAATTCCCCAGCCAGCAAATCATGGTATGGTCAAGGTCACAGTTAATCACTTTTGCCAAGAGGTGATCATAGGATACCATATCAAAGGCTTTTTACAAGTTAAGATATATGACATCAATCTCTTCTCCCTTGTCCAGGTGATAGGTCACCTGGTTGTAAAAGGAAAAGAGATTGATCAAGCAAGACCTACACACAACAAACCCATGCTGGGTATCCCTCAGGATATTACTGTCAGCTAGTCTATTACGGATGGCCTCTTTGATAAATCTTTTCCAAGACATTCCCCGGGATAGAGGTCAGGCTGATGGGCCTGTAGTTTGATGGATCTACTTTCCTCCCTTTCTTGAAGATAGGCACCACATTGGCCTTCTTCCAATCCTCAGGCCCTTCAGCAGAGTGCCAGGAGTTCTCAAAGATCTGTGCCAGGGCTGAGCTATGATGCTTGCCAGCTTCTTGAGTACCCTTGTGTTTAAACCGTCAGGGCCGGCTGACTTGAAGGTATCTAGCCTGTCAAGGTGTTCCTTCATGAAGTCATCTTTGATGGAGGGTAAGGAATCTCCCTCACCTGGGCCTCCCTGACCCACAGTGGGCAGTGGCATCCCGTGGGACTGGTGAAAAACTGATGCAAATTTAGCAAGTTTGCTTTTTCACGGGCATTGGTTGTTGGGCTTGCCTGCAGGGAAACAGAAACTAAAGTAAGGAGATGGAGGAGGAAGGACTGCTCTGATATTGACTGTGTAGCTGGCCAGTGACCATGATCCTTCCCTGAGGCCCCTTCCAATCCCAGTGCTCTGGGGGAGGGATGGAAAAACATTTGCACCTTAACACATACACATCAAGAGTTTTGCTTCTTAGCCACTTGAGGTACAGGGGTTTCTGGGAAACTGCACCTATCTCCTTGAAACTTGGCAGGCTTCATGCCCTCAGAAGGGACTACCATCCCTGCTGTTTTCATTCAAATCAGGCAGGAAATAATAATGTTATAAGCAGTTTTGTGCTTCCCCATTATAGCCTATGGGCATAATATCAAAACAGCGAAACAGTTTCAATTAAACGAAACAGAACAGTACTCTGAAACAAAATGAAACTTGAAACAAAACACTGTCCCATCCAAATGGAAGTCAAAATGAAATGGTGCCATTTTGCACAGCCCTACTATTGACCCTTTTAAATATTGTCAAGAATAATGCATTTCTTCCAGTCCTCCAAGGCTTTTCAAATATTCCAGTTGACTGAAATTCAACATTAAAGATCCAGAGAGCTCATGATCTAGCATTCTTATGAACAAGTTATAGGCACTTGCTGATTTAAAAAGTGTCTAGCTTTGGTAGTTGATATTTCACATCCTCTCAATTTCCTGTTGCAGTGTTTTTGCATCATGATCATTTAATCTTCTTTTGATATGAATGCATCATTTGATTTTTTTCACAAATATACACCAATTATTTATTGATGATTGCTGCCTTTTCTGTATTACTGCCAATTCTGCTATGCCCATTTAGTAAATTTAATCAGCACCATGATTAAATTTCTTTTGTTCCAAATATACTCGGGGCGGGGGGGGGGGGGGGGGGGGGGGGGAGCACAAAACCCTTTCTTCTTTCTGATTTCCACTTTGCTGGCCCTAAATTTATTTTTATATCCTTCTGCTTCCAAAACCAGTTTTCTTGAATTCCATACATTTCATTTTTATTCTTTGCTATAAAATTCCCTTTCTTCCATTTGTTAAACATGGGATTTTAAAATGATTTTTATAGCTATTTTCACTCTCTCTTTAAGTGAGGTTGTTTGTTTTAAGCAGCATAGCTTTCACCCTTGATTATGGTACTGTGCCTCTTTGGATAGGCAGTAAAATATTGTTCAATAGTTTCCAATTATCATTCATTTTATTCGTCTGCTTAAATTCTTTCCCGCCCTCCCCCCAATCACATATGGCTCCTGATAATTTTATGCCTTGTGAAACTGGCCCTTCTAAAGCATATATTGATGGAGTAATTTTGATTTGATTTGATTCGTACTCAGAAAGTTAATTCTGTACCAATATACTACTAGAGAATAAAATGGAATAATGAATTATAAGAAAAATGTATTACTCTATTCAAAGATACTTTCTCAGGCCAGTTACCTCATATTCTCAAAGCAAAAAAACCCCCAAGAACAGGATTACCAAGCCAAGACAATTTTTTTTTTACTGACAATCTGAAAAGTTTTTACTGATGACCGGCCTTTTTAATAACATGTTTTATATAATGTAAATATAACCTATATGCAAGGCCCTGGATAAAGACCTCATTCAAATTTTGGGTTTACCACCAATCATAATAAAAAGTTTGGTTGCCAGTAAAAAGATGGTAGATTATCAGTTAAAAACAAATAACCCAGCCCCCCACCAACAACGCTAGGCAACTCTGCTCGACTGCTGAATGATTTTACACTATACTATTCTATACTAAGGTGGCCTGTTCCCTTAAGAGGAAGCAGAGCCAGCTTGGATGAGGGGTTGTAAGTATGTGAAGACTAATGATGGAGTGACTGACTACACGAGACGCTTAACTGTGCAGGAGCATAGTTTACTGTGCAGTAAGCACGTTCATGTGCACATGCACATTCTTATTTTGCAATAAACCTTGCTAAACTTGATTACATTTTCTACCTGCAACTGCAAGTAGCAATTTTACCTTCAATTAGTAACTGTGCCATAGTACTTGTGTAGATGACTGACCAGGAGCAAATCTGCTCCCAGTCAGCCATCCACCAGGGGCTGGCAGATTGCTCCCTGCCGCTGGGTGGTGTCTGTTCCCAGGGTAGGCTCTGCCACCCGAGTCCAGGTGGGAACTATGTCCCCCTGCCCCAGCAGCAGGGAGCTCCAAGTTCCCCGCTCCAAGATCCCCAGCCCATTCCCCACCCAGCTCTGTGCTCGTGCAGCAAAACAGGGAAAAATTTCCCCAGCCTCCACCCCATGTGCAGGGTGGGGTCTGGAAACTGTCCTGGTTAAGAGCAGATTGAGTATTTGCCCTGATTGAGTGTTTGAAGCACAGGGCTTGGACAGAGATGCAGGGGTAGGGTAGGTCCAAGATCCCTGTCCCAATCTGCAGATGGGGCTCATTGCTACCTGCATCAGGGAAGGGGCTGGGACCTGCCCCTCCACTGCAGCTTTTTCCAAGTCTCCTGCATCTGACTGGGGAGTCAGGGCCAGGAGCTCCCTGCTGCCAGGGCAGGGAGACATTGTCCCTGCCCCAGCAGCAGGCTGCCTCTGGGTGCAGGGTGTAATGTCCCAGCCCTGGCAATGAAATAGCCATCTCCTAGCCTGGTGCTTCCTGCCAACCCCTGGGCTAGCATCTAGGGGAGCCTAGAGCTCTGGCAGCAGGGTCCCATTGCAGGGATCTAGGAAGCAGGAGCAGTTAGCTGCCATTAGCAGCAAATCTACTCCCACTTCCCTGCATGTGGGGGTGCCTGCCTGAAAACATTTACTCACAAGTAGTTTACTTAGAGTAAACTGATCCTGAATCAAATGCATGTGTAGATGCTCCCAGTGGGAATCCAACCCCCCAGCAGGCATAACCAAAGGGAGGTGTGGAGGAGAAATGCTAGAAACTTCTAGACAAGGATGCCAAGTCTGCTGTGGGAAGGCTGGAGGACACCCTCTTGGTGTCCAGAACAATAAAGGTTTGTTGGGGGGAGGAGGGCTTGTTTCTTTGTTTTTGTTGGGGGGGGTTGTTTAGGTTGTTTTGTTTTGTTTTTTACTTTCTTTGTTTGTTAAAGAGCATGTATTACTGAGGCTTGTTAAGAAAGTTTGTGGAGCAAATGTCTGGTTAAAGATGTCCTGAGGTGACAAAACAATTTACCCTCCTCGCCCTCCAAGAGATTCTCGACTCACCCCAACATCCCTGACTGCATTCAGTAACATGCTGACCTCCCTGCCTTACCCCCAGTCTTACCCCTCTCCCCACTTTGTTCTTGCCTGGATGCCCAAAGAAGAACTACTACCTGTCAACCTGTGACCCAGCACTTTTACAGGCAGGAGATGGGTTATAACAGCACATGGCTTGTAGGGGAGTGGCTACAGGTTACAAAGCCCTGAGAAAAAGCTCTGTGCAGTGTACTTTGTTCCTACTCAGACACCATGTGACTCTTCTCTGCTTTCCCTATCCTTCAACATCTACTCTCAGAAATGGAGCTTCAAACATTCTGTGGTCACTTAGTGTTTTTACAGACAGGTCATTTTTAATAGATTTATCAGACAGGCATTTTAAAGGGGGTTTTTTTGGGTGGGGGGGAAGTTATGGTTTGGCCACCCAAAACAAGGTGGTTTGTTAACCCAAACCAAGAAGCAATTACCAAGTACAAATCAGTTCTCACATTTGAAAAATGCTCTCTCATAAGAAAATGTCTATGATGGGAATAGGCAGTGTCAGTAGCATAAACTATGGTTCGATGGGGACTGCTCAAAAGGTAAAGTTGACTATAGAAGCCTTGGAGAAATACAAGTCCAAAAATGATTGTTTTACATATGGTTTAAGCAGAGACTGTGGATTATTATTTCATTACCTGGATTAGCTTTTGTGACCTGCTTTGTCTGCTTTTCTTTTCTAGCTCTGTCCCCTCCTCCCATCTCTCTCTCTCCTCCTCCTCCTCCCCCCCCCCCCTGCTACCTTGTCCTTTGAATTTTAATTTCTCTCTCCTTTTATTCTGCATGTCCTTTCACAGCATCTGATTAAATGAACTGGAGTTCACAAAAGCTTATGTTTATATATACACACATACACATATATTATCCACACACACACAAATATATATGTGGATGTGTGTAAAAATCTGTATATACCTATATCTATATATAGATATTTAGTTAGACTATAAAGGTGCATAGCTACCCTGCCTTCATGCTATTTTCAATATTATTTTAATCCAACAATATTAAAATAAAATTACAAAAAAATTAATGGGAAGAAAGAAGCATCATCTGTGGCTATTGAAGGAACAGATAGCCACAGGGAAAATTAAAAATATATTTTTTGGAATATTATAGCCAGAGGAACAAAATATTAGCTTAATTCCTGTCACATGCATTCCTGAAGATATTTTTTTATATTATATTTTTAAAACAAATTTAACAACTTACTCCAGATGGTGAGGTAAATGATGGCTTCTTGCTGAAATAAATGTTGTCCAAAAACAGATTATTATCTCATCTCTGAATCTCAAGTAAAATCATATATATCCTTAATGGGCATGTCTATATGAGACACCATAATGTGCAGTAGCCATTTTACTGTGCATTAGTGCATCATGGCAAAAAATGTGCTAATGTGCAGTAGAATCAGTCTAGTGCACATTAAGCATCACAAAAAACAAAAAAAACCCAAACAAACAAAAAAACCCTGTTCACCTTTGCTACTGCACATTACCATGCGCTAATGTGCCCTTATATAGTACCTCATATTAGATATACTAAACTTAATGCACAGTAGCAAAGGCATATTAACAAACATATAGATGTGCCCAGTGAGTAATGGAAAGGCTCCTCACCTTGATTTCTGGCCCCCTGCCATAAATCTTCAAAATAATTCATTAAGCGGTGGTGTCAACTGTACAAAAAAAATGAAAATAATTTTTTTTAAAGTTATCTAAAGTATTGGATTGAGAATACAATATTCCTAATTTTTTTAAATGATGATAAATGATATTCTACATCATGGCATCCTATTTGTCTTATGTGTGTTCTAGCCGAAATATTTGGGGGACATTTACTTTTTAATCTTCAAACATGGATTTCTGAAAATAATGTTTTGGAAGAAGACGGGTCAGTTTCAGAGAAGACTATGCTTGCATGGACCATTGCTTAGTGTTGCACTATTTAGCATCTATGTATGTTAAAAGATGAAATAATTTATATGTAGCCCGCATAGTTCTAAAGGAAGCTTTTGACTCCATAGACAAATTCAAATTCTGTAAGAAAATGGTAGCATCAATGAATGAATTTGTACTACAATTCCACTATCAAATGCGACATCTAGGGTGCCTTATGGATGGCCTAGTGGTGCTCTGTCCAATAGTTCCCAAATAAGACAGGGAAACACCAAGGCTGTTTGCTTGCTTCCCTACTTCTTAGTCTATTCTAGAATTATTTAAAACAAGAACTAATAGGGAATCAATTCCATGAACCCATGATACTGAGTGACCCTATCCCTCTCTTGTTTTATGCAGATGATTCACAATCCCAAACAGGATTCCAATGGTTATCAGATGCTTTTCAGCAGTATTGAACTTCAAATAACTTGGGAATCAACAATACTAAATTCACGTTTTGGCTTTTGGCTTTTTGGGGGGTGTGAAAGGAGGAATTGAGTTTGATTTTTACAGAAAAAGAAATTACAGGTGGTAATATATTTTAATTCATACCTGAACTTGAATAAGCACATTGAAAATGTAAGAACTAAAGCAAAACTGGCCTTGGATATCATTTTATACTTTTATAATAAGACAGGCTGCAGGCTGGTACTGGCAGAACAGAAGGTCTATATATCTAAGGTAGAGTCCATTTTATTCTCTGGAGCAGAACAATTGAGTGTTGACCTCATGGCTCATTCAAAAGTAGAAAAGATCTCAAATTACTTTTTAAGGTGGCTTTTATCTCTGCTTAAGTCTGTGGTAGAGGGGCTCATGCACTCTGAAACAGGACAAATTAATATGAGCCCTTGCTTAATTAACTATTCTAAATTATTGAATAAAAAATAGATTTTCTGCTAGTACTTTTTAGTTCTGCAAACAATTCTCCTTTATTTGTCTGCTGTCTAGCGTATTTTTTTTTGTTTGGGACACAACACTTTATGTTAAAAGAATTGTCTATAATTTTGGGAAATTCCAACATGTTTTTGTACAGTCAACATAAATCTCTAGCATATGTCACTCAGGTTCAAGTCTGACTCAGCTTTTTCCCCTCTATATGCTATAAATTAGTGTTTAAGGAGCTCATCATTCTGTTTTCTAGGGTAATCTGTAGAGAGAGCATATGCTTTCTTCATTTAGAAGATTGATCTATAGCCATTCAAGAACTCAGATAGTTTCCTGGCTTGTGTGTAGGCAATCAATACATTTCTTCTTTTTAAATGCTTCTGTGTCTTTATTTTGGCCACAGCATCTTAATTTTGTACATAGTTGGTGCATCTGCACATCCAATTAGCACACAGCAACAAACTTGGATGCAGTTTGCACCTAAGTTTATTGCTCCTGGGCATAGCATTTATACATGCACCAGGGACCACAGCATGTTTGAGCCGGGGTGGAGCAGTATTGACTAAAAGAGAGTCCGGGGGCTGGCTTTCAGCCTGTCAGCCTAGGACTGCTGTGCCACTGCTCAAAGTGCTGCAGAGTGGCTGACTGGGGCATGGCGGTGCTCCAGTGTCAGGCTAGCTGCACCCAATGAATACTTATTTCCTCCTTTACCTTGCCCTTTTCTTGTTAATATATCTCTATCTGCCAATCTGTTCCCAAGAAGACCAGCACCCTTTCCACTGTCATGGAAGTCATCCAAAACAGACAGCCCTCACTTACCCATAAAAGGTGGACCAATGATCAAAATAACAAAAATGGAAATATTACCTTGTTCATCCAAAAAAAAGAAAGACAGAAACTCTATCGATCTCTGTTAAGATTCTGTTCTTCATACCCCTCCTTTACTGTCCCTTTTGAAAACCACCAAGTTTGCAGTCCGTACCATGTTAAATAATTTATCTCCGTTATAATCAAATTATTAAAAACCATGTCACTCAGATCTTATCCAATTAAGTATAACCCTAGACTTTCTTTTTGCAAAATTCCATCAACAAATCTCTTGCTTAATCAGAATGTGTTTCCAAATCTAATTTGCATTGTTAACCACAGACAACTGAAAACTAGAACAAGTTGTTTAATCTGTTGACCAAAAACAGGTGGAAGATTTGTGTTTTAAATTTCATTGTTTTTCCATTCTGAGAGTTTTGTTTTGCATTTTATATGCCTTTTTCTAGCCAAGTTGCTGCTTAATAAACCAAGGAGATATTGATTTGATTGGAACTCTCTCCACATGGAGCTTATGGGCATGTGTAGAAGAAACAGGGGCCCTAAATTGAAGCAGCGGGTTTTTAAAAATACCGCCTCAATTTAGGGCGATGTAAACCCCCATGTCGTGTACACCCATGTCTTACCTGCCTCTCCAGCAGCAGGGAGGGGTGGGCTAGCTGCCAGTGGGGGGTGGGGGGAGCTGGTGCTTCCCTCCACAGCAGAGGTGGGCCCTGCCATGTGGCACCCACCCACACCAGCAGGCACCCAGCTTGGACAGTCCCAGGGGGCACTGCAACCACAGAGGGAAGGATTGGGTCCCCACACAGCAAATGCAGGCTCCCAGTTGGGGAGGGAGAAGGGAAACCAGGCTCACTGCTTTCCTCCCTACCCTTCTTCGGTGGAGCCTGCATTCCCGAGCTGCTGCCAGGCTGCCTGCATGGGGGCTGCCTGCACAGAGCCCAGTGCTTCACTCCACATCTGTAGGGCAGCAAATTAAAACTCCTTGGAGGTGTTTTAGTTTGCTGCACCCCAAAGTTATTTAAGGTGCATTATGAAACCAAATGTGCTACAGCTGCTGGAATTAATGCTCAATATGCTGACAACACGTGCATATAGATGATAATAGTCTTAACACATACACAATAAGGATCATAATTGCAAATGTTACCTTCTGCTTTCTTACTTATATTCAATTCCAGATCAATCAAAAAAAGACAACCTGGACAGCTCCTACTTGATGATTTTAGCAGACCATAAAAGGTTAGATTGTATGCACAGGCATGAATTATGGCAGGTGCTGAACTTTATAGCCCAGAGGGGAGCTCCAGAAGCCCCTATACTCTTAGGGTGCAGACAGACATAACAATTGAAATATTTGAAGTGTCACTTATTGGGAACCAATTTACAATTGTCCCGGGTCAAAGGTGCCCTCACATATGCTGCTAAGGGTCCTATGTAGAGCTGTCACTTTTTAGTCATTTCAGTGCTGTCAAACCACCAACAGGGGTAGTAATGAGTACCTAGCCCAATTGCAATTTTCTACTCCGCCATCTTCTCACCAGCACTGAACTCAATAAAGACCCATTTCTGAAATTTACTGGAATCTATATGGTAGTATCTAGGTGTGTCCCACCTACATGAGAGTGCCTAGGTGGATCTGTAGTAGGTAGTGCAGAGGGATAGGAAAGAGGCTGCCTAGACCCCTGCTTCTGGGTCCTTGGGAGCTGGATGTTCTGAAGCTGCCAGAGCTTTGCAGCTTTTAGGCTAGGGACAAAAATGATACATAAACCAGTATAAGTGATTGGAAACTGGTTCAAATTCGTAACACAACAGAAATTCAGTACACAAATTGCTTTTGAAATGGCCAAAACTGGTTTAAGATAACCTGGATGTATGTAGTATCAGACTTCAATGATTTAGGTTAAATTGGTTTAATGAACTTCTGTCCCACATCTCCTCCAGTTTCAAGTTGACTCACAGTCCCCTAGCATCCCAGGATGCTTTGCACCTCTCCTGCAAACCACTCCTTCCAGAGTGGGATGGATAGCCTTAGCCCAAGCTGTCTGCTCCAGCTAAGCAAGGAGGCATGCTCTAATGCCCCCCCTCCCCCTCCCCTTCACCCTCACTCCTGACCTGGGCCACTGCAGATATATGGATGCATTTCCAGAATCAAAAGTGAATGCCCATTCACTTACTGTTCAGTTCAATCTATGCAATTAGACTAACCTGCAAAGATTGAATCGATTCTGCCTCAGGATTTTTGACTGTCTGTACTGAGCCTTAAAGAGCACTTGCCCCCAGACCACTGGAAACTGAACAGGGTTCAGTGCATTCTAGGCTTATTTAGGTGTGAATGGCTCCCTGCTTTTGTATGCCTGGAACTAGGGACTCAGGGGACAGTTCTCTGCTGCTGCTCCCACATATTTTTGGCCAAGTGAGTTCCTCCTCTTAGTGACAATGGAGTCCTTGGACAGCCCCAGGAGCAGCCAGGCACGCAGAAACAACCAAAGCAAAAGTTTCATTCACCCACCACCCTGTACTTCTTTGCCAGGACCAGGTAAAATCTGACCCATAACTGGGCATCTTTATGCTATTATATAACAATAAATAAATAAATAAAAATCGCCTTCACCATTCCCATCAACATAAGGAAAAGTCATTCTTCATCACTTAAAAAGATAAATTATTTCAGTAGAACTGAATTCTGTCTCCTCATGGGTTTTTTGCAATTGATTTATGTATGCAAATTGTATTTGTATAGGTTCATTTTTAAATAAATGTTCATCAGAAATGTTACAGAGTCTGAGAAGAAGCAGTTCATGATTCATTTCTAATTTCAACCTGCTGTAGATTTCTTTTAGGTAATGAAGACTGTCTTCCCTTAGAGTGTGTCAACAGGAATTTTTATTCATATTATAATTTTGGCATTTCCAATTTATAATTTTTTCATGTCTCCATGTTTTCATTTTAATTGGGTTCCACTTTCCAGCAGATTAGCACAAAAAATGCCAGCTTGTACTTCTAACCCTTTTATTTCACAACTCTGAATGTACACACGACTTTGGCATTAAATGTTGAGCTATTCATTTTTTGCAGAGCGAAGAGACAGAGATTGCATTTATGGCTATTGAAAGAATTTGACAAATATAAAAGGAGTATTTGTGCATGACTACATTTTAAATATGATCAAATGAGTTTCTTTTTTATTTTAAGACCCTATTTAAATAGAAAATATTTGCAATTTTTTTTTTAAGTTTTGTATTTATATTCCTCAGGATACAGGATAGATTGCTGCTGTCTCTCTCCATAGACAGCTTTCCATTTCTGTGAATCTGACTTTATTGGTATAGGAATAATTCAGTTCATAGACTCAGGCCATGTCCAGACGAGTACAGACATGTGGTATGTTGTGCTGCAGACCCATCTGTAGTGCCACACACTGCACATGCAGGCATTGTCCGTGCTGCTACCTTGCAGCGCAGGGGGTGGGAGGGTTGACTACAGGAGATTCCAAGATTAAAAACAAAAAAAACAAAACAAAACAAAAAAAAACAAACCGGTGCCTTAAAAAAGTAGGGCAGTGCATGTGACAGCAGCACATGCTGACCAAAACTGGAGCTTGGCCTGCCAGAGCCACGGTCCAGTTGCCAGCCAGGCTCCCAGCTGCAGGAGTGCTGCAGCTGCAGCTGCCCGAGGCCCCCCAAGGCCCCAGATAAGACTGCTGGAGCCAGCACAGTTGCTGGCCCCTGACTCTCCTACCCCACCCAAGGTAACCTACTGTGCACCAGAGGGTGTATGGCATGGGTATTCCCTAGGGACAAGAAGCAGCGGCACAGGATGTGCCGCTGCTTCTTGTCCCCGGGGAGGCGGGGGAGAGAGAATGTCCGTGCTTGTGTGGCTGTGGCCAAAGAGTTGGAAGGTACCTAGAGGGTCATCTAGTTCATTCCCTGCACTAGTAGAGAATTCAGTATTCTTTAGGTATGCTAAACAGACAACTACACAACCTGTCCCTCAAAGGCTCCAATAAAGGGGTTTCCACAACTTCTAACCTTCTGCTTTCCAACCCCTTTCTCATCTTCACCACTTCCCCGTGAAACTTCTTCAGTTTCTCTCCATTCTTCATATAATCCAATGCCAAAATTGCACACACTAGTCCAGTTAATGCCTAGCCATCAACCCCTAGAATGGTAATTTCATGTCCAGTGTCTTGTGCAAAATGCTTTTGTTAAGGCAAAATAAAGCTGTCTTTTCCTTTTCTTTGTGACAGCATCCTACTACTGCCTCCTGCTGAGTTTGTGATCTATCATAAACCCTAGGATCCTATTGTGAAGCCAGTAATCCCTCATTTTCTATTTGTGCATGTATACTTTTTTGCAATATGCCTAGCACCTTATATATGTGTCTGCCAAATTTCATTTTGTGGTCTATAACCTGGCTTTCCAGTTTATTCAGATCCCTTTGAATTTTAGTCATCTTTTCCCTCAAAGGGGCTGAAACATCTCACAGTTTTATGTCATCTGCAAATTTGATCATTATATATTTTTATTCCTGCATCAAAGTCTTCAGTACAATGTTAAACAGCACTGGACGTAGGTTTTTATGGAACCCCATGTGATGCCTCCTGCCAGCCTGACATCAATCCATTATTTATTTTGCTTGAGTTGTAGTCAGCCAATTATGTACCCCTCAAAGGGCAATTCTGCCCAGCCCACATTTCTCCAGGTTTCTTCTAAGAATGTCCCATGGGACTGTATCCAAAACCTTACCTAAAATCCAGTTATATTATTTCCAACAGTTTCCCATTATCTAGCAAACTAGTTACCATATCAAAAAAAGGAAAGAAAGATATAATTTGTTTTTAACAAATCCATGTTAGTTCCTAGTAATTACTTGCCACCCTCCAGTTATTTACTAACTAACTGACTGCTTATTGATTGATCCAGAAACTTTCCAGACATTGAAGTAAGAATGACCCTGAGTCCATTTCTTACTTTTTTTTTTGAAAGATGTTAGTTCTTCCCCAGTCCGCTGAAACCTCACGTGCTAGCCAATGTTTAAGTATCGTGGACAGTGGCTTGGAATGTCTTCACCTAGTTCCTTCATCAGCCTTCCACTTTGTATAAATGAATGTGAACACTCTGGTCATTAATTTCCGCCCCCCCCGCTGCCCCCTCCTTCTTCCTCCAATGAAGATAGAAGCAAATAGTTATCGAACAGTTCTGCCTCCTTTGTGTCTTCAATTAAAATCTCACCTTCTCCACTGGCCAGCAGACCACGTTTCCCCATTTTTCTTTTCCCCAGGACATGTATAGAACCTCTTCTTGTCTTTTTTATTTGCCAACTGCAACTCATTCTTCTCTTTTGCTTTTCTGATTTGGTCCTACATGTTTGTAGTATTCTTTCATATACTTCCTTACTTACAGACCTTTCCTTTCATTGCCTGTAGTCTCTTTGAATTTCAGAGAATGAAGAAGGCTCTTACATAGCTACCTCTGTCTCTGACATCTTCTGGGACCTTGTGTACTACTGTTTCTCTGAAAATTTGCCTTTTTGCAGTCCAGTGTCCTTGTTTTTCTGCCCTTATGCTAGAATTTATGATTCTATGGACAGGAAAGCATATCACAATTACTCCTTCTCAAATTTCTAGCCATAATACTACGAAACTGGTTTGTAACCAGTTCATCCCCTGAGTCAGAAGCTGGTCCAAGATATTTGACCCCTTGGTTGTTTTCTCAACTTTCTGAAACAGAGTTGTCTTCTACCGAAGTTAAAAATTAGATGGATATTTTATGTTTTTGCTGCATTTTCTTTCCAACATGTACAAGGGAAGTTAAAATATTTCAATATGTGAGAATACCTTTTTTAGGAAAGACATTTATCCAGCAACATTTTGCTCCCTGCAACAGGACTGGGTCCCAGAAATGGCTGTGATGCCCCCTGGTGGCCAACTCCTGCCTAGCTCTGCCACTAAGCTACCCTCCCTTTGCTCTTACCTGCCACACCTTGGTATTCATTAATAACATTTGGAAAGGGAGCTTGCCCAAGGGTCTTAGCATGAGCCTTGGCCTATTTTCTGGCCACTGGATCCCTTTCAGCTCTCAATCTATCCTTACGTTAGAAGGGCCCTACTGGCCCGTACTTGCCTTATAGCCCAGGTGCCTATGGGCTATCCACAGCCTCCCATCTCCCCTGCAGCTGTATCTATGCCTCACAGATGTTACCAATCATTCAGTGGGTGCTCAGGCCCCACATCTCCACTCTATTCAGGCCTCCTTGTCTTTTCTCAGTTTCTGCCCCTTTTGGGGCTCAGGTTGTTATTTCTTTGTCCACTTCTGCCCCTCCTGGGCTATCAGCCCTGGCCCTAGCTCTACCCCTTGGGCTCCCTCACCCTTTATCTTCCCCCTTGTTTTCACCTCTCTCGAGCTGTGGTTCCACCCCTCTGGGCTACAGACTCTTGGCCCTGGTTCTTGTCCTTTGGTCTGTGGACTCCCTGGCTCTGGTTATTCTTGCCCCATTTAGACTGTGGACCCCTGGCCCCAGTTCTTGCCTCTCTTAGGCTGTGGTTCTACCCCTCTGGGCTACAGGCCCCTGGCCCTGGTTCTCACCCCACCCAGGCTGCAATTTTGGGGCACTGCATTCCAGTTTCTCTCTCGCTCTTCTAGTCTTACTTTCCCTGGCAGGAACCTATTCTGCGTCTTGGGCCCCAGCACCCTGGTAAAGCTCCCCAAAACAGTCATGTACCACTCTGGCACTACTGGGATCTCCCCTATCAGTCCCAAACCAAGTCCCCCAGTTATAACAATAATCAAAACATAAGAACACTGGCTACCACTCAAACGATAACCCTGCTGGCCATATAATGAACCTACCCCTTTAAACCTTCAGTCCCTTACTTCATCTTCATGGCAGACAGCTCTCAGTAAGTCTCCCAGTTGCAGTTCCTTGAGTGAAGAGCTCCTTCCCCAGGTAACTTGCAGTCCTTAAGGCAATTAGCTCCCAGCCAGTCACTCCTGTAGGAACCTTTCAGGGTACAGCACCTTCTCTAGCTACCTACAGGGCTGGACTGACCCCTAGTTCAAACTTTGGGCTTTTATACTGCTTAAGCCCTGCCCCTGCAGATCAGGTGACTCTGCTTCACCAACTGGAGGGATTGCTTATCAGGACCTGCTATCTAGAGCATTTATGGATGTGCTCGGGAGGGGCACTTTAATTAGCGCAGCTCCCAGAGCTGCACTAATAAAAAGCACATGGAGAGACTCATGTATCAGTGTACCTGCACTGAAAAATGGTAGCAGAGCACTTTGAACTAAAGCTCATTGAACAAGCTTTAGTTTAAAGCACCCTGCCACCATTTTTTCAATGCAGGGACGGTGATACATGTGATGCTGAAGTCTGCTGGAGGGTGCTAATTACCATGCTCAAGCAGACTCAATTAATCGAGTCTGCTCCAAAGCACTAGAATTACAATGCTTCAGAGCAGCAAAGTGCTGGGGAGTTTAGAGTTACTGCTCCTTTGTTGCCTGGGTACCCTATTGTCTTATGGCAACAAAGCAGCCCCTGCACTAGGCACTCCTAGCCTTTGGCACCTAATTGCCTGCCTTTTTCCAACCAGCTCGCTCTGAGCAATATTCCCTGGGCTGGCTGCTGGTGTTCCCCTTCTCCTTAATGCGCAGGTTTCTGTCTAGGTGCTCCCTGGCTGCCTACTCCTTTGCATCTGACCTTTATTCTGCTGCGAGGCCTCTGTCTGTTGCAAGTTTTTCCTTTAAAGTAACAAGAGCATTATTCTCTGTTACACTCCCTCTACCTATCCCCGACTTCCTTGCCACCCTCAACTTCTCTTTATAAAGCAAATTTAACCAAAGATGAAAATCCAAAAGATAGCGAAATTAAAATAATTTTAATTTTGCAGAAATTATAGTCATTGTGTTCCTTGCAGTTCTATTTAAGATGTGAATTACTTTTAACAAAGAAATAATAATAATTATAGAATAAAATCACTTTCTGACAACAGCGTGGCTTCATTTTACTGCATTTTTAATAATTCTTCCCATAGGCTAGGTATAGACATTCAAAAAGCTGAGGAGGAAGCAATTTAAGTTACGTGGTTCTCTGTAAGCAGCCTAAGTTAGATGGGTAGTGAACAGAATACATGTTTGCCCTTTGGTGGGGAGTGGGGGCATGTAGGCTGCCTGTACTGGCCAAGTCTAGCAGATTGAGGGCACTCCTTAATTCTTCCCAGCAGGCTCCATGGTTTCCTAGACTGCCAGACACTGGCAAGTGCCCAGGCCAACCCTGGATGGCTGCTGGGCATGGGAAAGCCCATGGGAAAGCATGCACACAACCCCCTGATGTGGACCCTCCCCTGCACCCAGTCCTAGGCTTTGAGGAGAGGCCCAGAGTGAATCCCCTCTCTCGTGACTTGCATAAGCCTCAAGTGTTTCATGTGGGCAAGACCACAGCCAGAGAGGCTGCCCAGGAGGTGCCTGGTCATCCAAGATGTCCTGGTTAGCCACTTCCTCCATCTTGTCAGTGTGCAGGAGGTGGTCATTGGCTTCTACCACATGGGCTGCCCCAATTATATGGGGGGCAGGTGGATGGGCTGTGCTATCCTTCCCCCATTCTGAGCTCTCCTGTGCCCCTTTGGGGCTGTTCTGGAACTTCTTAGGAGGTGTATACTAGAGCAGGGGGAAAGCAGGTCAGCTTGATGAGAGGGTTGGTGTCACTGACAGCCCTGACATTGGGCTCCAGGCAGCCCAGTCCTAGTCCCCTCATCTACCACTGCCTAGCAGAGTAGGCCACACCAGTAACATTTCTGCTTCCCTGGACCATGTGTCACTGGCTCCCTTCTATCACTCTTCCTGCCCCAGGTCCCCTTCCCACACTGTTAGCTCCCAATCAAGGCATTCTCCCCTGCACTGGTATCCAAGAGTCCCTGTATCAAGGCACAGCATGCTACAGAGCACTGGGCAATAGACTGTCATGCCATTGCCACCCAGAAAGGTTACAGGTTCTCTGCAGAAGGCACTACTGATGCCAGTCAGGGGTGTGGACAAAAAGTGGTTCAGGACCTCTCCATAAATTCCCTCTCCAGGGCTGTTGGTGGTCTGTGAGCTCTACAGTGACCTGGGTTGCCTCCTTCAAACAGAGGATGGCCACCTCAAGCCCCAGTTCCTTTGACCCAGCAGCCCAGGCATAGGTATCCCCTAGCCTTACCATGCCCCACCCTCCACACATTGAGTCTTTCCTCATGCCAGTTCCACAGCTCCTGGCACCAAGAGTCAGTGTGTACACAAGGAACTTGAAGGATTCAGCACTGTTCAGCACTAAAGCCGGCAGCATCTCCTCCTTGCTATTTCAACAACTCGTATGGACATCCCTTATGCATTCTGCAGCTGTGCAGCCCTCTGGCCTTGGACTGCCATCACTTCTACCATGTACTGTCCTCCCTCACACAGGTGAAATCTCTGTAGTTAGGGAAGACACAGAGCCATTGTATGAAGTTGCAACTTTTGATGATAAAAATGAAGCAAAATAAGAATCATCTCAGACCCTCCTAGCACTCACCTGGGCAGTCATACAGAGACACTGAGGGAGCTATTGTGAGTCCCCTGTCTGGATACTTCCCCTACCCAGAGGATCACTTAGACTACATTATGTGTAATGTCTGTACCTAGCCCTATAGTCAAAACTCTGACTGAAATCAGGGGATTGAAGATTGATTGAAGGCTTCAGAAGGCCATGTATGCAGCATAGCTGAAAAAAATACAGATTCAGATCAGCCAAAACTAAAAGTGATACATTCTGTGATTCATACTTTCTAACGGCTTTGAACATGTTCACACATGCAGTTTCCCATTCTTCTGGCATACTTCAACAGCTTAGCAGTTGCCCTTACAGAAAAACCTATGAGGCAAAACTAATCATGGGATGAATTCAAATATTTTTTTAAAGTTTAGCTATTACAGTTTTTAATAGAAACATTTTGCCTTTTTACTTCAAAACAATGTTATGCTAAAAATCTCATTTACATTTATATTTTTAGGGAAGCTTTCACAAAAAGAAAAAGGAAAGTTTAATTTCAGGTAAAAAATGTTGTTTGGCCTAAAAAGGTATATTTTTTCTCCTTTAATTTCCAGGAGGAAAATGAAAAATAAATCTTTTTGAAAGCAATGGAAACAATTGCAAATCAGCAAATCACAAAAAAAATGTATTTTTGTACAACCTAACTTGAAGCCATCATATTGAGGTATCATCAGTCATTCATCTAGACCCTTTGTTTTCCTGTACTTTTCTACCTGAGCACCATATTTTCAAACACACACTTAAGTTTAACCATTTAAAAACATACTTAAAAATCTAAAGAAGTCTTGATTTTTTTAGAGTTCTTTACTTCAATGTAAACTATAGACACTAGCCTTTATTTTGGTATACTATCACTATATTTTCTTTATATTTTACCGTGAAAAGGACTACTCACCTATTCTGCTAGCTGATAGTGCTTAGTAAAATGGTGGCCTCCTTATTTTTAAATCTGCAAATCATTTTCCTTCCCCTTTAGTTATGGCATGTTGGCATAAAATGGCATTAAAATGACATTATGTCAAAATGCTTAGGTTTTCTTATGTTCCTATTTTTCCAGTATTTATGTACGTTCACACATGAATGTTTACTATTCCTCTGGCATACTTCAGCAGATTAGCAGTTGCCCTTACAGAAGCCTATGGGGTAAAATATATAAATGTTAATAATCTCCTACATGCATATTTACACTAGGAACTGTTAAAGCTTTAAAATAGCTGTCACTGACTCCTCACCCAAACATTTCAGTCCCATGTCCATTCCCCACGCACTTTTACGATGCAAATTCTCAGTCAGAGACGACTCCAAACTGAGAAAGAAAAGGACTGACATTGTCAGCACAGAGGAGTTTGGATTGTGGGGTACAGGGAAGGTGGTTTTGAACCTTTTAACCATAACATTGACATTTAAACCAAATCTTCTAGAGAGATTTTGTAAGGTCCTAAAGGTTCTTTTTTTTTAAAGAACAGTTAATATTAGTACTAATAGTGTTGTTCAATATTTGCCCTGTGTAGAAGTACCAATTAGATAGGAATTCCTCATAAAATATGTTCATATGTCACAATGCAGTGGTGCACAATTTATTCAACTCTTACATTATATCATTATGATGTGTTAAAAGTAACAGAACAATGTATTTTAAATTTTTAATTTCTGTTTAGTTATGGTTAATACACCTAATCTTCCTTTCTAGATCCAAGTGGTTCCTGTTTGTAAAGTGCCAATTTGTATTTGAATCAAAAAGGAGACACTTGGATCCAGAAAATAGAATAAACCCTCAATATAGAACTGCTTTCAAGAAGAAGGTAAGATAGAGGTGTGCCTTATAAACTGACTGAATCAGAGCTGCACATGCTTTTATGAGCCACAGCTCACTTCATCTGATGCATCTTATGAAGTGAGCTAGGCTTCACAGAAGTTTATGCATCTCTGATTCAGTTTGTCTATAACATGCACCTCTACCTTCCCTTTTGCCTGACTTCATGCTAACACAGCTAACTACTTCTTTCTTCTCATGCCTGTTTTCAAGATTAACTTGTATTCTTTTTCTAGGACCAAAAAATGATTTAGATTTTTGGAATGGCTTCACTGGGCTAGCCTGGCAAGGAGTGGACTCAAACTTTAAAATGTTGAAACTGTTGCAGACCTACACAGCCTGTGCCTGGATGACCCTTATTCCTCTTAGATCTGCAGGTTCTGTTCAGAACTTAAGAAACACACATGGGTTTTGGGAACCGTTTAGCTTGGTGGGAAGGGGGTTGGGGGTGAGAGATAGGAGATGTTTAAAAAAAGAACCTCGCAAAGATTTCTTCTTCTTTCATTCTCTTTCCTTAGGTTCTCACACAGAAGGAAGATTGTTTCCACGTTTTATTATTTTCCTCTTATATTTTAAATAATAACAACTTCATTAAAGAACTATTCAAGATTCGTCACTGGGCTCAAAATTGATCAGAAATTGATAGAGAAAACAAACTTATTCCTACAGAAGTCCTATTGGATGTGAACTTGCACAACAAAGTATAAATGCCACAAAGACTATCATTAGACATAGCATGTAACTAGAAAATGAACAGAACTGTTATCCATCTATGACATACTCCTTAGTAAGATTCTGCACTCTTCAAGATGGATATAATTCACACATGACAAAAGCTACTGAAACAGAAAACTGCTTTTAAAGAAAGTGCCTTAAGGTTAATAGTGAATCAAGTTCTTAGTAGATAACATATTTGCAACTTCAGCATAAGTAAATTTAGTATGACTGGTTAAATACTGAAAAAAAACCCTAAACTGTTCAGATCTCTTTTGATCTTTAATTTCATTGCAAATATCTTCTCACACAACCCCAAGCATTTCAAGCATCTTTAGAGTCTAGCTGTGATGAGTATTCACATGGATTTGAATTGTGTTTTCTATAGGCAAGTCTCATAGCAGTTGATTAGCATAACTATGCTCAAATTCCTGACAGAGTGAAAATAATATGATAATTATTTTAAACGGCCATTTCGTTACTAAAAATGCAGATCTCTGATTGAATATAATGATTTAATATATATTTGTCAGGGATAAAGACTGATCTCCTTTCAAATCATTGGGGGAAATGTGGTAAATAATTTGTGACAGCAGCAGTGTCGTGGAAGTGTGATTATTTTTTATGAGAAAATTTCTGTGCTATGAATTGTGAAATAACATTTCTTGTCCTTTACAACTTGTTTTAGCAGCTTCCAGTCAGTGATTGCTGAGACAGATTTCTTTTACTGAAGTTAAAAAGGAAGATTGCTTTTTTGTTTCAGAGTGATAACAATTTCATTACAACCTTCAGGTCTAAGACTTATGCTACTTTTGGTTGAGATGGAATATTTTATTGAAAATAAGTGATGGACAAGCTAAAATATCATTTGGGAAATGAAAACTGCAAAGAAAAGTTCAAGAGCAATAAGGGGTCTAAAAGTGAGATGCAGTATTATGAGAGCAAACAACGCTGAATTGCAAACAGTTTTGAATGAAAGGATGTTCAGAAAAGCACAGTATTGTGTATTCTGTAGTCCAATATCAAGGAACAATCTTAGACTATTAAGATAGATATCCAATGTATGACTTTGACTACTGAATTAAAAGAAAAATGGATGGTTTTAGAATGTGCAGAGGCAACTGTACTATGACATTTGAGTTTAGTGATTATCATTGCTTTCAAGGGACACTGCAATATGGAGCAATGAATGAATGACTTTTATAGAAACTTATTGGTAGAAGATGTATGAGCAATAGATATTTAGTGAAAAGATATTATCTGATTCTACTGTACTTCTTCTACATTCGCCACTCATTTTGCCACTCCTTTGAGTGGCTCTTAGTTCATCATAGATCCCCAAACAGCTGCTGTAATCATTCAAAATTTATTTTACCAAGAATATATGTGTGTTCATCAGATTCCTGATATGGTTCTTCCCCTGCCAATGGTTCTTGGGTTTGAAAAGTGTTGGGAAGGCAATGAGCCATTCTATGTATCGATGAGGCATGCCAGTACATGTTTGATGGGAAGATTAAACACTTTCTGTTGTCCTTCTGTAGCAGAATGTGCAGTATGAGTTCTGAATATTTAAATTCCCTTATTCCTCCAGCAGCAGCCATTTGCACTGGAAATGAGACTGTGATAGTCACTTTTAGCTCAGTGTTAAAACTAGAGATATAAAATGAGTCAAACAAAATTAGGTTATCCCTAATCAAAGCCAAATTTTGTGGCAGCTGGGCATCAGAAGTAGCAATGACAGTGACAATATCTGAATGGAATTTGAGTGGGAGTTCTGTTTCAGAGAGGAAGCTGTGGCTGCCTAGGGATAGGGCTTGTGGATGCTAGAGAATAAGAAGGCCTGTCTGGCTTGGATTTGGCGGTGCAGCTTTAGTTTGGGAGATATTTTTACAGGCTCATTTCGAGGAGGAAGCTGATTGTGTCTGATTGTAGGTGATTGTGGTTGACTAGGGCTGAAGGTGGGGCTTGCCTAAGCAGAAAGCCTAGGTTTACCAGATCAAAGCAACGGAGGAGCAAAGTGACACAGGACCAGCACGTCTGAGTGAGGAGTTCAGTGCGGGGTTTGCCCAGCTACTTTCTTTCTCTATAAGCTTGCTGAATGAAAGCAGGTGAAAGAGGAAGAGGGATAGCAGGAGATGAGGAAGAAGGAGGTATCAGGAAAATCCTGGCATCCTTTCCTCTGTCTGTACCTGTGCAGTCTCTGTCTAGGCATGACTCCCGACCAGAGGCTTCCATCCAGGTTCTGGCCTGGCTTTGCAATGACTGTGGCCTGCGTGTCCCTAGCAGGGACAGCCAGGTGTCTCAGTTGTAATGAGAAGTGCCTCTCCTCCTTTTAGGGATCAGGTAAGGGAGCCTCAGGAGGAGATCAGCTCAGAAGCATCTGTGACCATGATGCTTTTCATTCCATCCAGGAAGAGCACACACCAACTGCTGAAACTTCCTTAGCCTGATGAAGGGTTTTTGAACACGAAAGCTTGCTTAATAACTATTCTCCAACTATTTGGGTTGGTCTAATAAAAGTTATCAAATTCACCCAAGGAACCTTGTCTGCCTATATCCTTAGACCAACGCAGCTACAACCTACACCTCTGTGACCATGAGGCTTTCATCAATTCGATGCACAAACAGGCCTCCAGCATCATGGAAGAGGGAGAGCTAGGGAAAGTACTGTAAGACACAGAAGATACAGTTTCTCTGGAGGTGGAACAGCAACTTTACTGTCCAGTCAATGAAAGCCCTCAGATGGCTTACAACCCAACCTCCTGTATCTAATCATCGGTAGATTGGACCAAAGAATTAAGTGAAGAATAAATTGACTAATTAACCAATCACTCCACAGAACCACAGGTGTTATATTTCATTAATAGGATAGTTTATTAACAAAGAAACCTTATAGACATACCACTGTTGTTAAAATCACTTATAAACAATAACACCAATAACACCAGGAGTTAAAACACATATGGAAAATAACACCAGGGAAACAATCAGAATGATGAGTTTATTCCAGAGGAGGGAGGGGGTGAACTTTATTCAACCAGTGTTGAGGTAAGACCTCAGCTTCCCAAAGAGGCCAGAACCTTCCAAGGCTGTCTCAATCAACTAAGGATTAAACCTTGAGGGAAGGGTGATACTTAAAAAGATAGGGAAGCTGCTATACTTGTGCCAAGCCCACCCAGTGGGAAAATACTGGGGAGCCAACCTCTTCCTATCACAATCCCTGGGAGTCTTCCAGTGGTAGAGGACGTCTCCTCAGTCCACGGTGACCGGGCTGGCACTCCACACTCCTGATCCTCGATCGGCTCAAAGACTCACACACCACTTCACAGACACTCTCTCACCTTATAACCTCTAGCTCTTTCTCTCAGTCTTGGTTCACAGGTAAACCCCTGCAGTCACAAACACACCCAGAAAGATACGCGCTCACAGACACACACCTGCACACACAGCTCTGCCCGCACAGACCTTTTTATATAACTATTGTGCACAGCACCCTCTACCTCTAGCACATGGCACCATCTTTGTGTGCACCACTCTATTTTGGGTGGGGTTACAGGTGGTGACAATCCTTGAAAAATGGGTCACACAAAGGTCGGAGCATGACCTACTTTACAGCATCTTCATACAGATCATGACACCGGTCTCATCTTTGCCTCTGGGGCAGTTAGCAGTAAGCTAGGTGCTGGCTGCTCCACCAGCACATTAGGGCAGGGGGCTGGGACCCTCCCCTCCCCTCCCCTCCCCTCCTCTGCAGGTCTTTCCAAATCCCCTGCCTCTGATCAGGGAACCAAGGCCAGGAGCTCCCTGCTGCCAGAAGAGAGAAACATTATCTTTGCCCCAGCAGCAGGCAGCCCCCAGGGACAGGGTGTAATGTCCCAGCCCTGGCCAGTCCTGGCAGTTCTTCCTGCCAGCCCATCAGCCAGCACCCAGGGGAGCCTAGCACTCCCCCTGGTAGCAGCAGGGGCCCATTACAGGGCCCCATGAATCAGGAGCAGTTTACTGCCATTAGCAGCTAATCTGCTCCTTCTTCCCTACATGTGTAGACCCCTGCCCAGGAGCACTTACTCACAAGTAATTTAGTCAGGAGTAAACTGATCCCAAACCAAATGTGTGTGTAGACATGCCCAGATAATAGTTCTCAATGTCCTCAATGTGTAGTCAAGAGGAGGTATCAAGGGGGTTTCCCCATGGGTCTGTGCAGAATCTACCATTGTTCAGCATGAAGTGCATGCTTAACAAATTTGCAGATACATCAAGTTGGATGGACTTGCAGACACCCCAGAGGGCAAGGCTAAGATACAGAATGACCTGGCTAGACTGGAAAAATGGTCCACAATTAATCAGATAACGTCCAAGAAGGACAAATACAAAGTCTTGCATTTGAGATGGAATAACCACGTGAACAAATACAGACTCACCTCTATTCTCAGCAAGACCTTAGAAAAAATTATAAAGGATCACATCTGCAGGGGCCCAGCAGGTAAGACAATGGTAAGGGGTAACCAGCATGGGTTTATAGCAGGCAGATCCTGCCTGACTAACCTGGTCTCTTTTTATGACCAGGTCACAAAGTGCTTAAATGCAGGGGAGGAAGTAGATACTATTTACCTGGATTTTAAAAAGGCTTTTGACACAGTGTCACACCCAATTCATACAAGCAAACTGAGTAGCTGTGATGTGGATTTTTTCACAGTAAGGTAGATGATAAACTGGTTTATGGTGTTACTCAAATTGCCAATTGCTCAAATCACAAGCGAGACTTTATAAAGGGGGATAAAGCAAGGTGCCGTGCTTATTGATTGCATGAGTTAGGCAGAGAGGTTTGGGCACACCATTCTTAGAAACACACACAAATCATCATAGACATTATTACTCACATCATTACCCTTTACGGTAAGGGTTGCCAAAATACGGAATGGGCAAACACAAAACAACCATTTCATCCACATATACACCAGATATAGTTACCAGCAATAGTTGCTCAATATCAGCCCAGGGTGGCCAACCCAGGCTTATTGAGTAGATGATGATGATTTGAAGATAGCGGATTTGAAGATAACAGCTGGAGCAGGGTGAACAGATGCATCTGTGCCCTGATGAAACAGCAGTAGAAAAAGAGACTCACCCAACTTGGCATTTTCAAAGTGTCCTTTTATAGGGATTATCATCCTTTGTTTCAGTGATTTGTGGTTTTTCTATACCCAGCTTCTGTTTTTGCGGTTGTTCTTTTTTTGTCTTCACCTTATCTTAGCCTTTGAGTGCTTTTGCTGCCCATCTGGCAAAATGGGTACATTCCTTTTCCTCATTATCTTCTTTGTGCCCAAGGCCTAAAAGGGATTCTCCAGCCATTTATTAATTAGTTTACTGACTGGTAACTTACATTTGGCGCCTTGTTGCTTACATAAGCAGTTAAATCTTTTTCTCCCATCTCTATGCCATTCTTTCACCATTCACCCTTTTACACACACTCATACATAAAGGCTATGCAGATTTCATTTACTTATGTCAAGCAGAAGGATACAATATGGGGTTTTCAAGTTGCTTACAGGACGAGACTAACATGGTTATATTTCATTATTATTACACTCTATGTTAACATCAGCTACATTAGTTCAGTTCATGCTACAATGGAATGCACCCAGAGAGTGGTGGTGGATGGGGTGCTTTCTCACTGGAGAGATGTGGGCAGTGGTGTGACCCAAGGCTCTGTCCCTGGACCAGTACTGTTTAATATCTCCATCACCGATTTGGATGAAGGTGTTGAAAGTACCTTGTCCAAATTCGCAGATGACACTAAACTATGGGGCATAGTAAACACACTGGAGGGCAGGAAGCAAATGCAGGCAGATTTGGACAGACTGGGGGATTGGACAGATCAGAATAGGATGCAAGTCAACAAGGATAAATGCAAGGTGTTGCACCTGGGGGGGAAGAATCTTCAACACATCTATAGCCTGGGGAGTACCATTCTGAGCACCACAACAGTGGAAAGAGATCTTGAAGTCCTGGTTGATGCAAAAATGAACATGAGTCACCAGTGTGATGAGGTAATAAGCAAGGCTAACTGCACTCTTTCTTGCATAGCAGGAATATCACGAAATGATAATTCCCCTCTGTGAGGCATTGGTGAGGCCGCAGATGGAGTACTGGGTCCAGTTTTGGGTGCTGCACTTCAAGAGGGATGTGGATAACCTTGAGCAGTTTCATAGAAGGGCTACTTGTATGTTTGAGAGCCTGCAGGTAAGACCCTATGAAGACAGACTGAGGGATCTGAATCTCTTCAGCCTCCGCAAGAGAAGACTGAGAGGTGATCTTGTAGCTGCCTACAAACTCGTCAGGGGAGGCTAGCAGGGAATAGGGGACACTTTGTTTACCAGGGTGCCCCTCAAGGTTACCAGATATAATGGCCACAAACTGAAGGAGAACAGATTTAGATTGGACATAAGGAAGACATTCTTTACGGTAAGGGTTGCCAAAATTGGAATGGGCTTCCAAGGGAGGTGGTGCTTTCCCCTTCCCTGGATATTAGACAAGCATCTGGCTGGGGTTACCTAACTCCAGCGCCCTCTCCTGCCTGGAGCAGGGGGTCGGACCTGATGATCTACCAGGTCCCTTCCAACTCTAAAAATCTATGAAATCTATGAAGTCTATCTATGATCTTGTGAGATGTTCAGTATTTTCTTCTCATGCAGGCTGCAAAAAGCCTTTTCTTAATATTCTGGTTCATAAAATAGTTATGTGAATTGAACATGTATTGATCTTGAGTTTTTGCTGACAGCTTAGATTGTTTTGTTTGTTCCATATAGGTGCATCCATCTCTTCTAGTAACATGTCAAGTATGCTGCATTGTGGAACAAGTTAATATCCTACTATTGAAATCACTTGGATGCTGATACTATAAGAGTTCCAGGAAGTAAATGGCTTCAACAGTTATTCATGCATTAACACCTGTCGAATTAGCTTTTATATTCCTTGTTCGATCCATTATTTTTATGAATTAAATCATGGTAACACTGTTACTGACTCCAAAGCCTTTCATAGTATGTTCTCTTTAAAAAGGAAATTTTCAATATTCTAGAAGAATAATCTGAACATCACAGATTGCAACAGTATTATAGAAGAACTGAAGGTCTTCATGTGAGACTATTTGGGGGAAAAAGATTAGAGTGTGGCTCTGTCATCATGAAACTTTCATAAGAAAACATTATCTTTAAAATATGGGGGGGTGTTATACAAATTTCAGGAATTTGTTACAGACAAAGTCTGCTGAAAAAAAAGTATGGAAAAGGAAAAGAAATGTGCATTAATGTTTGTGTATCAAACCATCCAGAGAATAAGTGAGTTTTTTAACTTTGTAGCAAAAAAATATTAAATACCAACTCTTTAGTTTAGTAGAGAAAGTCATAACAATAAGCAATGACTGAATGTTGAAACCAAACAAATTCAAATTAGAAATCAGCCACAATTTTTTAAGCAGTGCCTGTGACTAACCATTAGAACAAACTAATGTAAGAAGGGGTGGATTCTCCCCTATTGGGCTAAGGACAGACATTATACATAAACCAAGTTAAGTCATCAGAAACTAGTTCAAATCTGTAACAGAACAGATGTTCAGTGCACATAAACCAGTTTGAAAATGGCTGAAATCAGTTTGAGATAAAGCTGGTTGAATCTGGTATCAGACTTAACTGATTTGGGTCAAGCTGGTTTATGAATCTGGTTTATGTAATGTTTGTCCCAGATTCTTTGCTGGTTTAAGTTAAACCAGATTCCCCCAGCATCCTGTCATGCTTTCTGGGCTGGGTGTGAATCTCTACTCCGCAGCAGAGCTGGCCTCTCCCCTCTGCTTCCTGACTGGCGCTCCAGAAGAGAATTGCAGATTGAGCAGGGTCTGCTGGCTTCCTTGTGTCTCCCTCTCCCCAACTCTCACAACTTGCTGCTTAAGCAGAGATCCCTTCCTCTTCTCTTCCACAGCAAGACAATAGCCAGCATGTGGTATGCTAGCTAATGCTGTGTAAGACAAATAGGATAGTGTCCACTTAGGGCTTTTTGGAGCTAATCAACAGCTCATTTAGTAGTGTCCCTGAAATTCTTCCTTTGGAAAAAGCTGTTTAAAAAGAGCTTCAACTAATGAGCGAGGCTTTGCTTTCTGATGGGGTGCTAAATGCTAATAACAGAGCTGATAAATGCTCTATTATCAAGGGGGGGAGGGGGAATCCCTCCCTAATCACAATGCCCTGCTGGGTCCTCACCACGACATCCTCAACTCAGCCCTGTAAAAGGGAAGGGAGGGCTTCTCTAGCTCTCCCCCATTTCTAGCCTGAGCCACTACAGGCATGTTCCTGCATTTCAGGAATCAAAACGGAATGTCTATCCACCTCTGAATAGGTTTAAGCTTTGCACCTTAAACTAAGCCCTAGCCCCAGTATCCCTAGCCCCAATGTCCTTTAGTTGAAACTAAATACTTTTCTGAGGAGATGCTTGAGCCCAACAAACAAAATATCTTTTATTCAAACACAAATGATTAGGCTCAAAGCAGGGATATCTAGGTGAGATGTAATAGTTAATAATACACAAAAATGGCAGACTGGATAATCTAATTGTCCTGTCAAGCATGAAACTCTTAATCTATGAAATTAGAATTTAAATTGACAGCAGCACAAACTCTCATGGTTTTATCACAAGTCGCACAAGATACAATCTTTTTATTAAAGAACAGATTCTGATTTGTTGTGATGTGAGAATCTCAGCTTTTATTTAAAAGAAAAAGTGCAAGGGTGAAATCCTGCCACACTGAAGCCAATTGCCACTGATTTCAGGGGAACCAGGATTCACCCCAAAGCCTTCAGCTCTCAGCTGAGGAGATATGAAACTGAAGGCTGAGACACCAGGAGTAAAAAAGAAAAAGAAGCCAAACTTTATCATTATACTTTAAAAACTCATCATTTTAAAGCCAAATTCTTGATTTTTGGAGAGCTGGCTCAAATTTTTTGATTACTTGGATTTTTATTTTTGGGTTTATGCACAGAATGCATAGTTAGTTCATAAAGCTACCATATGATCCCTGTTCAAATCCATTCTACACTCTCATCTCTTTAGTGTTTGCCACACAAAAGAAGCCAATAGGTGCCTTTTTATGGAAAAAGAGAAATAGAAGGAGACGTACACACTTTCTGAAAAACAGTTACTCTAGACAGGCAGCCTCTTCAAGGAACTCACTGAAAAGTCTGTTTGACACAAAGAAACTGACTTGTACCTGCTTATTAGAAAAAACTTAAAAGGCACCTTTACAAAACACCTTTCTGAGCTGTCTGGCAGAGCCCAGAGCAAATGAATTCACAAATAATTTACAATGTAAGCACCTGTTCCTGCAAATGTGTAACTTTCCTGTTGAGAATCCAATTAGTGGTACTACACCAATGTGTAAAGAAAAGCAAGTACATAAGTGTTTGGAGGACTGAGATATAAGGGCATGATCCAATCTCCATAGAAGTCAACCAGCATTGGTTCAAGTCTTGGTTAATATTAGCAAAGAGCATAGAACAAACAATTTTAGCACACACTGCTGCATATGACAATTACCACCTCACATCACATCATGCCACCTTTAACTTTACAAAGAATGTGTTCCATAGGCGTGCAGCTTTACTCATAAGTGAGTGCCATTTGCTATAGTCAATTTATAAGTAGTTTCCTGTTTCCTAAAAAAGAAAAAAAAAGCAAATTCAGGTGCTCTTAATAAGAGCATATGATTCTATGGAGTAAATGTAAATAGTTGCTTAGATAATATGTGTGGATCGCCTGGGAAATTGCTACCCAGCATCCTATGCAACTGGCACCTGAGTCTTTCCAATACTGTTTTAGGACAAAGTCAGGCAAGGTGAAAATAAAAGAACCTTCACCTTCCCTTAAATCCAGTAAGTGTCATTATACTCACAGTAATCTCATCCTCTTGCATTCTATTCAATATGTGATATGTATGCGCTAGTGATTATTTTAGCTGGATTAAATAATATTACTATCTAATATAGATGTATTAATATTAAAATGTTATAGGAATATATATTTTGGGGGGGGTTGGGGGGTTTAAAAAAAAGCTGTCTTGTCAGTGTTTTGAGATTCAGCTTTGTCGGCAACCTTGTTCTTTTCCTCTCTTTTCATTTTTCACCAGAGATAATTAACCTCTCTGTGTGGTGACAGTTTTGAGAAATGGTAAAGTTATTAATGACCATCATGATTCCTTTAGAAATGCAAAAGATCACATTCAGTAAGGAATTTCAATCAAAACAGAAAGGGTAAGATGCTAAGCCAGATTTTTTATTTATTTTTTTTCGTATTTTCTCAAAATAGATACATAAGCAGTTTGGAAGAACAGTAGCATAACCTTGCTGAAGATTCTGTGAAAACATACTAACTCTGTTCCTAGAACATATTGAAAATTAAAGCTTAAAATAAATAGCACCAATCTACTTATGTATGCTATGTAATGCATGCATTGGTTTGCTACTTCATCTCCTTCTTGATATAGTACCATTAAGATTTCCGCAGACAACATAGGAGAAGAGGTTTATAAAAATATTTTAGTGCTTTATTTGATATGCAGGATTACAGTCAGTAGATGCTCATTTTACTGTGATTTTAAAAAGCTGTGGGGCAACCATAGTAAGAAACTCATTGATTGCTAACAAGGAACACAAGTTGTATCCATGCACCTCCATCTCAAAGCAGTGTCTGAATACTTTTAATTAGTGAATTTCTTACAAGACTAAAGAGTTTTTTCTAAAACTAAGGAGTTAAGGGGAGGGGATGAAATTCATGCCAGCAATTTAGGGGTAGTCCACAAGGGTACAATACAGCTACTTGTCAGTTACTATTCTAACCTAGTAAGGACCAACCTTTTTGGCACGTGTGACACAAATTAGCTCTATGACCTCCCAGAGTGCTATTCTGTTCTCCTTCCCCTGCCCAATCTGTTGCTTTGCTTCCTGCCCTATCTGCAGCTATGTTCCCTGCTCTCTCCCCAGTCAGGTGCATGCTACACAAAGAGGCTGCCCACAGCATTTGTGGCACCATGTGCTGCAGGTTGGCCACTCCTCTTCTAATCTATGCTGAGTGGATGCTGCCGGGGTGGTTCCAGAGGGGGCAGTGCAGTGATACAGTTGCTTTGATTCATGGTCCACACAAAAACTATAACTAACTGCCTAGGAGTGACAGCAGTGAGGGAGTCAGGCAGCAGTGAAGGGGTTAACTGATGTCATGGTTCATTATAATTTATTTGATTCCTTCTAAAATCTCCATTTCACAGCTGTTAATGACCCTCTGTCCTTTTTAATCGTTTTGATGTTCTACTAATCAGGGCATCATTTCTTCTGCATTTCTACTGTCTGTTAGCTGCTGCTGGTAATGTAGCTCCAATTTCACAGTCCTAAAGATTGTTTTTAACTAGGTAAAACAGTAAGTCAGATGTGGAAACTTTAACTCAGGTAAACATTAAATTTTCAGTAAAGCATTGGATACACTGTAATGATGCTCAAGAAGGCTTAATTTGTTTCATGAATCTGAGATGCACATTTAATTCTAATGATTACAGGACTAATGACACAACATGCTTTAATTTGTTTTTGCCTAGTTTGTTGTGCTTTTATACACAATGTAGGCTATTATTGCACATTCCAATAACATTTTTTTCTTGTTTTTGCTTCAATCTTAAACTGAATAATATATGCTTCAGTCCCCTACTTTATTATTAAAGCTTCTAGTTTATTTTTTCACTAGAAAAAAATATATATTGTTGTAGCAGAGCACTGGTGTGCCTGCATCTGAGAGGCCACTTGCAGGAGGTGCAGGGGGCTAATGAGAAACTCACCTGACCAGAACAGGGCTCAAGCTGGAGGCATATAAGCCCAGAGCCTGAACTGGTCAGGTAGTCTTTTCTCAGCAGCCACAAAGTGAGGAGCTCCAGGCTGCAGAGCAGCAGGGCTCCTGAAGGGACCTGGATTTAGCTAAACAACTCTACAGGCCTGGGAATAGAGGCAAGTTCCCTGGGCAGAAAAGGACTGAGTTTTATAGGCAACTGGTCTTTGCTTTATGTTAAACCCCTAGACAGTTTGATGTGTCTACCAGAGGCCTGTAATACTTCTTGTTTATTTAAGTTGCACCAATAGTTTAGCCTTGAGCCCTGTAGTGGCAGGCTCAAGGCCTACTTAAAGATCTGGTAACCCAAAAGCCCACAGACTGAGAGTGGGGCCAAGTGAGTTCAGGAGCCTAGGAAAAAACAGACCTGGACCAGAAGGTCCACATGCCCAGGAAAAGGCTGACTTGAGTCAGAGGGCCCATGAGGCCAAAGCGGGCTAAGCCAGACTAGAGGGTCCTTGAGCCCAGAGGAGGTGCTGCATGTGGGACCAAGGGTCCAAGAGCCTGAAGGAGGAGCTGTGTGTGACCAGGGATCTGAGGGCACAAGGGGGGCAAGTATACAAATAGTTGACATCAAAGAAAGGCCTGGGGTGTGGTGTAGGGGAGGAAACAGAGGCACGCATTGAGCCCTTAAGGCTATGAGTGCCCTGGAGAGACATAGATATGCATGTAGCCCTCAATTCTACAGGGACCCTGCAGAAGCACAGGCCAGGTGAGAGGGCCCATTGAGCTTACGGGTCAAATCAAGGTTGTTGGGGGTCCAGGAGAGACCCAGCAGTATTGCAAAATGAACTAAAACTCACTCTAAGCCCTGTAGGCAGATTCCCTTTTTAACCTCTAGTAAGAACAAGGCATGGCAGGGAAGCAATTAAGGGAGGACTATAATAGAGACTGAGCTACACAGCCACCAGGGGGTGTCACAGATGCCCTTGGGGCATGAACCTGACACAGTTGTATTATATATGATGAGACAACACAACATCTATATCCTCCTTTTCAAAATCCTAGATCCACCCATGGATGTGGCCTTCCCACTTCAAAATATGGGGGGGGGGGGGTGTTAATAAACAAATCGGTAAGGTCCTGAGGCATATTTCATGTTCTCTCTTTGCTGGACTATTGTTTCTTTGCTGACACAAACATGCCCTCTGTTCTCAGGAAAGATGAGGTATGGAGGTCCCTCTGTACAAAAGGTCCCTTCACACACTTATTTATAATGACACTAAGGATGTACATGCTGTGGCGGGGGGAATTTAACCTTTTATGAGTTTGATCTTAGAAACCAATCCTGGTCATAGAGTCAGAGAAGTGGAGTTGGAAGGGACCTCTAGAGGTCATCTAATCCAACCCCTTACCTGACCAGATTCTTCCCTATTCAGTTCATCCCATACAAGCATAAGCTAATACAACCATAATCTAAACTCTACATAACACTACCAGCAACACTGATGCAACATAAACCTAACACCCTACTCGCCACAAGTAAAGCAGGGTAACCATGGTAGCCAATGTCCTGCTTCTCTAAAATGTTGTCAGTATAAGCTCAGGAGGTCCCAGGCAGAGGCCCACCTGGTTTATTAATGTCCTCTAACATTATAGAATCAATCTCATTCAAAGTTACTTACGGTACTCCTGGTTTTGCTCAGTATATACTATGAGTTCTTCCTAGTTTATTATTGCTTATTATTGTTGCTCCATACAACAACAAAACACACTGGATTCAAAATGTAGCAACTAGAATATTCTTCATTTGTAAACAACAAACAGAAATTAACAAACAAAAAATCCATTATCATAGAAATTTTAATTTTTTTACTTTCCAGTAAAACCTTCAACTGCTGAATCTACAATAACCATTTTAGACAAATAGACATACAGACAAAACATAAGAGGTTTATTCAAACAGGAAGGGCATCCTGGTTTCCTATAGCTAAAACTTTTACAAATAGTACTGATTTTGGCAGATCAAACCCAGCTTTCAACATATTATCATTAAATCCTTTTATTCAGCTTTACAGATCATTTGGCACTGGCATGTTAATCAGCCTTGATCATTACATTTTATAACCAACAATTGTGAATCCTAACAATTCTCTTAAAACCTAGTTTGTTCTGTCCAAGGAAGTGTATAAATGTTTGAAAAATAAATGAGGCCGAATTTTATAAAACTGACGAGACCACTAAAACTATGCATTATTTTCATATTATTTTCCATGCAAACTGTTAATTAGTAACATAATCCCTATTTTGTCTAAGCAATAGAAATGAAAACTTTTTTTAAAGATTTCAAATACTGCACAAACTGTCTAGCATTTAAAACTTATGTTTAGTTAGCCTTCTAGACCACATCCACATGTGGTTGAACATTTGGTTCCCCAGGGATAACTAGAAGTGGTGCACCAAAGCCAAAAGAGATTTGGGGGGTCATGATTGACCACAAGATGAACATGAGCCACCAATGCAATACTGCAGATGGCAAAGTGAATAAAACTCTGGCTTGCATCTATTGATGCATAGCAAGCAAGACCCAGGAAGTCATCCTCCTACTGTATTCAGCCTTGGTGAGGCCACAGCTGGAGTACTGCATCCAATTCTGGGCTCCACAATTCAGAAAGGATGTGGAGAAGCTTGAGAAAGTCCAGAGGACAGCCACGTGGATGATTAGAGGGCAAGAGAGCAGGGTGTACATCAGGATCTGGGGGAACACTTGTTCACCAGAGCACCCCAAGGAAAGACGATGACGAATGGTCACAAACTCCTTCAAGACCGTTTTAGGCTGGACATAAGGAAGAACTTATTTTCTGTCCGAGCCACCAAGGCCTGGAATAGACTTCCCCCAGAGGTGGTGCAAGCACCTACTCTGGACACTTCCGAGAAAAATTTGGATGCCTATCTTGCTGGGATATTTGACCCTAGCTGACTTCCTGCCCCTTGGGCAGGAGGCTGGACCTGATGATCTTATCAGGTCCTTTCCAGTCCTAATGTCTATGAAATGTATTAAATCTTGTGCTGCCACTAGTTGTCCCTGGAGAACACCTGTTCCATGAGCCCTCTGGCACATAGCAAGTTACCCTGGCAGTGGTAGGGTAGGCTGGAGCCAGCACTGAGGTGGCCCCAGCAGCATTACCTGGGGTCCTAGGGGCAATTCTGCCACATGGAGCCTGGCCAGCAGCTGCAGCATGCCTCCAGGTGGCCCAGCTCCATTTTGAGTGGCACACACTGTCCATCCATGTGCTGCTCCACTTCTTTTCTCTGCAGGTTTTTTTGACCCCTGGATATCCAGGGGTCAAAAAAAAACCCAAACCCCTCTACGCTGCTCCCTTGCAGCACAGTGAACAATTGAACGTGTTGCACATACTGCACAGCTGGACTCATCTGGACATGGCCCTAAAGGATAAATTGAACTTCAGCTATTGTCTAGACATTTTTATTTTCAACTGAAAGTTTCCAGTGAGTTTTTAGTTCACTGACTATATTATTCATATCACTATGTATCTCAAATGGAAGACCTGGGGTTCTTCAACCCTTTTGCCAGACCTGAAGAAGGGCAGATGCTCAGGGTTGCCAACTGATCATCAATAGCTAGGCTGAAAATGACTGTGAATTCCATTTAAAAAGTTGTACCATCCAAAAACCAGGAAGCAAATGTAGCTCTGAAAAATCAATGCCATAAAAGCACAGAGGTTCTGAAGCTCCATGGTTAGAAAACAAGCTGGTTGCATTACTAAAGTACAGACAGAGCAAAACAGTGCCACCTGGTGTCTGGCTGGGAGCACAGCACCCCAAAGGTAGCTCTTCTCAGGGCTTTGTGGAGCTGATGCAGCTCCTGGTGCTGCCTGTAACACTTCTGGGTAGCAGGTAGCCAGGCAGTTCATGCTGGGATGGGAGTGGGACTGGCAGAGATAATAAGGCTGAGAGATGGGCTTTGGTGTGGTGAGGCAGCAAGGTGTGGGTGCAAACATAAATATCTGGGTGTGAGTATGGGTGTGGGTGTGGATGTGAGTAGAGGCCCCTAGTGTGGGGGCAGCACAATTTAAAACTATTGCTGAAGTCAAGTAGGGCTACCAATTCAATCATCTCCTTTTTTTTTACTATGGTTTCAACTTGGCCCTTGTCCAGGATCTGGCAGAAGGCTTATGCTTACATAATGTAAAACATGTTAGTAAAAACGTATGACAGTAAAAATGTTTGGTCATCAGTAAAAAGTTTACAGATTTCCAGTTTTAAAAAAAATGTCTTGGGGCAGTCCAAGGGAGTGAAGGTATTTATTTCCCTCCCAATTCCTAAGCAGGGCATTGCAGGGAGAATAAGGGATTGGATAAGAAGGGCAACTCTGAATTGCTTCCCTTTCCCTCCAGTGAGAAGTGATGTGTGGCTGAGAAGACGTGAATACTGTTACCTAAAACCTACTGTCACTAAAGCAGTCAATGAAGTTTAAGGAATTACCCGGCTAATATAACACTGTGAATAGGGTGTATTCATGCAGAAAATCCTCTATAAAATATGACACATTGATCTAAGAAATCATCCCTATTACACTGTTGTGTTATTAATATTACATAATATTAACACTTCGTCCAGATCTTCTCCTGCTGTAAATCAATATAGTTTTAGCTTATACCAGCTGAGTAACTGGTTTACAAGTCACTTGATACAAGCACAGTAGAAATAAAAGCCCATAAGATGCAAAATTACATATTGGGCCAAAAGCAAAAATACTTAGTGTCTGCATCTGAAGCTGAATAAATAAATAAAAGAACTGGTGCAATGCAATATTTATCCTCTTGAATTTCTGGAACGAAATCCTTTCCTGGATAATCCAAAAACTGATCTCCTCCAGAAATTGAGTAGTTGAAAGGAAATGAGCACACAGTGGAATGTTGCATCATAAACTACATGCAGTTTAAGGTTTAACTTCTGATCATTTGAACTTTTTTCCCAGCTTGCTATTCAGAAATTTTAAGGAGTTACCTTACATTTTTCCCAGTTACATATGAGATTTAGGTATACTCTAGATCTACCTTCCTTGAAAGGTAGGATATTTAACATTAGATTTTTTTTCACCAGTTTAACTTATTTCTGGAAAAATATTATTAATGTAATAAATAGATTATATACTATGATTTCATATTTCACCTGTGCTTCTGTTGTAAGCAGACAGCTGGAAGAATGGGCTGGGAACACAACTGTCATCCATTCAAGCAGAAATTCTGCAACACACCTTCCCAACTAGTTGACTGATAGTGGGGAAGAGAAGGTTATAAGGGCCTGCCACTCACCTGCTGTGTTTGCCTTTTCAGAGTGGCTTTCCAAGCATCAAAACACCACTGTTGCAGGCTAACAGCTTATATGGAGAGTAAAGAAGAGCAGACTAGGTATAGCACTATTAAAGAATACCGATGTAGTGTTCCCATCTTCAATATAGAGGCTACTAAGCCGTAACATAAACAGAGTAATGTGTTCTGACAATACTGTCATGGTACCTATTCTGTGGTGACCGAAGAAAGAATATGTTGTTCCTGAAAGCTTGTCTAACATCTCTCCCACCTATAAAGTTAGTCTGGTAAAAGATATGACCTCATCTACAAATCTTGTTTCTCACATATTCCCTGTTCCATCACAGTTATGACACTACAGCATTACTACCTGTTCATTCTAAGCAGAAACAACTCAAGGATAACTACAGCTAGAATAAATAACTACATATGCCAGCACCAAAACTAGTTACTGCAAAATAAATTCAACGAATGAGCTTTTGAAAGAATTCTGTGAAATGCACCTGGCTCAGCAAAGGGGAGAGGTATGGAAGGGCTGAGGAGAGGTATACTCCCTTGGCACTGATGCTGTCTGTACTTTATTGAGGTAGTATGTTGAAGTACTAATATATTGTATTTGCCTGTTGAGGTGAAGACTATAAAAACCATAGTCGCAGTTAAGAAAAATCAAGATACTGATTCATTATTTTGTTTCTTTCATGGTGCCCTCTGTATTTCACCCAAAATGCAGGAAGTTCAATCACAAGAACATTTTTTTTTTCTCCTGAGGTATATCAGATACCAGAGACTTTATGGATAGAATACCACTTGAAGATATATCAAAGACACAGGTCCTTTTAACTTAGAAGCCCAGACGTCTGGTAGGGTTAAGGCGCACACAGACTCACAAAGAGTGATATGGCTCCTGTCATGTCCAGCTACCCTTGACTGCACAGCCTGAAAGAATAGGTGTCCTTTGATAGCTGGGCTAACAGGAGCAGCCCTTGGCAAAAATCTGGAGTAAAGCTCAAACACATACCTCTGGATTAATACCTTATTCCCTTAACCACTACACCCCAACTGAAGATACATAATAGTCCCAAATTTTCCCATGTCAATACTGTGCTACAACACAGGTGTAATGGAATAAAATGTGAAAAATTTCATATTTTTAGGAATGTGTGCATTCAAAGCCTTTTGGAGTATGTTTCATTTCTATATTTATAAGTGAAATAGTGATAATGAAGAAAGTTAGATGGACAGCCCTGAAGAGAGAAACTGTTCTCACAAAAGCAATAATGCAGATCTCACTACACTGATTTACCAGTGTGAAGAATGTATCCTTCTTACCTTAGAAGAATAAGAAAGCCAAACCCCATTCCCATTCTGGTCTTAACTTGTCTACTGGAGGTGAATAGGCTGTTTGCAATAAATACCATATATACTATGATCTACTGAATACATCTCTAATATAAGTGGAACAGGTGCACTGACCCTTTTTATACTGTCGGGAGCCGAGGGCGGTCTAAGACTATGGCCAGTAGCCTGGACCGTCAGGTGGGTTTTTTCCACGATGGAATAGAGTTAGGCACAGAAGCGTATTGGTTGTATAAAGAAAGCTTTACTTACACTGCCAATGGTCGTAGTGCAGGAAGAAGACTTGCTTGAATTACAGTTGCACACAAACACACAGGGGTGAGATCTCTCTTCGAACCGAACCGAGATGAGTCATCGGTGTACGACTCCATGAGCGCTTCACACGGGGGTACGTCAATATTTTCATGATGACGGGGAGTGGTTAGAGTCTGATCAGGTACCTAAGTTCTCCTCCAAGACACACGTGGAGTTTGCTAGGCTCCACAGCGCGCTTAGAGTTCCCCACGAGATGGTTGAGGGGTCCTCCAACTTGGGCGGAAACTGCTCTAACCTTTTATACGGCTAGCAAACCAACCGCTAGCCACCAGGTAGGAATAATTTAGAATTGACCAATAGTGGGACACAAATTTGCATACGTGTGGCGGGAACTCTTCTGCACCAGGTTTTTCTCTCTGCAGCTGAGAAATCCACCGTGCAAAGAAAGCTCCATGTGGCGGGAAAATTCCAATGTGCTGAGGCACTAAAAATCATTGGGTTATGACATATACAAGTGATCAAAAAGATAATGTGTGGTAACAATTTTAGGTTGGTTCTAATCTTGGCAAGATTTGAACTGACAACAGAAGTTAAAGGCTTCAGGCTGCATTGGTTCACTTAAAGGTCAAATCAGATTTACAGGTACTATAGATTTTGGTGGTATTGCCTATTTAAAATACATTGGATATTTCTGTAAAGTGTCATATTAATTATTGATACTGAACTGAACACTAATAACACCCTATCTATGTGCGTGTAGCATGACACTGACAGAAAATGACATAATAGGCTGAGATCTGATTGCATGTTGTCACTGTTTGGAGTGAGCCAGATCATGGGGTGCCCTTTTCCATTCTGTTTTACCAATAACTGGGGTTCAAAATTTTAATAAACATAAAATGTCATTACACACAGCTAATTCTTTAAGGTTTAAAATGTTTAGTAACTTCAAAACATCAAGAGGTTTGTTCTTAAAGAATTACAAATTCTGCCATATAACAATTAATTGTCCTTAAAGAAGTTACAAATTCTGCCCTTTGAACAATTAAGCACACATCCTAGAGTAGGCTTTTGATTTAAAGACTGCAAAACTAACACCCATGACTTATATGGATTATTTAAAAAAATAATTGAAATACGTGTGTGGAATTAAAATACTTTATTAAGGATGAAATACTAATGCAGTGGGTTGACTGCATAATGTATTTCTTTTGGAATTGCCAAGTTGCAAAATGTGTCTTAGGTTAATATTTCATCTGCTCTCTGCCTAAGGTAACCCTAGGAATAAATATATGGTACACATCTGACAATACTATCCTTACTGTACTCTCTATAAAGGAGATAGAGATACAAACTTTTTGATGTGCATAAACAGAAAGGTGACATGAAAGAGAATATGTTCTAAGCATTCTGAGTTATAGCGGTAAATGTTCATGGGGCTGCACAGGTGTACATCTGTAAAGCTTTGTTTATCCTTTAAAAAGAGGGGATTTTTTCAAATACTTCCCATGTGGCAATATTTGACCACCCTTGAGAGCTTGAAAAATCATCTTTGCAGGTCCTAAGTATTCTGAAAACAAAACCCCCAGCAGAGAAGAGTCAGAAACTGATGACAGAGAGCTTCAACCACAGTAAAGCATTCTGGAAAGAGAGGACTCCCCCACATTTCCCCAATATACAGTAGTTTCTAGAAAAGTATATTTTGGAATTACTGAAAGAACTAGTATTTAAAACATCCAGTAAACTCAGATTAGCTAACAAACTATGTACTTATAGCAAATAAAATGTCTTGTGAATACAGATGGAATGCCATTTCAGATCCTGGATGGAAGCCCATATGAGTAGGTCTTGGATTGAATATTTGTATAAAAAAGAATAAACACTTAAACCACAGGCATAGAAGAGTTCAAGGACTAAAGAGATGCTTGGCTACCTCTGAAAATAGTGGTGTTAGTACATTCCATCTGTGAGTTGAGTATTATACCATATGCATTGTGCCAATGTGTATCATTGTGAAGGAACCTCTGTGAACCTAGTCTGGAAAAATATATTACAGAAAGCTTTCATTAAGGTTTCTGTTCACCTGAGAAGCTTTTTCCTTGTTGATGTGATGTCTTTATGACTTCTTTGCCCTATGTGAAATCTATTACAGATTGTCTCATTTTGAGGCAGAGGACATCATGAGTTTTGTAGAGAATGGAAAAGGAACATAAAAATAACTCTACAAATATTGACACCTTGTTAAAACTTCAGGAAAAGCTTCAAGAAGTTTTCATTTTTAAGGAATTTTGCATAAATTCTGAAGGAAACTTGCATTAATATGGAGACTTGCCAACCAATATTTCAGGCTTAGCTAGCTACCCAGGAGTGAAAATGTTGGTTTAGTTTTCTATTCTAACTTGACTTCAGTAAATATTCTGTTTATCAGTGCTTGCTGCTCAGTCCATTCTCAGAGGATCTTCCTGCGCCCATTCAAGCCAATTGGAAAACTGAAATGAACTTAAATCAGATAAACATAGGACTGTAAGGGATCTCTTGAGTCATTGGGTCCAAGCCTCTATTGTTTCAGACAGCCTAAATAATATGTGTCAAATTTATGTGTGTGTGTTTGTGTGTGCATCAGTCTGCATCAGAACCACATGTGAAAATCCATGTTAGAATTTGTAAGAAAATACAAGAGTCATTGTCATTGTCTTCAGCAGCAGTCTCCTGAAGCAAAGGTAATACTCTTCCAGGAAATGGAGAAGGCACTGATGATTTTGTAAAGGATGGAGGAAGCCAACCTGAGATCTCCATGTCTAATTGCAGATGTGGCAAATAGTTCTGGTAGAAAGGAGTAACTTCTAGTGATGTTGGATCACAGATCTTTCCATTTCTCTCTCTCATCTATCAACCTCTATAATGAGGCGAGTTTGCTCAAAATGAACCATGACTTGTCATTACATCACAGGACCATTGGAGACGATTCAGTGCTTGAGTCTCCCAGGTATTGAGGTTAATGCTGCATTTCTTCAGATTTGTTTTCAGAATGTCCTTAAATCTCTGTCATAACAGCAGCAGATCCCTGATAACACTAATAAAAGAACTTTACAGCAAAGCAAGTAGTGGACTGCTGATTGACAACAATGCTGTTGAATGGTTTGCAACTTCAGTAGTAGTGTGCCAAGGTTGCCTGCTCTTACCAAGACTTTTCAACCTCTTCCTCAAGCAAATCATGTCAGGTGTCTTAAAGAATTTCACAGGAACTGTATCAGTTGGCGGGAGGGAGATCAGCAACCTGTGCTTTGCTGATGACATTGATCTGATAGCAGGGACATCTGAAGAGCTTCAAGAACTTACAGAAATGCTAGACAAAACTGCAAAGAGCTATGGAATGAAAATAAGTGCTGAGAAAAGCAAAGTGAGGACAACCTCTAAAATCACTGATAACAATGTTGATGTGAAGATCAGCAATGAAAAACTAGAAAGAGTATCAAGTTTTAAGTATCTGGGAGCCAGCATCACAGAAGACTTAACATCTGAAAAGGAAGTCAAGACCAAAATAGCCATTGCCACCAGCCAACTAACAAAGCTAAAGAAAATCTGGACAAACAGCAATATTACACTAAAAGTAAAATTACATCTGCTGTACGCGGTGGTCATCTCTACAATGCTTTATGGCTGTCAGACATGGCTGCTTTATAAGCAGTTAGAGAACAGAATTGAGGCATTTGAAACGTACTGCTTTAGGAGACTGCTGCATGTCTCTTACACTGTGCACCAGACCAATTAATCTGTCAAGCAGTGAATCAATGAAGAAATTGGAACCTATGAATCGTTGTTGGAGGTTGTGCAATGAAGAAAGCTACAATGGTTTGGACACATTACAAGAAGGCCAGACACCCTTCCCAACACCATAATGCAGGGTGCAGTGGAGGGGAAGAGAAAAA